>NC_088415.1:8825050-9152550 GCF_034236695.1 Oncorhynchus nerka | reverse complement strand
ACAAATTCTTATTTTCAATGACGGCCTAGTGGGTTAACTGCCTGTTCAGGGGCAGAACGACAGATTTGTACCTTGTCAGCTCGGGGATTTGAACTTGCAACCTTTCGGTTACTAGTCCAACGCTCTAACCACTAGGCTACCCTGCCGCCCCACTATGATAAATATAATACGTTTTCTTATGTGTATTTTTAACAGAGCTGAGATTTACTTTGAAATCAGTCATTGAAACAGACATGGTGACGCAGCAGGAAGAACAGAATGCCATGAACCAAGAGGTTGTGAGGTCAAATCCAAAATCAACAACCACCCGAGCCACTGCCTGTTCACACCGCTATCATCCAGAAGGCGAGGTCAGTACAGGTGCATTAAAGTTGGGACAGAGTGATTGAGAAACAGCTTCTATCTCAAGGCCATCAGACTGTTAAACAGCCATCACTAACACAGAGAGGATCATTAGTCACTTTAAACAATGCCACTTTAATAATGTCTACATATCTTACATAACTCATATCACATGTATATACTGTATTTTATACCATCTACCTCACCACTGGTGACTGTGGATAGTGATGACTAGTGACAGTGTGTAGTGGTGACTAGTGACATTGTGTAGTGGTGACTAGTGACAGTGTGTAGTGACGGTGTGTAGTGGTGACTAATGACAGTGTGTAGTGGTGACTAGTGACAGTGTGTAGTGATGGTGTGTAGTGGTGACTAGTGACAGTGTGTAGTGATGACTTGTGACAGTGTGTAGTGGTGACTAGTGACAGTGTGTAGTGATGGTGTGTAGTGGTGACTAGTGACAGTGTGTAGTGGTGACTAGTGACAGTGTGTAGTGGTGACTAGTGACAGTGTGTAGTGATGGTGTGTAGTGGTGACTAGTGACAGTGTGTAGTGATGACTTGTGACAGTGTGTAGTGGTGACTAGTGACAGTGTGTAGTGACGGTGTGTAGTGATGACTAGTGACAGTGTGTAGTGATGGTGTGTAGTGATGACTAGTGACAGTGTGTAGTGGTGACTAGTGACAGTGTGTAGTGGTGACTAGTGACAGTGTGTAGTGATGGTATGTAGTGATGACTAGTGACAGTGTGTAGTGATGGTGTGTAGTGATGACTAGTGACGGAGTGTAGTGGTGACTAGTGACAGTGTGTAGTGATGGTGTGTAGTGATGACTAGTGACAGTGTGTAGTGATGACTAGTGAAAGTGTGTAGTGATGGTGTGTAGTGATGACTAGTGACAGTGTGTAGTGGTGACTAGTGACAGTGTGTGATGTGACAGTGTGTGAGTGGTGACTAATGACAGTGTGTAGTGATGGTGTGTAGTGATGACTAGTGACAGTGTGTAGTGGTGACTAGTGAAAGTGTGTAGTGAAGACTAGTGACGGTGTAGTGGTGACTAGTGACAGTGTGTAGTGTGTAGTGACTAGTGACAGTGTGTACAGTGTGTAGTGATGACTAGTGACAGTGTGTAGTGGTGACTAGTGACAGTGTGTAGTGATGACTAGTGACAGTGTGTAGTGGTGATGTAGTGATGACTAGTGACAGTGTGTAGTGATGGTGTGTAGTGATGACTAGTGACAGTGAGTGTGACTAGTGACAGTGTGTAGTGATGACTAGTGACAGTGTGTAGTGACTAGTGACAGTGTAGTGTGATGACTAGTGACAGTGTGTAGTGACTAGTGACTGTGTGTAGTGACAGTGATGGTGTAGTGACAGTGTGTAGTGAGTGTGTGTGGTGACTGAGTGACGGTGTGTAGTGGTGACTAATGACAGTGTGTAGTGACAGTGACAGTGTGTAGTGATGACTAGTGACAGTGTGTAGTGATGACTAGTGACAGTGTAGTGAGTGTAGTGACTAGTGACAGTGTGTAGTGGTGACTAGTGACAGTGTGTAGTGATGACTAGTGACAGTGTGTAGTGGGTGACTAGTGACAGTGTGTAGTGATGACTAGTGACAGTGTAGTGACAGTGTGTAGTGATGACTAGTGACAGTGTAGTGACAGTATGTAGTGATGACTAGTGACAGTGTGTAGTGGTGACTAGTGACAGTGTGTGATGACTAGTGACAGTGTAGTGGTGACTAGTGACAGTGTGTAGTGGTGACTAGTGACAGTGTGTAGTGATGACTAGTGACAGTGTGTAGTGACAGTGTGTAGTGATGACTAGTGACAGTGTGTAGTGGTGACTAGTGACAGTGTGTAGTGGTGACTAGTGACAGTGTGTAGTGGTGACTAGTGACAGTGTGTAGTGATGACTAGTGACAGGGTGTAGTGACAGTGTGTAGTGATGACTAGTGACAGTGTGTAGTGGTGACTAGTGACAGTGTGTAGTGATGACTGACAGTGTGTAGTGGATGACTAGTGACAGTGACAGTAATGACAGTGACAGTGTAGTGTGGTGACTAGTGACAGTGTGTAGTGACAGTGTGTAGTGATGACTAGTGACAGTGTGTAGTGGTGACTAGTGACAGTGTGTAGTGATGACTAGTGACAGTGTGTAGTGATGACTAGTGACAGTGTGTACTAGTGACAGTGTGTAGTGATGGTGTGTAGTGGTGACTAGTGACAGTGTGTAGTGGTGACTAGTGACAGTGTGTAGTGGTGACTAGTGACAGTGTGTAGTGATGACTTGTGACAGTGTGTAGTGGTGACTAGTGACAGTGTGTAGTGACGGTGTGTAGTGATGACTAGTGACAGTGTGTAGTGGTGACTAGTGACAGTGTGTAGTGGTGACTAGTGACAGTGTGTAGTGATGGTATGTAGTGATGACTAGTGACAGTGTGTAGTGATGGTGTGTAGTGATGACTAGTGACGGAGTGTAGTGGTGACTAGTGACAGTGTGTAGTGATGGTGTGTAGTGATGACTAGTGACAGTGTGTAGTGATGACTAGTGAAAGTGTGTAGTGATGGTGTGTAGTGATGACTAGTGACAGTGTGTAGTGGTGACTAGTGACAGTGTGTAGTGATGACTAGTGACAGTGTGTAGTGACGGTGTGTAGTGGTGACTAATGACAGTGTGTAGTGATGGTGTGTAGTGATGACTAGTGACAGTGTGTAGTGGTGACTAGTGACAGTGTGTAGTGAAGACTAGTGACAGTGTGTAGTGGTGACTAGTGACAGTGTGTAGTGCCGGTGTGTAGTGATGACTAGTGACAGTGTGTAGTGATGGTGTGTAGTGATGACTAGTGACAGTGTGTAGTGGTGACTAGTGACAGTGTGTAGTGGTGACTAGTGACAGTGTGTAGTGATGGTATGTAGTGATGACTAGTGACAGTGTGTAGTGATGGTGTGTAGTGATGACTAGTGACGGAGTGTAGTGGTGACTAGTGACAGTGTGTAGTGATGGTGTGTAGTGATGACTAGTGACAGTGTGTAGTGATGACTAGTGAAAGTGTGTAGTGATGGTGTGTAGTGATGACTAGTGACAGTGTGTAGAGGTGACTAGTGACAGTGTGTAGTGATGACTAGTGACAGTGTGTAGTGACGGTGTGTAGTGGTGACTAATGACAGTGTGTAGTGATGGTGTGTAGTGATGACTAGTGACAGTGTGTAGTGGTGACTAGTGACAGTGTGTAGTGACGGTGTGTAGTGGTGACTAATGACAGTGTGTAGTGATGACTAGTGACAGTCTGTAGTGATGGTGTGTAGTGATGACTAGTGACAGTGTGTAGTGACGGTGTGTAGTGATGACTAGTGACAGTGTGTAGTGACGGTGTGTAGTGATAACTAATGACAGTGTGTAGTGATGGTGTGTAGTGATGACTAGTGACAGTGTGTAGTGACGGTGTGTAGTGATAACTAATGACAGTGTGTAGTGACTGTGTGTAGTGGTGACTAGTGACAGTGTGTAGTGATGACTAGTGACAGTGTGTAGTGGTGACTAGTGACAGTAGTGACAGTGTGTATGACTAGTGACAGTGTGTAGTGATGACAGTGACAGTGTGACTAGTGACAGTGTGTAGTGGTGACTAGTGACAGTGTAGTGACTAGTGACAGTGTGTAGTGGTGACTAGTGACAGTGTGTAGTGATGACTAGTGACAGTGTGTAGTGATGACTAGTGACAGTGTGTAGTGGTGACTAGTGACAGTGTGTAGTGGTGACTAGTGACAGTGTGTAGTGTGACTAGTGACAGTGTGTGAGTGACAGTGTAGTGATGACTAGTGACAGTGTGTAGTGGTGACTAGTGACAGTGTGTAGTGATGACTAGTGACAGTGTGTAGTGACGGTGTGTAGTGGTAGTGACAGTGTGTAGTGATGACTAGTGACAGTGTGTAGTGATGACTAGTGACAGTGTGTAGTGATGGTGTATAGTGGTGACTAGTGAGTGATGACTAGTGACAGTGTGTAGTGATGACTTGTGACAGTGTGTAGTGGTGACTAGTGACAGTGTGTAGTGACTAGTGACAGTGTGTAGTGATTGGTGTGTAGTGGTGACTAGTGACAGTGTGTAGTGGTGACTAGTGACAGTGTGTAGTGATGACTAGTGACAGTGTGTAGTGATGGTGTGTAGTGGTGACTAGTGACAGTGTGTAGTGGTGACTAGTGACAGTGTGTAGTGGTGACTAGTGACAGTGTGTAGTGGTGACTAGTGACAGTGTGTACTGATGGTGTGTAGTGGTGACTAGTGACAGTGTGTAGTGGTGACTAGTGACAGTGTGTAGTGGTGACTAGTGACAGTGTGTAGTGATGGTGTGTAGTGGTGACTAGTGACAGTGTGTAGTGATGACTTGTGACAGTGTGTAGTGGTGACTAGTGACAGTGTGTAGTGGTGACTAGTGACAGTGTGTAGTGGTGACTAGTGACAGTGTGTAGTGATGACTAGTGACAGTGTGTAGTGATGACTTGTGACAGTGTGTAGTGGTGACTAGTGACAGTGTGTAGTGGTGACTAGTGACAGTGTGTAGTGGTGACTAGTGACAGTGTGTAGTGATGGTATGTAGTGATGACTAGTGACAGTGTGTAGTGATGGTGTGTAGTGATGACTAGTGACGGTGTGTAGTGGTGACTAGTGACAGTGTGTAGTGATGACTAGTGACAGTGTGTAGTGATGGTGTGTAGAGATGACTAGTGACAGTGTGTAGTGATGGTGTGTAGTGATGACTAGTGACAGTGTGTAGTGATGGTGTGTAGTGGTGACTGGTGACAGTGTGTAGTGGTGACTAGTGACAGTGTGTAGTGATGGTGACTAGTGACAGTGTGTAGTGATGGTGTGTAGTGGTGACTAGTGACAGTGTGTAGTGGTGACTAGTGACAGTGTGTAGTGGTGACTAGTGACAGTGTGTAGTGGTGACTAGTGAAAGTGTGTAGTGATGGTGTGTAGTGATGACTAGTGACAGTGTGTAGTGATGGTGACTAGTGACAGTGTGTAGTGATGGTGTGTAGTGATGACTAGTGACAGTGTGTAGTGATGGTGTGTAGTGATGACTAGTGACAGTGTGTAGTGGTGACTAGTGACAGTGTGTAGTGGTGACTCGCGACAGTGTGTAGTGATGACTAGTGACAGTGTGTAGTGGTGACTAGTGACAGTGTGTAGTGATGGTGTGTAGTGATGACTAGTGACAGTGTGTAGTGATGGTGTTTAGTGATGACTAGTGACAGTGTGTAGTGATGGTGTGTAGTGGTGACTGGTGACAGTGTGTAGTGGTGACTAGTGACAGTGTGTAGTGACGGTGTGTAGTGATGACTAGTGACAGTGTGTAGTGACGGTGTGTAGTGATGACTAATGACAGTGCGTAGTGATGGTGTGTAGTGATGACTAATGACAGTGTGTAGTGATGGTGTGTAGTGATGACTAGTGACAGTGTGTAGTGGTGATTTGTGAAGGTGCGTAGTTATGACTAGTGACGGTGTGTAGTGGTGACTAGTGACAGTGTGTAGTGATGACTAGTGACAGGGTGTAGTGACAGTATGTAGTGATGACTAGTGACAGTGTGTAGTGGTGACTAGTGACAGTGTGTAGTGATGACTAGTGACAGTGTGTAGTGGTGACTAGTGACAGTGTATTGTGGTGACTAGTGACAGTGTGTAGTGATGACTAGTGACAGTGTGTAGTGACAGTGTGTAGTGATGACTAGTGACAGTGTGTAGTGGTGACTAGTGACAGTGTGTAGTGGTGACTAGTGACAGTGTGTAGTGGTGACTAGTGACAGTGTGTAGTGATGACTAGTGACAGGGTGTAGTGACAGTGTGTAGTGATGACTAGTGACAGTGTGTAGTGGTGACTAGTGACAGTGTGTAGTGGTGACTAGTGACAGTGTGTAGTGATGACTAGTGACAGTGTGTAGTGACAGTGTGTAGTGATGACTAGTGACAGTGTGTAGTGGTGACTAGTGACAGTGTGTAGTGATGACTAGTGACAGTGTGTAGTGGTGACTAGTGACAGTGTGTAGTGGTGACTAGTGACAGTGTGTAGTGATGACTAGTGACAGTGTGTAGTGACGGTGTGTAGTGATGACTAGTGACAGTGTGTGTGTGACTAGTGACAGTGTGTAGTGATGACTAGTGACAGTGTGTAGTGATGGTGTGTAGTGGTGACTAGTGACAGTGTGTAGTGGTGACTAGTGACAGTGTGTAGTGATGACTAGTGACAGTGTGTAGTGGTGACTAGTGACAGTGTGTAGTGATGACTAGTGACAGTGTGTAGTGACGGTGTGTAGTGATGACTAGTGACAGTGTGTAGTGATGGTGTGTAGTGATGACTAGTGACAGTGTGTAGTGGTGACTAGTGACAGTGTGTAGTGATGACTTGTGACAGTGTGTAGTGGTGACTAGTGACAGTGTGTAGTGATTGTGTGTAGTGGTGACTAGTGACAGTGTGTAGTGGTGACTAGTGACAGTGTGTAGTGGTGACTAGTGACAGTGTGTACTGATGACTAGTGACAGTGTGTAGTGGTGACTAGTGACAGTGTGTACTGATGACTAGTGACAGTGTGTAGTGGTGACTAGTGACAGTGTGTAGTGGTGACTAGTGACAGTGTGTACTGATGGTGTGTAGTGGTGACTAGTGACAGTGTGTAGTGGTGACTAGTGACAGTGTGTAGTGGTGACTAGTGACAGTGTGTAGTGATGATGTGTAGTGGTGACTAGTGACAGTGTGTAGTGATGACTTGTGACAGTGTGTAGTGGTGACTAGTGACAGTGTGTAGTGACAGTGTGTAGTGGTGACTAGTGACAGTGTGTAGTGGTGACTAGTGACAGTGTGTAGTGATGACTAGTGACAGTGTGTAGTGATGACTTGTGACAGTGTGTAGTGGTGACTAGTGACAGTGTGTAGTGGTGACTAGTGACAGTGTGTAGTGATGGTGTGTAGAGATGACTAGTGACGGTGTGTAGTGGTGACTAGTGACAGTGTGTAGTGATGACTAGTGACAGTGTGTAGTGATGGTATGTAGTGATGACTAGTGACAGTGTGTAGTGATGGTGTGTAGTGATGACTAGTGACGGTGTGTAGTGGTGACTAGTGACAGTGTGTAGTGATGACTAGTGACAGTGTGTAGTGATGGTGTGTAGAGATGACTAGTGACAGTGTGTAGTGATGGTGTGTAGTGATGACTAGTGACAGTGTGTAGTGATGGTGTGTAGTGGTGACTGGTGACAGTGTGTAGTGGTGACTAGTGACAGTGTGTAGTGATGGTGACTAGTGACAGTGTGTAGTGATGGTGTGTAGTGGTGACTAGTGACAGTGTGTAGTGATGGTGTGTAGTGATGACTAGTGACAGTGTGTAGTGGTGACTAGTGACAGTGTGTAGTGGTGACTCGCGACAGTGTGTAGTGATGACTAGTGACAGTGTGTAGTGGTGACTAGTGACAGTGTGTAGTGATGGTGTGTAGTGACTAGTGACAGTGTGTAGTGATGGTGTGTAGTGATGACTAGTGACAGTGTGTAGTGATGGTGTGTAGTGGTGACTGGTGACAGTGTGTAGTGGTGACTAGTGACAGTGTGTAGTGGTGACTAGTGACAGTGTGTAGTGGTGACTAGTGACAGTGTGTAGTGATGACTAGTGACAGTGTGTAGTGATGGTGTGTAGTGATGACTAGTGACAGTGTGTTGTGACGGTGTGTAGTGATGACTAGTGACAGTGTGTAGTGACGGTGTGTAGTGATGACTAGTGACAGTGTGTAGTGACAGTGTGTAGTGATGACTAGTGACAGTGTGTAGTGATGACTAGTGACAGTGTGTAGTGATGACTAGTGACAGTGTGTAGTGATGGTGTGTAGTGATGACTAGTGACAGTGTGTAGTGACGGTGTGTAGTGATGACTAGTGACAGTGTGTAGTGATGACTAGTGACAGTGTGTAGTGATGACTAGTGACAGTGTGTAGTGATGACTAGTGACAGTGTGTAGTGATGACTAGTGACAGTGTGTAGTGATGACTAGTGACAGTGTGTAGTGACGGTGTGTAGTGATGACTAGTGACAGTGTGTAGTAACGACTAGTGACAGTGTGTAGTGATGACTAGTGACAGTGTGTAGTGACGGTGTGTAGTGATGACTAGTGACAGTGTGTAGTGATGACTAGTGACAGTGTGTAGTGACTAGTGACAGTGTAGTGATGGTGTGTAGTGAGTGACAGTGTGTAGTGATGACTAGTGACAGTGTGTAGTGATGACTGTGTGACAGTGTGTGATGACTAGTGACAGTGTGTAGTGATGACTGTGACAGTGTGTAGTGACAGTGTGTAGTGATGACTAGTGACAGTGTGTAGTGATGACTAGTGACAGTGTGTGTGAGTGATGACTAGTGACAGTGGTGTGTAGTGATGACTAGTGACAGTGTGTAGTGATGGTGTGTAGTGATGACTAGTGACAGTGTGTAGTGATGGTGTGTAGTGATGACTAGTGACAGTGTGTAGTGATGGTGTGTAGTGGTGACTAGTGACAGTGTGTAGTGATGGTGTGTAGTGGTGACTAATGACAGTGTGTAGTGGTGACTAGTGACAGTGTGTAGTGATGACTAGTGACGGTGTGTAGTGGTGACTAGTGACAGTGTGTAGTGATGACTAGTGACAGTGTGACGGTGTGATGGTGTGTAGTGATGACTAGTGACAGTGTGTAGTGGTGACTAGTGACAGTGTGTAGTGACTAGTGACAGTGACTAGTGACAGTGTGTAGTGACGGTGTGTAGTGATGACTAGTGACAGTGTGTAGTGACGGTGTGTAGTGATGACTAGTGACAGTGTGTAGTGATGACTAGTGACAGTGTGTAGTGGTGACTAGTGACAGTGTGTAGTGGTGACTAGTGACAGTGTGTAGTGATGACTAGTGACAGTGTGTAGTGGTGACTAGTGACAGTGTGTAGTGATGACTAGTGACAGTGTGTAGTGATGGTGTGTAGTGATGACTAGTGACAGTGTGTTGTGACGGTGTGTAGTGATGACTAGTGACAGTGTGTAGTGACAGTGTGTAGTGACAGTGTGTAGTGATGACTAGTGACAGTGTGTAGTGACAGTGTGTAGTGATGACTAGTGACAGTGTGTAGTGATGACTAGTGACAGTGTGTAGTGATGACTAGTGACAGTGTGTAGTGATGGTGTGTAGTGATGACTAGTGACAGTGTGTAGTGACGGTGTGTAGTGATGACTAGTGACAGTGTGTAGTGATGACTAGTGACAGTGTGTAGTGATGACTAGTGACAGTGTGTAGTGATGACTAGTGACAGTGTGTAGTGATGACTAGTGACAGTGTGTAGTGACGGTGTGTAGTGATGACTAGTGACAGTGTGTAGTGATGGTGTGTAGTGATGACTAGTGACAGTGTGTAGTGACAGTGTGTAGTGATGACTAGTGACAGTGTGTAGTGGTGACTAGTGACAGTGTGTAGTGATGGTGTGTAGTGATGACTAGTGACAGTGTGTAGTGATGGTGTTTAGTGATGACTAGTGACAGTGTGTAGTGATGGTGTGTAGTGGTGACTGGTGACAGTGTGTAGTGGTGACTAGTGACAGTGTGTAGTGATGGTGACTAGTGACAGTGTGTAGTGATGGTGTGTAGTGATGACTAGTGACAGTGTGTAGTGACGGTGTGTAGTGATGACTAGTGACAGTGTGTAGTGACAGTGTGTAGTGATGACTAGTGACAGTGTGTAGTGATGACTTGTGACAGTGTGTAGTGGTGACTAGTGACAGTGTGTAGTGGTGACTAGTGACAGTGTGTAGTGGTGACTAGTGACAGTGTGTAGTGATGGTATGTAGTGATGACTAGTGACAGTGTGTAGTGATGGTGTGTAGTGATGACTAGTGACGGTGTGTAGTGGTGACTAGTGACAGTGTGTAGTGATGACTAGTGACAGTGTGTAGTGATGGTGTGTAGAGATGACTAGTGACAGTGTGTAGTGATGGTGTGTAGTGATGACTAGTGACAGTGTGTAGTGATGGTGTGTAGTGGTGACTGGTGACAGTGTGTAGTGGTGACTAGTGACAGTGTGTAGTGATGGTGACTAGTGACAGTGTGTAGTGATGGTGTGTAGTGGTGACTAGTGACAGTGTGTAGTGGTGACTAGTGACAGTGTGTAGTGGTGACTAGTGACAGTGTGTAGTGGTGACTAGTGAAAGTGTGTAGTGATGGTGTGTAGTGATGACTAGTGACAGTGTGTAGTGATGGTGACTAGTGACAGTGTGTAGTGATGGTGTGTAGTGATGACTAGTGACAGTGTGTAGTGATGGTGTGTAGTGATGACTAGTGACCGTGTGTAGTGGTGACTAGTGACAGTGTGTAGTGGTGACTCGCGACAGTGTGTAGTGATGACTAGTGACAGTGTGTAGTGGTGACTAGTGACAGTGTGTAGTGATGGTGTGTAGTGATGACTAGTGACAGTGTGTAGTGATGGTGTGTAGTGATGACTAGTGACAGTGTGTAGTGAGTGATGACTAGTGGTGACTGGTGACAGTGTGTAGTGGTGACTAGTGACAGTGTGTGAGTGACGTGTGTAGTATGACTGTGACAGTGTGTAGTGACAGTGTGTAGTGATGACTAATGACAGTGTGTGATGGTGTGTAGTGATGACTAGTGACAGTGTGTAGTGATGGTGTGTAGTGACTAGTGACAGTGTGTAGTGGTGATTTGAAGGTGCTAGTGACAGTGACGGTGTGTAGTGGTGACTAGTGACAGTGTGTAGTGATGACTAGTGACAGGGTGTAGTGACAGTATGTAGTGATGACTAGTGACAGTGTGTAGTGGTGACTAGTGACAGTGTGTAGTGATGACTAGTGACAGTGTGTAGTGGTGACTAGTGACAGTGTATTGTGGTGACTAGTGACAGTGTGTAGTGATGACTAGTGACAGTGTGTAGTGACAGTGTGTAGTGATGACTAGTGACAGTGTGTAGTGGTGACTAGTGACAGTGTGTAGTGGTGACTAGTGACAGTGTGTAGTGGTGACTAGTGACAGTGTGTAGTGATGACTAGTGACAGGGTGTAGTGACAGTGTGTAGTGATGACTAGTGACAGTGTGTAGTGGTGACTAGTGACAGTGTGTAGTGGTGACTAGTGACAGTGTGTAGTGATGACTAGTGACAGTGTGTAGTGACAGTGTGTAGTGATGACTAGTGACAGTGTGTAGTGGTGACTAGTGACAGTGTGTAGTGATGACTAGTGACAGTGTGTAGTGGTGACTAGTGACAGTGTGTAGTGATGACTAGTGACAGTGTGTAGTGGTGACTAGTGACAGTGTGTAGTGATGACTAGTGACAGTGTGTAGTGACGGTGTGTAGTGGTGACTAGTGACAGTGTGTAGTGGTGACTAGTGACAGTGTGTAGTGATGACTAGTGACAGTGTGTAGTGATGGTGTGTAGTGGTGACTAGTGACAGTGTGTAGTGGTGACTAGTGACAGTGTGTAGTGATGACTAGTGACAGTGTGTAGTGGTGACTAGTGACAGTGTGTAGTGATGACTAGTGACAGTGTGTAGTGACGGTGTGTAGTGATGACTAGTGACAGTGTGTAGTGATGGTGTGTAGTGATGACTAGTGACAGTGTGTAGTGGTGACTAGTGACAGTGTGTAGTGATGACTTGTGACAGTGTGTAGTGGTGACTAGTGACAGTGTGTAGTGATTGTGTGTAGTGGTGACTAGTGACAGTGTGTAGTGGTGACTAGTGACAGTGTGTAGTGGTGACTAGTGACAGTGTGTACTGATGACTAGTGACAGTGTGTAGTGGTGACTAGTGACAGTGTGTACTGATGACTAGTGACAGTGTGTAGTGGTGACTAGTGACAGTGTGTAGTGGTGACTAGTGACAGTGTGTACTGATGGTGTGTAGTGGTGACTAGTGACAGTGTGTAGTAGTGACTAGTGACAGTGTGTAGTGGTGACTAGTGACAGTGTGTAGTGATGGTGTGTAGTGGTGACTAGTGACAGTGTGTAGTGATGACTTGTGACAGTGTGTAGTGGTGACTAGTGACAGTGTGTAGTGACAGTGTGTAGTGGTGACTAGTGACAGTGTGTAGTGGTGACTAGTGACAGTGTGTAGTGATGACTAGTGACAGTGTGTAGTGATGGTGTGTAGTGATGACTAGTGACAGTGTGTAGTGATGACTAGTGACAGTGTGTAGTGGTGACTAGTGACAGTGTGTAGTGATGACTAGTGACAGTGTGTAGTGATGGTGTGTAGACTAGTGACAGTGTGTAGTGATGGTGTGTAGTGATGACTAGTGACAGTGTGTAGTGATGACTGACTAGTGAGTGACTGGTGACAGTGACAGTGTGTAGTGATGTGTGTAGTGATGACTAGTGACAGTGTGTAGTGATGACTAGTGACAGTGTGTAGTGATGACTAGTGACAGTGTGTAGTGATGACTAGTGACAGTGTGTAGTGTGACTAGTGACAGTGTGTAGTGGTGACTAGTGACAGTGTGTAGTGACGGTGTGTAGTGATGACTAGTGACAGTGTGTAGTGATGGTGTGTAGTGATGACTAGTGACAGTGTGACAGTGGTGACTGTGACAGTGTGTAGTGATGACTAGTGACAGTGTGTAGTGACGGTGTAGTGATGACTAGTGACAGTGTGTAGTGATGGTGTGTAGTGATGACTAGTGACAGTGTGTAGTGATGACTAGTGACAGTGTGTAGTGGTGACTAGTGACAGTGTGTAGTGATGACTAGTGACAGTGTGTAGTGATGACTAGTGACAGTGTGTAGTGGTGACTAGTGACAGTGTGTAGTGATGACTAGTGACAGTGTGTAGTGATGGTGTGTAGTGATGACTAGTGACAGTGTGTAGTGACGGTGTGTAGTGATGACTAGTGACAGTGTGTAGTGACAGTGTGTAGTGACAGTGTGTAGTGATGACTAGTGACAGTGTGTAGTGACAGTGTGTAGTGATGACTAGTGACAGTGTGTAGTGATGACTAGTGACAGTGTGTAGTGATGACTAGTGACAGTGTGTAGTGATGAGTGATGACTAGTGACAGTGTGTAGTGATGGTGTGTAGTGATGACTAGTGACAGTGTGTAGTGATGACTAGTGACAGTGTGTAGTGATGACTAGTGACAGTGTGTAGTGTGTATGACTAGTGACAGTGTGTAGTGATGACTAGTGACAGTGACAGTGTGTAGTGATGACTAGTGACAGTGTGTAGTGATGGTGTGTAGTGTGACTAGTGACTGTAGTGACAGTGTGTAGTGATGACTAGTGACAGTGTGTTAGTGACTAGTGACAGTGTGTAGTGATGACTAGTGATGGTGTGTAGTGATGACTAGTGACAGTGTGTAGTGATGGTGTGTAGTGATGACTAGTGACAGTGTGTAGTGACTAGTGACAGTGTGTAGTGATGACTAGTGACAGTGTGTAGTGATGGTGACTAGTGACAGTGTGTAGATGTGTGTAGTGATGACTAGTGACAGTGTGTAGTGATGACTAGTGACAGTGTGTAGTGATGACTAGTGACAGTGTGTAGTGATGGTGTGTAGTGATGACTAGTGACAGTGTGTAGTGATGACTAGTGACAGTGTGTAGTGGTGACTAGTGACAGTGTGTAGTGGTGACTAGTGACAGTGTGTAGTGATGACTAGTGTGTAGTGATGACTAGTGACAGTGTGTAGTGGTGACTAGTGACAGTGTGTAGTGATGACTGTGTAGTGACTAGTGACAGTGTGTAGTGACAGTGTGTAGTGATGACTAGTGACAGTGTGTAGTGGTGACTAGTGACAGTGTGTAGTGATGACTAGTGACAGTGTGTAGTGATGACTTGTGACAGTGTGTAGTGATGACTAGTGACAGTGTGTAGTGGTGACTAGTGACAGTGTGTAGTGATGACTAGTGACAGTGTGTAGTGATGACTATGTAGTGATGACTAGTGACAGTGTGTAGTGATGGTGTGTACTGTGACTAGTGACAGTGTAGTGATGACTAGTGACAGTGTGTAGTGATGACTAGTGACAGTGTGTAGTGATGGTGTGTAGAGATGACTAGTGACAGTGTGTAGTGATGGTGTGTAGTGATGACTAGTGACAGTGTGTAGTGATGGTGTGTAGTGGTGACTGGTGACAGTGTGTAGTGACAGTGTGTAGTGATGACTAGTGACAGTGTGTAGTGGTGACTAGTGACAGTGTGTAGTGATGACTAGTGACAGTGTGTAGTGGTGACTAGTGACAGTGTGTAGTGATGACTAGTGACAGTGTGTAGTGGTGACTAGTGACAGTGTGTAGTGACGGTGTGTAGTGGTGACTAGTGACAGTGTGTAGTGATGGTGTGTAGTGATGACTAGTGACAGTGTGTAGTGGTGACTAGTGACAGTGTGTAGTGATGACTAGTGACAGTGTGTAGTGACGGTGTGTAGTGATGACTAGTGACAGTGTGTAGTGACGGTGTGTAGTGATGACTAGTGACAGTGTGTAGTGATGACTAGTGACAGTGTGTAGTGGTGACTAGTGACAGTGTGTAGTGGTGACTAGTGACAGTGTGCAGTGATGACTAGTGACAGTGTGTAGTGGTGACTAGTGACAGTGTGTAGTGATGACTAGTGACAGTGTGTAGTGATGGTGTGTAGTGATGACTAGTGACAGTGTGTTGTGACGTGTGTAGTGATGACTAGTGACAGTGTGTAGTGACAGTGACTAGTGACAGTGTGTAGTGATGACTAGTGACAGTGTGTAGTGACAGTGTGTAGTGATGACTAGTGACAGTGTGTAGTGATGACTAGTGACAGTGTGTAGTGATGACTAGTGACAGTGTGTAGTGATGTGTGTAGTGATGACTAGTGACAGTGTGTAGTGATGTGTAGTGATGACTAGTGACAGTGTGTAGTGATGACTAGTGACAGTGTGTAGTGATGACTAGTGACAGTGTGTAGTGATGACTAGTGACAGTGTGTAGTGATGACTAGTGACAGTGTGTAGTGACGGTGTGTAGTGATGACTAGTGACAGTGTGTAGTGATGGTGTGTAGTGATGACTAGTGACAGTGTGTAGTGACAGTGTGTAGTGATGACTAGTGACAGTGTGTAGTGGTGACTAGTGACAGTGTGTAGTGATGGTGTGTAGTGACTAGTGACAGTGTGTAGTGATGGTGTTTAGTGATGACTAGTGACAGTGTGTAGTGATGGTGTGTAGTGGTGACTAGTGACAGTGTGTAGTGGTGACTAGTGACAGTGTGTAGTGATGACTAGTGACAGTGTGTAGTGATGGTGTGTAGTGATGACTAGTGACAGTGTGTAGTGACTGTGTGTAGTGATGACTAGTGACAGTGTGTAGTGATGTGTAGTGATGACTAGTGACAGTGTGTAGTGACTTGTGACAGTGTGTAGTGGACTAGTGACTAGTGACAGTGTGTAGTGACTAGTGACAGTGTGTAGTGGTGACTAGTGACAGTGTGTAGTGATGGTAGTGACAGTGATGACTAGTGACAGTGTGTAGTGATGGTGTGACTGATGACTAGTGACAGTGTGTAGTGGTGACTAGTGACAGTGTGTAGTGATGACTAGTGACAGTGTGTAGTGATGTGACTAGTGACAGTGTGTAGTGATGGTGTGTAGTGATGACTAGTGACAGTGTGTAGTGACGGTGTGTAGTGGTGACTAGTGACAGTGTGTAGTGGTGACTAGTGACAGTGTGTAGTGATGACTAGTGACAGTGTGTAGTGATGGTGTGTAGTGGTGACTAGTGACAGTGTGTAGTGGTGACTAGTGACAGTGTGTAGTGGTGACTAGTGACAGTGTGTAGTGGTGACTAGTGACAGTGTGTAGTGATGGTGAGTGATGACTAGTGACAGTGTGTAGTGATGGTGACTAGTGACAGTGTGTAGTGATGGTGTGTAGTGATGACTAGTGACAGTGTGTAGTGATGGTGTGTAGTGATGACTAGTGACAGTGTGTGTGACTAGTGACAGTGTGTAGTGACTGGACAGTGTGTAGTGATGACTAGTGACAGTGTGTAGTGGTGACTAGTGACAGTGTGTAGTGATGGTGTGTAGTGATGACTAGTGACAGTGTGTAGTGATGGTGTGTAGTGATGACTAGTGACAGTGTGTAGTGATGGTGTTTAGTGATGACTAGTGACAGTGTGTAGTGATGGTGTGTAGTGGTGACTGGTGACAGTGTGTAGTGGTGAATAGTGACAGTGTGTAGTGACGGTGTGTAGTGATGACTAGTGACAGTGTGTAGTGACGGTGTGTAGTGATGACTAATGACAGTGCGTAGTGATGGTGTGTAGTGATGACTAATGACAGTGTGTAGTGACAGTGTGTAGTGATGACTAGTGACAGTGTGTAGTGGTGACTAGTGACAGTGTGTAGTGATGACTAGTGACTGTGTAGTGACAGTGTGTAGTGGTGACTAGTGACAGTGTGTAGTGATGACTAGTGACAGTGTGTAGTGGTGACTAGTGACAGTGTGTAGTGATGACTAGTGACAGTGTGTAGTGGTGACTAGTGACAGTGTGTAGTGATGACTAGTGACAGTGTGTAGTGATGTGACTAGTGACAGTGTGTAGTGATGACTAGTGACAGTGTGTAGTGATGACTAGTGACAGTGTGTAGTGGTGACTAGTGACAGTGTGTAGTGATGACTAGTGACAGTGTGTAGTGATGACTAGTGACAGTGTGTAGTGATGACTAGTGACAGTGTGTAGTGATGTGATGATGACTAGTGACAGTGTGTAG
This sequence comes from Oncorhynchus nerka, assembly GCF_034236695.1. Taxonomy (NCBI): domain Eukaryota; kingdom Metazoa; phylum Chordata; class Actinopteri; order Salmoniformes; family Salmonidae; genus Oncorhynchus; species Oncorhynchus nerka. The sequence continues at coordinate 9,135,460 of NC_088415.1, read as the reverse complement.
TGATGACTAGTGACAGTGTGTAGTGATGACTAGTGACAGTGTGACAGTGTGTAGTGATGACTAGTGACAGTGTGTAGTGATGACTAGTGACAGTGTGTAGTGGTGACTAGTGACAGTGTGTAGTGATGACTAGTGACAGTGTGTAGTGGTGACTAGTGACAGTGTGTAGTGATGACTAGTGACAGTGTGTAGTGGTGACTAGTGACAGTGTGTAGTGATGTATGTAGTGATGACTAGTGACAGTGTGTAGTGATGAGTGATGACTAGTGACAGTGTGTAGTGGTGACTAGTGACAGTGTGTAGTGATGACTAGTGACAGTGTGTAGTGATGGTGTGTAGTGATGACTAGTGACAGTGTGTAGTGATGGTGTGTAGTGATGACTAGTGACAGTGTGTAGTGACAGTGTGTAGTGATGACTAGTGACAGTGTGTAGTGGTGACTAGTGACAGTGTGTAGTGATGGTGTGTAGTGGTGACTAGTGACAGTGTGTAGTGGTGACTAGTGACAGTGTGTAGTGATGACTAGTGACAGTGTGTAGTGGTGACTAGTGACAGTGTGTAGTGACGGTGTGTAGTGGTGACTAGTGACAGTGTGTAGTGATGGTGTGTAGTGATGACTAGTGACAGTGTGTAGTGGTGACTAGTGACAGTGTGTAGTGATGACTAGTGACAGTGTGTAGTGACGGTGTGTAGTGATGACTAGTGACAGTGTGTAGTGACGGTGTGTAGTGATGACTAGTGACAGTGTGTAGTGATGACTAGTGACAGTGTGTAGTGGTGACTAGTGACAGTGTGTAGTGGTGACTAGTGACAGTGTGCAGTGATGACTAGTGACAGTGTGTAGTGGTGACTAGTGACAGTGTGTAGTGATGACTAGTGACCGTGTGTAGTGATGGTGTGTAGTGATGACTAGTGACAGTGTGTTGTGACGGTGTGTAGTGATGACTAGTGACAGTGTGTAGTGACAGTGTGTAGTGACAGTGTGTAGTGATGACTAGTGACAGTGTGTAGTGACAGTGTGTAGTGATGACTAGTGACAGTGTGTAGTGATGACTAGTGACAGTGTGTAGTGATGACTAGTGACAGTGTGTAGTGATGGTGTGTAGTGATGACTAGTGACAGTGTGTAGTGACGGTGTGTAGTGATGACTAGTGACAGTGTGTAGTGATGACTAGTGACAGTGTGTAGTGATGACTAGTGACAGTGTGTAGTGATGACTAGTGACAGTGTGTAGTGATGACTAGTGACAGTGTGTAGTGACGGTGTGTAGTGATGACTAGTGACAGTGTGTAGTGATGGTGTGTAGTGATGACTAGTGACAGTGTGTAGTGACAGTGTGTAGTGATGACTAGTGACAGTGTGTAGTGGTGACTAGTGACAGTGTGTAGTGATGGTGTGTAGTGATGACTAGTGACAGTGTGTAGTGATGGTGTTTAGTGATGACTAGTGACAGTGTGTAGTGATGGTGTGTAGTGGTGACTGGTGACAGTGTGTAGTGGTGACTAGTGACAGTGTGTAGTGATGGTGACTAGTGACAGTGTGTAGTGATGGTGTGTAGTGATGACTAGTGACAGTGTGTAGTGACGGTGTGTAGTGATGACTAGTGACAGTGTGTAGTGACAGTGTGTAGTGATGACTAGTGACAGTGTGTAGTGATGACTAGTGACAGTGTGTAGTGATGACTAGTGACAGTGTGTAGTGGTGACTAGTGACAGTGTGTAGTGACTAGTGACTAGTGACAGTGATGTAGTGACAGTGTGTAGTGATGACTAGTGACAGTGTGTAGTGATGACTAGTGACAGTGTGTAGTGATGACTAGTGACAGTGTGTAGTGATGACTAGTGACAGTGTGTAGTGATGACTAGTGACAGTGTGTAGTGACACTGTGAGTGAGTGACTAGTGACAGTGTGTGTGAGTGACGGTGTGTAGTGATGACTAGTGACAGTGTGTAGTGATGACTAGTGACAGTGTGTAGTGATGACTAGTGACAGTGTGTAGTGATGACTGACTAGTGACAGTGTGTGATGACTGTGTAGTGGTGACTAGTGACAGTGTGTAGTGATGACTAGTGACAGTGTGAGTGAGTGATGTGACAGTGTGTAGTGACTAGTGACAGTGTGTAGTGATGGTGTGTAGTGATGACTAGTGACAGTGTGTGTGGTGACTAGTGACAGTGTGTGTAGTGAGTGACTAGTGACAGTGTGTAGTGACTGTGACAGTGTGTAGTGATGGTGTGTAGTGACTAGTGACAGTGTGTAGTGATGGTGTAGTGATGACTAGTGACAGTGTGTAGTGATGACTGTGACAGTGTGTAGTGACAGTGTGTAGTGATGACTAGTGACAGTGTGTAGTGTGATGACTGTGACAGTGTGTGAGTGTGTATGACTAGTGACAGTGTGTAGTGGTGACTAGTGACAGTGTGTAGTGGTGACTAGTGACAGTGTGTAGTGATGACTAGTGACAGTGTAGTGATGACTAGTGACAGTGTGTAGTGGTGACTAGTGACAGTGTGTGAGTGGTGACTAGTGACAGTGTGTAGTGATGGTGTGTAGTGATGACTAGTGACAGTGTGTAGTGATGGTGTGTAGTGATGACTAGTGACAGTGTGTAGTGATGGTGTGTGTGATGACTAGTGACAGTGTGTGTGTAGTGACTGGTGACAGTGTAGTGGTGACTAGTGACAGTGACAGTGTGACTAGTGACAGTGTGTAGTGATGACTAGTGACAGTGTGTAGTGACAGTGTGTAGTGATGACTAGTGACAGTGTGTAGTGATGACAGTGTGTAGTGATGACTAGTGACAGTGTGTAGTGGTGAGTGATGACTAGTGACAGTGTGTAGTGACAGTGTGTAGTGATGACTAGTGACAGTGTGTAGTGGTGACTAGTGACAGTGTGTAGTGATGACTGACTAGTGACAGTGTGTAGTGATGACTAGTGACAGTGTGTAGTGATGACTAGTGACAGTGTGTAGTGACTAGTGACAGTGTGTAGTGATGACTAGTGACAGTGTGTAGTGATGACTAGTGACAGTGTGTAGTGATGACTAGTGACAGTGTGTAGTGGTGACTAGTGACAGTGTGTAGTGATGACTAGTGACAGTGTGACTAGTGACAGTGTGTGTGATGACTAGTGACAGTGTGTAGTGATGACTAGTGACAGTGTGTAGTGATGACTAGTGACAGTGTGTAGTGACAGTGTGTAGTGATGACTAGTGACAGTGTGTAGTGGTGACTAGTGACAGTGTGTAGTGATGACTAGTGACAGTGTGTAGTGGTGACTAGTGACAGTGTGTAGTGATGACTAGTGACAGTGTGTAGTGACTAGTGTGTAGTGATGACTAGTGACAGTGTGTGATGGTGACTAGTGATGTGACAGTGTGTAGTGATGACTAGTGACAGTGTGTAGTAGTGACAGTGTGTAGTGATGACTAGTGACAGTGTGTAGTGATGTGTGTAGTGATGACTAGTGACAGTGTGTAGTGATGACTAGTGACAGTGTGTAGTGATGACTAGTGACAGTGTGTACAGTGACAGTGTGTAGTGTGACTAGTGACAGTGTACTGATGACTAGTGACAGTGTGTAGTGACTAGTGACAGTAGTGGACTAGTGACAGTGTGTAGTGGACTGACTAGTGACAGTGTGTAGTGATGACTAGTGACAGTGTGTAGTGATGAGTGATGACTAGTGACAGTGTGTAGTGATGACTGTGTAGTGATGACTAGTGACAGTGTGTAGTGATGACAGTGTGTAGTGACTAGTGACAGTGTAGTGGTGACTAGTGACAGTGTGTAGTGATGACTAGTGACAGTGTGTAGTGATGACTAGTGACAGTGTGTAGTGACTAGTGACAGTGTGTAGTGATGACTAGTGACAGTGTGTAGTGGTGACTAGTGACAGTGTGTAGTGATGACTAGTGACAGTGTGTAGTGATGACTAGTGACAGTGTGTAGTGATGGTGTGTAGTGATGACTAGTGACAGTGTGTAGTGACAGTGACTAGTGACAGTGTGTAGTGATGACTAGTGACAGTGTGTAGTGATGACTAGTGACAGTGTGTAGTGATGACTAGTGACAGTGATGTGTGTAGTGATGACTAGTGACAGTGTGTAGTGGTGACTAGTGACAGTGTGTAGTGTGTGATGACTAGTGACAGTGTGTAGTGATGACTAGTGACAGTGTGTGAGTGAGTGATGACTAGTGACAGTGTGTAGTGATGACTAGTGACAGTGTGTAGTGACAGTGTGTAGTGATGACTAGTGACAGTGTGTAGTGGTGACTAGTGACAGTGTGTAGTGATGGTGTGTAGTGGTGACTAGTGACAGTGTGTAGTGATGGTGTAGTGACTAGTGACAGTGTGTAGTGTGTAGTGATGACTAGTGACAGTGTGTAGTGATGGTGTGTAGTGGTGACTAGTGACAGTGTGTAGGTGTGACTAGTGACAGTGTGTAGTGACAGTGTGTAGTGATGACTAGTGACAGTGTGTAGTGATGACAGTGTGTAGTGATGACTAGTGACAGTGTGTAGTGGTGACTAGTGACAGTGTGTAGTGATGACTAGTGACAGTGTGTAGTGATGGTGTGTAGTGATGACTAGTGACAGTGTGTAGTGATGGTGTGTAGTGATGACTAGTGACAGTGTGTAGTGACTGTGACAGTGTGTAGTGGTGACTAGTGACAGTGTGTAGTGGTGACTAGTGACAGTGTAGTGATGACTAGTGACAGTGTGTAGTGGTGACTAGTGACAGTGTGTAGTGATGACTAGTGACAGTGTGTAGTGATGGTGTGTAGTGATGACTAGTGACAGTGTGTAGTGTGATGGTGTGTAGTGATGACTAGTGACAGTGTGTAGTGACAGTGTGTAGTGATGACTAGTGACAGTGTGTAGTGATGACTAGTGACAGTGTGTAGTGATGACTAGTGACAGTGTGTAGTGATGACTAGTGACAGTGTGTAGTGACTAGTGTGTAGTGATGACTAGTGACAGTGTGTAGTGATGACTAGTGACAGTGTGTAGTGATGACTAGTGACAGTGTGTAGTGATGACTAGTGACAGTGTGTAGTGATGACTAGTGACAGTGTGTAGTGATGACTAGTGACAGTGTAGTGACGGTGTGTAGTGATGACTAGTGACAGTGTGTAGTGATGGTGTGTAGTGATGACTAGTGACAGTGTGTAGTGACAGTGTGTAGATGACTAGTGACAGTGTGTAGTGATGACTAGTGACAGTGTGTAGTGATGGTGTGTGATGACTAGTGACAGTGTGTAGTGATGGTGTTTAGTGATGACTAGTGACAGTGTGTAGTGATGGTGTGTAGTGATGACTAGTGACAGTGTGTAGTGGTGACTAGTGACAGTGTGTAGTGATGACTAGTGACAGTGTGTAGTGATGGTGTGTAGTGATGACTAGTGACAGTGTGTGACGTGACAGTGTGTAGTGATGACTAGTGACAGTGTGTAGTGATGACTAGTGACAGTGTGTAGTGATGACTAGTGACAGTGTGTAGTGATGACTAGTGACAGTGTGTAGTGGTGACTAGTGACAGTGTGTAGTGGTGACTAGTGACAGTGTGTAGTGATGACTAGTGACAGTGTGTGGTGAGTGATGTGTGTAGTGATGACTAGTGACAGTGTGTAGTGAGTGATGACTAGTGACAGTGTGTAGTGATGACTAGTGACAGTGTGTAGTGATGGTGTGTAGTGATGACTAGTGACAGTGTGTAGTGATGACTAGTGACAGTGTGTAGTGGTGACTAGTGACAGTGTGTGATGACTAGTGACAGTGTGTAGTGATGACTAGTGACAGTGTGTAGTGATGGTGTGTAGTGATGACTAGTGACAGTGTGTAGTGTGATGTGTGTAGTGATGACTAGTGACAGTGTGTAGTGACGGTGTGTAGTGATGACTAGTGACAGTGTGTAGTGACAGTGTGTAGTGGTGACTAGTGACAGTGTGTGAGTGATGACTAGTGACAGTGTGTAGTGATGACTAGTGACAGTGTGTAGTGATGACTAGTGACAGTGTGTAGTGATGTGTGTAGTGATGACTAGTGACAGTGTGTAGTGATGACTAGTGACAGTGTGTGTGTGAGTGACAGTGTGTAGTGACAGTGTGTAGTGATGACTAGTGACAGTGTGTAGTGATGACTGTGACAGTGTGTAGTGACAGTGTGTAGTGATGACTAGTGACAGTGTGTAGTGATGACTAGTGACAGTGTGTAGTGATGACTAGTGACAGTGTGTAGTGATGGTGTGTAGTGATGACTAGTGACAGTGTGTAGTGGTGATGTGACAGTGTGTAGTGATGACTAGTGACAGTGTGTAGTGGTGACTAGTGACAGTGTGTAGTGATGACTAGTGACAGTGTGTAGTGATGACTAGTGACAGTGTGTAGTGATGACTAGTGACAGTGTGTAGTGATGACTAGTGACAGTGTGTAGTGACAGGTGTGTAGTGATGACTAGTGACAGTGTGTAGTGATGACTAGTGACAGTGTGTAGTGATGACTAGTGACAGTGTGTAGTGATGACTAGTGACAGTGTGTAGTGATGACTAGTGACAGTGTGTAGTGATGACTAGTGACAGTGTGTAGTGACTAGTGACAGTGTGTAGTGGTGACTAGTGACAGTGTGTGTGATGACTAGTGACAGTGTGTGACTGTGTAGTGATGACTAGTGACAGTGTGTAGTGATGACTAGTGACAGTGTGTAGTGGTGACTAGTGACAGTGTGTAGTGATGGTGTGTACTAGTGACTAGTGACAGTGTAGTGATGGTGTGTAGTGATGACTAGTGACAGTGTGTAGTGATGACAGTGTGTAGTGATGACTAGTGACAGTGTGTAGTGATGTGTGTAGTGATGACTAGTGACAGTGTGACTAGTGATGTAGTGACTAGTGACAGTGTGTAGTGATGACTAGTGACAGTGTGTAGTGATGGTGTGTAGTGATGACTAGTGACAGTGTGTAGTGATGGTGTGACAGTGTAGTGATGACTACAGTGACAGTGTGTAGTGACAGTGTGTAGTGATGACTAGTGACAGTGTGTAGTGACTAGTGTGTAGTGATGACTAGTGACAGTGTGTAGTGACTAGTGACAGTGTGTAGTGATGACTAGTGACAGTGTGTGAGTGACTAGTGACAGTGTGTAGTGATGACTAGTGACAGTGTGTAGTGGTGACTAGTGACAGTGTGTAGTGATGACTAGTGACAGTGTGTAGTGACAGTGTGTAGTGATGACTAGTGACAGTGTGTAGTGAGGTGTGTAGTGATGACTAGTGACAGGTGTAGTGATGGTGTGTAGTGATGACTAGTGACAGTGTGTAGTGTGATGACTAGTGACAGTGTGTAGTGATGACTAGTGACAGTGTGTAGTGATGACTAGTGTGACAGTGTGTAGTGACAGTGTAGTGATGACTAGTGACAGTGTGTAGTGATGACTAGTGACAGTGTGTAGTGACAGTGTGTAGTGATGACTAGTGACAGTGTGTAGTGGTGACTAGTGACAGTGTGTAGTGATGACTAGTGACAGTGTGTAGTGATGACTAGTGACAGTGTGACAGTGTGTAGTGATGACTAGTGACAGTGTGTAGTGATGACTAGTGACAGTGTGTAGTGATGACTAGTGACAGTGTGTAGTGGTGACTAGTGACAGTGTGTAGTGATGACTAGTGACAGTGTGTAGTGAGACTGTGACAGTGTAGTGTGACTAGTGACAGTGTGTAGTGATGACTAGTGACAGTGTGTAGTGACGTGTGTAGTGATGACTAGTGACAGTGTGTAGTGATGACTAGTGACAGTGTGTAGTGATGACTAGTGACAGTGTGTAGTGATGACTAGTGACAGTGTGTAGTGATGACTAGTGACAGTGTGTAGTGATGACTGTGTAGTGATGACTAGTGACAGTGTGTAGTGACAGTGTGTAGTGATGACTAGTGACAGTGTGTAGTGACAGTGTGTAGTGACTAGTGACAGTGTGTAGTGATGACTAGTGACAGTGTGTAGTGATGACTAGTGACAGTGTGTAGTGATGGTGTGTAGTGATGACTAGTGACAGTGTGTAGTGATGACTAGTGTGTAGTGATGACTAGTGACAGTGTGTAGTGACAGTGTGTAGTGGTGACTAGTGACAGTGTGTAGTGGTGACTAGTGACAGTGTGTAGTGATGACTAGTGACAGTGTGTAGTGATGGTGTTTAGTGATGACTAGTGACAGTGTGTAGTGATGGTGTGTAGTGGTGACTAGTGACAGTGTGTAGTGGTGACTAGTGACAGTGTGTAGTGATGGTGACTAGTGACAGTGTGTAGTGATGGTGTGTAGTGACTAGTGACAGTGTGTAGTGATGGTGTGTAGTGATGACTAGTGACAGTGTGTAGTGATGGTGACAGTGTAGTGACTAGTGACAGTGTGTAGTGATGACTAGTGACAGTGTGTAGTGATGACTAGTGACAGTGTGTAGTGATGGTGTGTAGTGATGACTAGTGACAGTGTGTAGTGATGGTGTGTAGTGACTAGTGACAGTGTGTAGTGATGTGACTGTAGTGATGACTAGTGACAGTGTGTAGTGATGACTAGTGACAGTGTGTAGTGGTGACTAGTGACAGTGTGTAGTGGTGACTAGTGACAGTGTAGTGGTGACTAGTGACAGTGTGTAGTGATGGTGTGTAGTGACTAGTGACAGTGTGTAGTGATGGTGTGTAGTGATGACTAGTGACAGTGTGTAGTGATGATGGACAGTGTGTAGTGGTGACTAGTGACAGTGTGTAGTGGTGACTAGTGACAGTGTGTAGTGATGACTAGTGACAGTGTGTAGTGATGGTGTGTAGTGATGACTAGTGACAGTGTGTAGTGATGGTGTGTAGTGATGACTAGTGACAGTGTGTAGTGGTGACTAGTGACAGTGTGTAGTGGTGACTAGTGACAGTGTGTAGTGATGACTAGTGATGTGTGTAGTGGTGACTAGTGACAGTGTGTAGTGATGGTGTGTAGTGATGACTAGTGACAGTGTGTAGTGATGGTGTGTAGTGATGACTAGTGACAGTGTGTAGTGATGGTGTGTAGTGGTGACTGGTGACAGTGTGTAGTGGTGACTAGTGACAGTGTGTAGTGGTGACTAGTGACAGTGTGTAGTGGTGACTAGTGACAGTGTGTAGTGATGACTAGTGACAGTGTGTAGTGATGGTGTGTAGTGATGACTAGTGACAGTGTGTAGTGACGTGTGTAGTGATGACTAGTGACAGTGTGTAGTGACAGTGTGTAGTGATGACTAGTGACAGTGTGTAGTGACAGTGTGTAGTGATGACTAGTGACAGTGTGTAGTGATGACTAGTGACAGTGTGTAGTGATGACTAGTGACAGTGTGTAGTGATGACTAGTGACAGTGTGTAGTGATGACTAGTGACAGTGTGTAGTGACAGTGTGTAGTGATGACTAGTGACAGTGTGTAGTGATGACTAGTGACAGTGTGTAGTGATGACTAGTGACAGTGTGTAGTGATGACTAGTGACAGTGTGTAGTGATGGTGTGTAGTGATGACTAGTGACAGTGTGTAGTGATGGTGTGTAGTGATGACTAGTGACAGTGTGTAGTGATGGTGTGTAGTGATGACTAGTGACAGTGTGTAGTGATGGTGTGTAGTGACTAGTGACAGTGTGTAGTGATGGTGTGTAGTGGTGACTAGTGACAGTGTGTAGTGGTGACTAGTGACAGTGACAGTGTGTAGTGGTGACTAGTGACAGTGTGTAGTGATGACTAGTGACGGTGTGTAGTGGTGACTAGTGACAGTGTGTAGTGATGGTGTGTAGTGATGACTAGTGACAGTGTGTAGTGGTGACTAGTGACAGTGTGTAGTGATGACTAGTGACAGTGTGTAGTGACGGTGTGTAGTGATGACTAGTGACAGTGTGTAGTGATGACTAGTGACAGTGTGTAGTGGTGACTAGTGACAGTGTGTAGTGGTGACTAGTGACAGTGTGTAGTGATGACTAGTGACAGTGTGTAGTGGTGACTAGTGACAGTGTGTAGTGATGACTAGTGACAGTGTGTAGTGATGGTGTGTAGTGATGACTAGTGACAGTGTGTTGTGACGGTGTGTAGTGATGACTAGTGACTATGTGTAGTGACAGTGTGTAGTGACAGTGTGTAGTGATGACTAGTGACAGTGTGTAGTGACAGTGTGTAGTGATGACTAGTGACAGTGTGTAGTGATGACTAGTGACAGTGTGTAGTGATGACTAGTGACAGTGTGTAGTGGTGACTAGTGACAGTGTGCAGTGATGACTAGTGACAGTGTGTAGTGGTGACTAGTGACAGTGTGTAGTGGTGACTAGTGACCGTGTGCAGTGATGACTAGTGACAGTGTGTAGTGGTGACTAGTGACAGTGTGTAGTGGTGACTAGTGACCGTGTGTAGTGATGACTAGTGACAGTGTGTAGTGATGGTGTGTAGTGATGACTAGTGACAGTGTGTAGGTGTGTAGTGACTAGTGACAGTGTGTAGTGACGGTGTGTAGTGATGACTAGTGACAGTGTGTAGTGACAGTGTGTAGTGATGACTAGTGACAGTGTGTAGTGATGACTAGTGACAGTGTGTAGTGATGACTAGTGACAGTGTGTAGTGATGGTGTGTAGTGATGACTAGTGACAGTGTGTAGTGACGGTGTGTAGTGATGACTAGTGACAGTGTGTAGTGATGACTAGTGACAGTGTGTAGTGATGACTAGTGACAGTGTGTAGTGATGACTAGTGACAGTGTGTAGTGACAGTGTGTAGTGATGACTAGTGACAGTGTGTAGTGATGACTAGTGACAGTGTGTAGTGATGACTAGTGACAGTGTGTGTGTAGTGACTAGTGACAGTGTGTAGTGATGACTAGTGACAGTCTGTAGTGATGGTGTGTAGTGATGACTAGTGACAGTGTGTAGTGATGGTGTGACAGTGTGTAGTGATGACTAGTGACAGTGTGTAGTGATGGTGTGTAGTGATGACTAGTGACAGTGTGTACTGATGGTGTGTAGTGGTGACTAGTGACAGTGTGTAGTGATGGTGTGTAGTGGTGACTAATGACAGTGTGTAGTGGTGACTAGTGACAGTGTGTAGTGATGACTAGTGACAGTGTGTAGTGACGGTGTGTAGTGGTGACTAGTGACAGTGTGTAGTGATGGTGTGTAGTGATGACTAGTGACAGTGTGTACTGGTGACTAGTGACAGTGTGTAGTGATGACTAGTGACAGTGTGTAGTGACGGTGTGTAGTGATGACTAGTGACAGTGTGTAGTGACGGTGTGTAGTGATGACTAGTGACAGTGTGTAGTGATGACTAGTGACAGTGTGTAGTGGTGACTAGTGACAGTGTGTAGTGGTGACTAGTGACAGTGTGTAGTGATGACTAGTGACAGTGTGTAGTGGTGACTAGTGACAGTGTGTAGTGATGACTAGTGACAGTGTGTAGTGATGGTGTGTAGTGATGACTAGTGACAGTGTGTTGTGACGGTGTGTAGTGATGACTAGTGACTATGTGTAGTGACAGTGTGTAGTGACAGTGTGTAGTGATGACTAGTGACAGTGTGTAGTGACAGTGTGTAGTGATGACTAGTGACAGTGTGTAGTGATGACTAGTGACAGTGTGTAGTGATGACTAGTGACAGTGTGTAGTGATGGTGTGTAGTGATGACTAGTGACAGTGTGTAGTGACGGTGTGTAGTGATGACTAGTGACAGTGTGTAGTGATGACTAGTGACAGTGTGTAGTGATGACTAGTGACAGTGTGTAGTGATGACTAGTGACAGTGTAGTGACGTGTGTAGTGACTAGTGACAGTGTGTAGTGATGACTAGTGACAGTGTGTAGTGATGGTGTGTAGTGATGACTAGTGACAGTGTGTAGTGACGGTGTGTAGTGATGACTAGTGACAGTTTGTAGTGACAGTGTGTAGTGATGACTAGTGACAGTGTGTAGTGGTGACTAGTGACAGTGTGTAGTGATGGTGTGTAGTGATGACTAGTGACAGTGTGTAGTGATGGTGTTTAGTGATGACTAGTGACAGTGTGTAGTGATGGTGTGTAGTGGTGACTGGTGACAGTGTATAGTGGTGACTAGTGACAGTGTGTAGTGATGGTGACTAGTGACAGTGTGTAGTGACGGTGTGTAGTGATGACTAGTGACAGTGTGTAGTGATGACTAGTGACAGTGTGTAGTGATGACTAGTGACAGTGTGTAGTGATGACTAGTGACAGTGTGTAGTGACGGTGTGTAGTGATGACTAGTGACAGTGTGTAGTGATGACTAGTGACAGTGTGTAGGTGTAGTGATGACTAGTGACAGTGTGTAGTGATGACTAGTGACAGTGTGTAGTGATGGTGTGTAGTGATGACTAGTGACAGTGTGTAGTGATGACTAGTGTGTAGTGATGACTAGTGACAGTGTGTAGTGATGGTGTGTAGTGATGACTAGTGACAGTGTGTAGTGACAGTGTGTGTGTGTGTATGACTAGTGACAGTGTGTAGTGGTGACTAGTGACAGTGTGTAGTGATGGTGTGTAGTGATGACTAGTGACAGTGTGTAGTGATGGTGTTTAGTGATGACTAGTGACAGTGTGTAGTGATGGTGTGTAGTGGTGACTGGTGACAGTGTGTAGTGGTGACTAGTGACAGTGTGTAGTGATGGTGACTAGTGACAGTGTGTAGTGATGGTGTGTAGTGATGACTAGTGACAGTGTGTAGTGATGGTGTGTAGTGATGACTAGTGACAGTGTGTAGTGGTGACTAGTGACAGTGTGTAGTGGTGACTCGCGACAGTGTGTAGTGATGACTAGTGACAGTGTGTAGTGGTGACTAGTGACAGTGTGTAGTGATGGTGTGTAGTGATGACTAGTGACAGTGTGTAGTGATGGTGTGTAGTGATGACTAGTGACAGTGTGTAGTGATGGTGTGTAGTGGTGACTGGTGACAGTGTGTAGTGGTGACTAGTGACAGTGTGTAGTGGTGACTAGTTACAGTGTGTAGTGGTGACTAGTGACAGTGTGTAGTGATGACTAGTGACAGTGTGTAGTGATGGTGTGTAGTGATGACTAGTGACAGTGTGTTGTGACGGTGTGTAGTGATGACTAGTGACAGTGTGTAGTGACGGTGTGTAGTGATGACTAGTGACAGTGTGTAGTGACAGTGTGTAGTGATGACTAGTGACAGTGTGTAGTGATGACTAGTGACAGTGTGTAGTGATGACTAGTGACAGTGTGTAGTGACGGTGTGTAGTGATGACTAGTGACAGTGTGTAGTGATGACTAGTGACAGTGTGTAGTGATGACTAGTGACAGTGTGTAGTGATGACTAGTGACAGTGTGTAGTGATGACTAGTGACAGTGTGTAGTGACGGTGTGTAGTGATGACTAGTGACAGTGTGTAGTGATGACTAGTGACAGTGTGTAGTGATGACTAGTGACAGTGTGTAGTGATGACTAGTGACAGTGTGTAGTGACAGTGTGTAGTGATGACTAGTGACAGTGTTTAGTGATGACTAGTGACAGTGTGTAGTGATGACTAGTGACAGTGTGTAGTGATGACTAGTGACAGTGTGTAGGTGTAGTGATGACTAGTGACAGTGTGTAGTGATGACTAGTGACAGTCTGTAGTGATGGTGTGTAGTGATGACTAGTGACAGTGTGTAGTGATGGTGTGTAGTGATGACTAGTGACAGTGTGTAGTGATGGTGTGTAGTGATGACTAGTGACAGTGTGTAGTGATGGTGTGTAGTGGTGACTAGTGACAGTGTGTAGTGATGGTGTGTAGTGGTGACTAATGACAGTGTGTAGTGGTGACTAGTGACAGTGTGTAGTGATGACTAGTGACAGTGTGTAGTGACGGTGTGTAGTGGTGACTAGTGACAGTGTGTAGTGATGGTGTGTAGTGATGACTAGTGACAGTGTGTAGTGGTGACTAGTGACAGTGTGTAGTGATGACTAGTGACAGTGTGTAGTGATGGTGTGTAGTGATGACTAGTGACAGTGTGTAGTGACGGTGTGTAGTGATGACTAGTGACAGTGTGTAGTGATGACTAGTGACAGTGTGTAGTGGTGACTAGTGACAGTGTGTAGTGATGACTAGTGACAGTGTGTAGTGGTGACTAGTGACAGTGTGTAGTGATGGTGTGTAGTGATGACTAGTGACAGTGTGTTGTGACGGTGTGTAGTGATGACTAGTGACAGTGTGTAGTGACAGTGTGTAGTGACAGTGTGTAGTGATGACTAGTGACAGTGTGTAGTGACAGTGTGTAGTGATGACTAGTGACAGTGTGTAGTGATGACTAGTGACAGTGTGTAGTGATGGTGTGTAGTGATGACTAGTGACAGTGTGTAGTGACGGTGTGTAGTGATGACTAGTGACAGTGTGTAGTGATGACTAGTGACAGTGTGTAGTGATGACTAGTGACAGTGTGTAGTGATGACTAGTGACAGTGTGTAGTGATGACTAGTGACAGTGTGTAGTGACGGTGTGTAGTGATGACTAGTGACAGTGTGTAGTGATGACTAGTGACAGTGTGTAGGTGTAGTGATGACTAGTGACAGTGTGTAGTGATGACTAGTGACAGTCTGTAGTGATGGTGTGTAGTGATGACTAGTGACAGTGTGTAGTGATGGTGTGTAGTGATGACTAGTGACAGTGTGTAGTGATGGTTTGTAGTGATGACTAGTGACAGTGTGTAGTGACAGTGTGTAGTGATGACTAGTGACAGTGTGTAGTGATGACTAGTGACAGTGTGTAGCGATGACTAGTGACAGTGTGTAGTGACGGTGTGTAGTGATGACTAGTGACAGTGTGTAGTGATGACTAGTGACAGTGTGTAGTGATGACTAGTGACAGTGTGTAGTGATGACTAGTGACAGTGTGTAGTGATGACTAGTGACAGTGTGTAGTGACGGTGTGTAGTGATGACTAGTGACAGTGTGTAGTGATGACTAGTGACAGTGTGTAGTGATGACTAGTGACAGTGTGTAGTGATGACTAGTGACAGTGTGTAGTGACAGTGTGTAGTGATGACTAGTGACAGTGTGTAGTGATGACTAGTGACAGTGTGTAGTGATGACTAGTGACAGTGTGTAGTGATGACTAGTGACAGTGTGTAGTGATGACTAGTGACAGTGTGTAGTGATGACTAGTGACATTGTGTAGGTGTAGTGATGACTAGTGACAGTGTGTAGTGATGACTAGTGACAGTGTGTAGTGATGGTGTGTAGTGATGACTAGTGACAGTGTGTTTTGACGGTGTGTAGTGATGACTAGTGACAGTGTGTAGTGACGGTGTGTAGTGATGACTAGTGACAGTGTGTAGTGACAGTGTGTAGTGATGACTAGTGACAGTGTGTAGTGGTGACTAGTGACAGTGTGTAGTGATGGTGTGTAGTGATGACTAGTGACAGTGTGTAGTGATGGTGTTTAGTGATGACTAGTGACAGTGTGTAGTGATGGTGTGTAGTGGTGACTGGTGACAGTGTGTAGTGGTGACTAGTGACAGTGTGTAGTGATGGTGACTAGTGACAGTGTGTAGTGATGGTGTGTAGTGATGACTAGTGACAGTGTGTAGTGATGGTGTGTAGTGATGACTAGTGACAGTGTGTCGTGGTGACTAGTGACAGTGTGTAGTGGTGACTCGCGACAGTGTGTAGTGATGACTAGTGACAGTGTGTAGTGGTGACTAGTGACAGTGTGTAGTGATGGTGTGTAGTGATGACTAGTGACAGTGTGTAGTGATGGTGTGTAGTGATGACTAGTGACAGTGTGTAGTGATGGTGTGTAGTGGTGACTGGTGACAGTGTGTAGTGGTGACTAGTGACAGTGTGTAGTGGTGACTAGTGACAGTGTGTAGTGGTGACTAGTGACAGTGTGTAGTGATGACTAGTGACAGTGTGTAGTGATGGTGTGTAGTGATGACTAGTGACAGTGTGTTGTGACGGTGTGTAGTGATGACTAGTGACAGTGTGTAGTGACGGTGTGTAGTGATGACTAGTGACAGTGTGTAGTGACAGTGTGTAGTGATGACTAGTGACAGTGTGTAGTGATGACTAGTGACAGTGTGTAGTGATGACTAGTGACAGTGTGTAGTGACGGTGTGTAGTGATGACTAGTGACAGTGTGTAGTGATGACTAGTGACAGTGTGTAGTGATGACTAGTGACAGTGTGTAGTGATGACTAGTGACAGTGTGTAGTGATGACTAGTGACAGTGTGTAGTGACGGTGTGTAGTGATGACTAGTGACAGTGTGTAGTGATGACTAGTGACAGTGTGTAGTGATGACTAGTGACAGTGTGTAGTGATGACTAGTGACAGTGTGTAGTGACTAGTGTGTGTAGTGATGACTAGTGACAGTGTGTAGTGATGACTAGTGACAGTGTGTAGTGATGACTAGTGACAGTGTGTAGTGATGACTAGTGACAGTGTGTAGTGACGGTGTGTAGTGATGACTAGTGACAGTGTGTAGTGATGACTAGTGACAGTCTGTAGTGATGGTGTGTAGTGATGACTAGTGACAGTGTGTAGTGATGGTGTGTATGTGATGACTAGTGACAGTGTGTAGTGATGGTGTGTAGTGATGACTAGTGACAGTGTGTAGTGATGGTGTGTAGTGGTGACTAGTGACAGTGTGTAGTGATGGTGTGTAGTGGTGACTAATGACAGTGTGTAGTGGTGACTAGTGACAGTGTGTAGTGATGACTAGTGACAGTGTGTAGTGACGGTGTGTAGTGGTGACTAGTGACAGTGTGTAGTGATGGTGTGTAGTGATGACTAGTGACAGTGTGTAGTGGTGACTAGTGACAGTGTGTAGTGATGGTGTGTAGTGATGACTAGTGACAGTGTGTTGTGACGGTGTGTAGTGATGACTAGTGACAGTGTGTAGTGACGGTGTGTAGTGATGACTAGTGACAGTGTGTAGTGACAGTGTGTAGTGATGACTAGTGACAGTGTGTAGTGATGACTAGTGACAGTGTGTAGTGATGACTAGTGACAGTGTGTAGTGACGGTGTGTAGTGATGACTAGTGACAGTGTGTAGTGATGACTAGTGACAGTGTGTAGTGATGACTAGTGACAGTGTGTAGTGATGACTAGTGACAGTGTGTAGTGATGACTAGTGACAGTGTGTAGTGACGGTGTGTAGTGATGACTAGTGACAGTGTGTAGTGATGACTAGTGACAGTGTGTAGTGATGACTAGTGACAGTGTGTAGTGATGACTAGTGACAGTGTGTAGTGACAGTGTGTAGTGATGACTAGTGACAGTGTGTAGTGATGACTAGTGACAGTGTGTAGTGATGACTAGTGACAGTGTGTAGTGATGACTAGTGACAGTGTGTAGTGATGGTGTTTAGTGATGACTAGTGACAGTGTGTAGTGATGGTGTGTAGTGGTGACTGGTGACAGTGTGTAGTGGTGACTAGTGACAGTGTGTAGTGATGGTGACTAGTGACAGTGTGTAGTGATGGTGTGTAGTGATGACTAGTGACAGTGTGTAGTGATGGTGTGTAGTGATGACTAGTGACAGTGTGTAGTGGTGACTAGTGACAGTGTGTAGTGGTGACTCGCGACAGTGTGTAGTGATGACTAGTGACAGTGTGTAGTGGTGACTAGTGACAGTGTGTAGTGATGGTGTGTAGTGATGACTAGTGACAGTGTGTAGTGATGGTGTGTAGTGGTGACTGGTGACAGTGTGTAGTGGTGACTAGTGACAGTGTGTAGTGGTGACTAGTGACAGTGTGTAGTGGTGACTAGTGACAGTGTGTAGTGATGACTAGTGACAGTGTGTAGTGATGGTGTGTAGTGATGACTAGTGACAGTGTGTTGTGACGGTGTGTAGTGATGACTAGTGACAGTGTGTAGTGACGGTGTGTAGTGATGACTAGTGACAGTGTGTAGTGACAGTGTGTAGTGATGACTAGTGACAGTGTGTAGTGATGACTAGTGACAGTGTGTAGTGATGACTAGTGACAGTGTGTAGTGACGGTGTGTAGTGATGACTAGTGACAGTGTGTAGTGATGACTAGTGACAGTGTGTAGTGATGACTAGTGACAGTGTGTAGTGATGACTAGTGACAGTGTGTAGTGACGGTGTGTAGTGATGACTAGTGACAGTGTGTAGTGATGACTAGTGACAGTGTGTAGTGATGACTAGTGACAGTGTGTAGTGATGACTAGTGACAGTGTGTAGTGACAGTGTGTAGTGATGACTAGTGACAGTGTGTAGTGATGACTAGTGACAGTGTGTAGTGATGACTAGTGACAGTGTGTAGTGATGACTAGTGACAGTGTGTAGTGACAGTGTGTAGTGATGACTAGTGACAGTGTGTAGTGATGACTAGTGACAGTCTGAGTGATGGTGTGTAGTGATGACTAGTGACAGTGTGTAGTGATGGTGTGTAGTGATGACTAGTGACAGTGTGTAGTGATGGTGTGTAGTGATGACTAGTGACAGTGTGTAGTGATGGTGTGTAGTGGTGACTAGTGACAGTGTGTAGTGATGGTGTGTAGTGGTGACTAATGACAGTGTGTAGTGGTGACTAGTGACAGTGTGTAGTGATGACTAGTGACAGTGTGTAGTGACGGTGTGTAGTGGTGACTAGTGACAGTGTGTAGTGACGGTGTGTAGTGATGACTAGTGACAGTGTGTAGTGATGACTAGTGACAGTGTGTAGTGATGACTAGTGACAGTGTGTAGTGATGACTAGTGACAGTGTGTAGTGACAGTGTGTAGTGATGACTAGTGACAGTGTGTAGTGATGACTAGTGACAGTGTGTAGTGATGACTAGTGACAGTGTGTAGTGATGACTAGTGACAGTGTGTAGTGATGGTGTTTAGTGATGACTAGTGACAGTGTGTAGTGATGGTGTGTAGTGGTGACTGGTGACAGTGTGTAGTGGTGACTAGTGACAGTGTGTAGTGATGGTGACTAGTGACAGTGTGTAGTGATGGTGTGTAGTGATGACTAGTGACAGTGTGTAGTGATGGTGTGTAGTGATGACTAGTGACAGTGTGTAGTGGTGACTAGTGACAGTGTGTAGTGGTGACTCGCGACAGTGTGTAGTGATGACTAGTGACAGTGTGTAGTGGTGACTAGTGACAGTGTGTAGTGATGGTGTGTAGTGATGACTAGTGACAGTGTGTAGTGATGGTGTGTAGTGGTGACTGGTGAGAGTGTGTAGTGGTGACTAGTGACAGTGTGTAGTGGTGACTAGTGACAGTGTGTAGTGGTGACTAGTGACAGTGTGTAGTGATGACTAGTGACAGTGTGTAGTGATGGTGTGTAGTGATGGTGTGTAGTGATGACTAGTGACAGTGTGTTGTGACGGTGTGTAGTGATGACTAGTGACAGTGTGTAGTGACGGTGTGTAGTGATGACTAGTGACAGTGTGTAGTGACAGTGTGTAGTGATGACTAGTGACAGTGTGTAGTGATGACTAGTGACAGTGTGTAGTGATGACTAGTGACAGTGTGTAGTGACGGTGTGTAGTGATGACTAGTGACAGTGTGTAGTGATGACTAGTGACAGTGTGTAGTGATGACTAGTGACAGTGTGTAGTGATGACTAGTGACAGTGTGTAGTGATGACTAGTGACAGTGTGTAGTGACGGTGTGTAGTGATGACTAGTGACAGTGTGTAGTGATGACTAGTGACAGTGTGTAGTGATGACTAGTGACAGTGTGTAGTGATGACTAGTGACAGTGTGTAGTGACAGTGTGTAGTGATGACTAGTGACAGTGTGTAGTGATGACTAGTGACAGTGTGTAGTGATGACTAGTGACAGTGTGTAGTGATGACTAGTGACAGTGTGTAGTGACGGTGTGTAGTGATGACTAGTGACAGTGTGTAGTGATGACTAGTGACAGTCTGTAGTGATGGTGTGTAGTGATGACTAGTGACAGTGTGTAGTGATGGTGTGTAGTGATGACTAGTGACAGTGTGTAGTGATGGTGTGTAGTGATGACTAGTGACAGTGTGTAGTGATGGTGTGTAGTGGTGACTAGTGACAGTGTGTAGTGATGGTGTGTAGTGGTGACTAATGACAGTGTGTAGTGGTGACTAGTGACAGTGTGTAGTGATGACTAGTGACAGTGTGTAGTGACGGTGTGTAGTGGTGACTAGTGACAGTGTGTAGTGATGGTGTGTAGTGATGACTAGTGACAGTGTGTAGTGGTGACTAGTGACAGTGTGTAGTGATGGTGTGTAGTGATGACTAGTGACAGTGTGTTGTGACGGTGTGTAGTGATGACTAGTGACAGTGTGTAGTGACGGTGTGTAGTGATGACTAGTGACAGTGTGTAGTGACAGTGTGTAGTGATGACTAGTGACAGTGTGTAGTGATGACTAGTGACAGTGTGTAGTGATGACTAGTGACAGTGTGTAGTGACGGTGTGTAGTGATGACTAGTGACAGTGTGTAGTGATGACTAGTGACAGTGTGTAGTGATGACTAGTGACAGTGTGTAGTGATGACTAGTGACAGTGTGTAGTGATGACTAGTGACAGTGTGTAGTGACGGTGTGTAGTGATGACTAGTGACAGTGTGTAGTGATGACTAGTGACAGTGTGTAGTGATGACTAGTGACAGTGTGTAGTGATGACTAGTGACAGTGTGTAGTGACAGTGTGTAGTGATGACTAGTGACAGTGTGTAGTGATGACTAGTGACAGTGTGTAGTGATGACTAGTGACAGTGTGTAGTGATGACTAGTGACAGTGTGTAGTGACGGTGTGTAGTGATGACTAGTGACAGTGTGTAGTGATGACTAGTGACAGTCTGTAGTGATGGTGTGTAGTGATGACTAGTGACAGTGTGTAGTGATGGTGTGTAGTGATGACTAGTGACAGTGTGTAGTGATAGTGTGTAGTGATGACTAGTGACAGTGTGTAGTGATGGTGTGTAGTGGTGACTAGTGACAGTGTGTAGTGATGGTGTGTAGTGGTGACTAATGACAGTGTGTAGTGGTGACTAGTGACAGTGTGTAGTGATGACTAGTGACAGTGTGTAGTGACGGTGTGTAGTGGTGACTAGTGACAGTGTGTAGTGATGGTGTGTAGTGATGACTAGTGACAGTGTGTAGTGGTGACTAGTGACAGTGTGTAGTGATGACTAGTGACAGTGTGTAGTGATGGTGTGTAGTGATGACTAGTGACAGTGTGTAGTGATGGTGTGTAGTGATGACTAGTGACAGTGTGTAGTGATGACTAGTGACAGTGTGTAGTGGTGACTAGTGACAGTGTGTAGTGGTGACTAGTGACAGTGTGTAGTGATGACTAGTGACAGTGTGTAGTGGTGACTAGTGACAGTGTGTAGTGATGGTGTGTAGTGATGACTAGTGACAGTGTGTTGTGACGGTGTGTAGTGATGACTAGTGACAGTGTGTAGTGACAGTGTGTAGTGACAGTGTGTAGTGATGACTAGTGACAGTGTGTAGTGACAGTGTGTAGTGATGACTAGTGACAGTGTGTAGTGATGACTAGTGACAGTGTGTAGTGATGGTGTGTAGTGATGACTAGTGACAGTGTGTAGTGACGGTGTGTAGTGATGACTAGTGACAGTGTGTAGTGATGACTAGTGACAGTGTGTAGTGATGACTAGTGACAGTGTGTAGTGATGACTTTTGACAGTGTGTAGTGATGACTAGTGACAGTGTGTAGTGACGGTGTGTAGTGATGACTAGTGACAGTGTGTAGTGATGACTAGTGACAGTGTGTAGGTGTAGTGATGACTAGTGACAGTCTGTAGTGATGGTGTGTAGTGATGACTAGTGACAGTGTGTAGTGATGGTGTGTAGTGATGACTAGTGACAGTGTGTAGTGATGGTTTGTAGTGATGACTAGTGACAGTGTGTAGTGACAGTGTGTAGTGATGACTAGTGACAGTGTGTAGTGATGACTAGTGACAGTGTGTAGCGATGACTAGTGACAGTGTGTAGTGACGGTGTGTAGTGATGACTAGTGACAGTGTGTAGTGATGACTAGTGACAGTGTGTAGTGATGACTAGTGACAGTGTGTAGTGATGACTAGTGACAGTGTGTAGTGATGACTAGTGACAGTGTGTAGTGACGGTGTGTAGTGATGACTAGTGACAGTGTGTAGTGATGACTAGTGACAGTGTGTAGTGATGACTAGTGACAGTGTGTAGTGATGACTAGTGACAGTGTGTAGTGACAGTGTGTAGTGATGACTAGTGACAGTGTGTAGTGATGACTAGTGACAGTGTGTAGTGATGACTAGTGACAGTGTGTAGTGATGACTAGTGACAGTGTGTAGTGACGGTGTGTAGTGATGACTAGTGACAGTGTGTAGTGATGACTAGTGACAGTCTGTAGTGATGGTGTGTAGTGATGACTAGTGACAGTGTGTAGTGATGGTGTGTAGTGATGACTAGTGACAGTGTGTAGTGATGGTGTGTAGTGATGACTAGTGACAGTGTGTAGTGATGGTGTGTAGTGGTGACTAGTGACAGTGTGTAGTGATGGTGTGTAGTGGTGACTAATGACAGTGTGTAGTGGTGACTAGTGACAGTGTGTAGTGATGACTAGTGACAGTGTGTAGTGACGGTGTGTAGTGATGACTAGTGACGGTGTGTAGTGATGACTAGTGACAGTGTGTAGTGACGGTGTGTAGTGATGACTAGTGACGGTGTGTAGTGATGACTAGTGACAGTGTGTAGTGATGACTAGTGACAGTGTGTAGTGATGGTGTGTAGTGGTGACTAGTGACAGTGTGTAGTGATGGTGTGTAGTGGTGACTAGTGACAGTGTGTAGTGGTGACTAGTGACAGTGTGTAGTGATGACTAGTGACAGTGTGTAGTGACGGTGTGTAGTGATGACTAGTGACAGTGTGTAGTGATGGTGTGTAGCGATGACTAGTGACAGTGTGTAGTGATGACTAGTGACAGTGTGTAGTGGTGACTAGTGACAGTGTGTAGTGATGACTAGTGACAGTGTGTAGTGGTGACTAGTGACAGTGTGTAGTGGTGACTAGTGACAGTGTGTAGTGATGACTAGTGACAGTGTGTAGTGGTGACTAGTGACAGTGTGTAGTGATGGTGTGTAGTGATGACTAGTGACAGTGTGTAGTGGTGATTTGTGAAGGTGCGTAGTTATGACTAGTGACGGTGTTTAGTGACAGTGTGTAGTCTCTCTCAACCTGCCTTGGAGGTCTCTCCCCTTTGTCCCCTGTCTCTCCACCCGGCCCTATTATCTCAGCCAGCTGGTCTGAAGGCTGCCGGCTGGCCAGAAAGGAAGCGGAGAGCTGAGGGTAATTTATTTACTGCGCACAATTGTGTGTTTGAACAGACTCCAGTCCAAAGCTGCACCCATGCAGTGTGTTGGAGGTGGGCTAGGGGGGAGGGGTGAGAGGGGAGGGAGAAGTACAGTCATCATGTGCTACAGAGCTGCTATCTTAATTTGATCACTCTGCTGTTGCAGAGAATTTGCCTGCCCAGCAGGAAATGCATATTGTAGTGTATTCAACGGTTTAAAAAGGTTCTGCATTTTTGAACCTTTTACACTTTAACATTTCAGACTTCATTTGCCCTGATGAAGCAACCCCTGAAAATATCCATTAATTAGAATCCACATAATATTTCACATTCCCTGTTGCTGCAGGATTCTTTTCCTGCTGTGAAAAGCAGGGTCAAATTAAGATAGGCCATCTGTACTGGTGCAAGTGCTATTAGTGAAAAAACGAAATTAATGAGAGAAAGAGCAAATGAGGAAATAAGTCACTTATCCAGTTACTTCTGTTTCTGAAACTCAACAGATAGATCACACTTAGTACCAGGTTCAATATACTAGATTTCTACAGTATCTTTGTTTACAACCACTGCCCCCCCCCCCCCCACACACACATGTCTTTCACTCCAAACTGCTGTCATCTACCCATGAAAAGACTCTACCTTGTATTTATGTATTTACCTGAAACCATTACTTGATTATATTCCATTATGATTTTTTTTTTTAATGTTATGCTACTGCTTTAATAAAACCGCAGGGAGGTAACAGTTTAATTAAGGCCATTCTTCAAGCACCTGCATAATGTTTGGCCCTGGCTCAGTGACGACCTTTATTGGAACACAATTAGTGGTATTTTTCCAGGTATTATGCTCCTCCACACCTTGCTAACCACTTGATACCTCTTAAACCCCTGGATGTCTGCAGCGGAGCCAGAAGGTTCCGGAAGCCACGGTGATGAAAGCACTTCCAGATCACGGCCCTGTCGGGGTCACTGCCTGGACTGCCAAGTCAATCACACCATCTGACCCCCTAACCTCTGACCTCTGGTTCCAGCTTATAACACAGCCTCCTGGTCCTCTGTACCTCAGAGCATGGTGCTTGAAACGTCAGGATAGTGGGTTCAATTCCTAGAACCACCCGTACTTAAAATGTATTGACTGTAGGTCACCTAGGATAAAAGCATCTTGGTATATTGAGGTTGGGACGATAAAATCTGCATTTTGGTCAAAATGTAGTTATTGACATAGTCTAATTCTGTTCAATGTTTTCTACCTATATAGTACTCTAAATATCCCAATTCATGTTGTTTAAGTTCAAAATAATTTGTATATAAAAACTGCTGACACCATTCAAACCAATGAGGGCTCGGAACATTAAAGCCAATTATCTCAGAATCAACCCTATAGTCCCAAGCTTTCGATACAGTATATTAGATTTGGATTTATCTCAACACACAGGCCTTGCACGGAAAGTGACAGAACTGCGGTGCTACGAAGGTCAAAGATTCTTACGTTTAGTTTGTGCTTCGTTTTGCCCAAATCATTTTTACCACAAGGACAACTTGTTGAGATAAATAACAGCCTTAGTTAACACCTTTGATTAGGATCTGTTTCCCGAATTTTTTAAGTCTTGTCCCATTGCTGCAACTGCCGTACGGACTTTGGAGAGGCAAAGGTCAAGAGCCATGCGTCCTCTGAAACACGACCCTGCCGAGCCGCACTGCTTCTTGACACACTGCTTACTGTGTTATTGACTTGTTAATTGTTTACTCCATGTGTAACTCTGTGTTGTCTGTTCACACTGCTATGCTTTATCTTGGCCAGGTCGCAGTTGCAAATGAGAACTTGTTCTCAACTAGCCTACCTGGTTAAATAAAGGTGTTCTCAACTAGCCTACCTGGTTAAATAAAGGTGAAATAAAAAAAATAAAACCCGGAAGCCAGCCACACCACTGTACATCTGGCGACCAAAGTCAGCCTGCATGTACCCGGCCCACCACAAGGAGTCGCTACAGCGCGATGGAACAAGGACATACCAGCCGGCCAAACCCTCCTCTAACCCAGATGACGCTGGGCCAATTGTGCGCCGCCTCATGAGTCGTCCTGTGCCGGCCCGGCTGCGACACAGCCTGGGTTTGAACCCGGGTCTGTAGTGCAATGCAGTGCCTTAGACCGCGGCACCACTCGGGAGGCCCCTTTGTTTTCCGGGTTGAGGGTGTTTGAAGGATCTACATTTGTAAGTGCCATTGCATTGAGCACAGCCATTACATTTGTAGTTTCTATCCAATAGAGGCGCAAGGAGTGCGAGGGTATTTTGGGTGAATCACAGCCATTACACTTGTAGTTTCCATCCAATAGAGGCGCAAGGAGTGCGAGGGTATTTTGGGTGAATCACAGCCATTACACTTGTAGTTTCCATCCAATAGAGGCGCAAGGAGTGCAGGGTATTTTGGGTAAATCAGAGTTTACCAGTTGATCGCTGAGATTTCTGCTCCACGAGAATACGACCAAGGGAAGGTCCGAAAACACATTACCAATACTATCATCGGATCTTAGAATGTGCCAATGTTTGTGAACGATTCCCTTAATGTGTTCAGAGCACTTTGAATAGTAGGCAGTTAGAACGCAAGAATGCTTCTTTTTGCGAGACCTTTTTGTGACCTTGCAAGAGATAGTGTTTCGATTTGTTTTTGGATTTTCTCAATGGCAGTATTGAACTGACCATTTTTCTACCCCTTTTCCTTGAATTGTCTTTGCATCACAGCCATGTTTCTGTCGAAATCTGATAGTGTTTTTGCAAATTCTTTTGATTTAACAGAATTGGCTGTAGGGCAAACTGTTTTTCAAGGGAAGCAGGTGACAGCTCTCAGACCTCAACAAACTGTTAGGATCAGTAGGTTTCCTGTAAAGATCAGTGTATAGAACATTATCTTCACATAAGATCAGAAGATCAAGGAAACTGATTTGAAGTGTGTCAGATTGCATAGTGAATCTCAGGGGCTCAGAACAAGAGTTAAGAAAAGCTTGGAACGCCTGGAGCTGTGTTGCATTCATCCTCCATAAAACAAAAATATCACACACGCACACACACACACACGCACACACACACACACACACACACACACACACACACACACACACACACACGCACGCAGATGCACGCACGCACACACACGCACGCACGCACGCACATGCACACACACGCATGCACGCACGCACGCACATGCACATAAACACACACACACACACACACGCACGCACGCACATGCACATAAACACACACACACGCACACACACACACACACACGCACGCACGCACATGCACATAAACACACACACACGCACACACACACACACACACACACACACACACACACACACACACACACACACACACACACACACGCACACACGCACGCACGCACATGCACATAAACACACACACACACGCACACACACACACTTCCATTAAACACAGTAATCTACTCTGGTTTATAACATTCAGTGTTTGAGGCTGTCCATGGCTAGGTCTTCACACCTCTCCCACTCACCCCTCATCGATTGTCATGCTGTTAGATTGAACGGGAGGGCTTGTGTCAGCCAATAAGAATGGGCACACAAGAAAGACTTGTTATGGCAAACACTATCAGCCAAAGACACTCGGCTCCATCCTGCCCCTCTCAGCTGGAGTACATCTGCTGTAGAAATGGTATCTGATTCCATCCCCACTATACACACACACACACACACACACACACTGTCACGTTCTGACCTTTATTTCCTTTGTTTTGTCATTATTTAGTATGGTCAGGGCGTGAGTTGGGGTGGGCAGTCTATGTTTGTTTTTCTATGATTTGGGTATTTCTATGTTTCGGCCTAGTATGGTTCTCAATCAGAGGCAGGTGTCAGTAGTTGTCTCTGATTGAGAATCATACTTAGGTAGCCTGGGTTTCACTGTGTGTTTGTAGGTGATTGTTCCTGTCTCTGTGTTTTGCACCAGATAGGGCTGTTTTTGGTTTTCCACGTTTATGGTTTTGTAGTGTTCATGTTTATCTTTTTTTATTAAACATGAATCAATATAACCAAGCTGTGTTTTGGTCCGCCTCTCCTTCACCACAAGAAAACCCTTACACACACACTGGTGGAAAAAGTACCCAATTGTAATACTTGAGTAAAAGTGAAGATACCTTTTAATAGAAAGTTACTCAAGTAAAAGTGGAAGTCAGCCAGTAAAATACTACTTGAGTAAAAGTATTTGGTTTTAAATATACTTAAGAATCAAAAGTAAAAGTATAAATCATTTCAAATTTCTTCTATTAAGCAAAGCAGGCGGCACCATGTTCTTCTTTTTAAAATGTACGTGCCACACGACAACACTCAGACATTATTTACAAAAGATGCATTTGTGTTTAGTGAGTCCTCCAGATCAGAGGCAGTAGGGATGACCAGGGATGTTCTCTGTTTAGTGAGTCCTCCAGATCAGAGGCAGTAGGGATGACCAGGGATGTTCTCTGTTTAGTGAGTCCTCCAGATCAGAGGCAGTAGGGATGACCAGGGATGTTCTCTGTTTAGTGAGTCCGCCATATCAGAGGCAGTAGGGATGACCAGGGATGTTCCCTGGTTAGTGAGTCCTCCAGATCAGAGGCAGTAGGGATGACCAGGGATGTTCTCTGTTTAGTGAGTCCGCCAGATCAGAGGAAGTAGGGATGACCAGGGATGTTCTCTGTTTAGTGAGTCCACCAGATCAGAGGCAGTAGGGATGACCAAGGATGTTCTCTGTTTAGTGAGTCCTCCAGATCAGAGGCAGTAGGGATGACCAGGGATGTTCTCTGTTTAGTGAGTCCGCCAGATCAGAGGCAGTAGGGATGACCAGGGATGTTCTCTGTTTAGTGAGTCCTCCAGATCAGAGGCAGTAGGGATGACCAGGGATGTTCTCTGTTTAGTGAGTCCGCCAGATCAGAGGCAGTAGGGATGACCAGGGATGTTCTCTGTTTAGTGAGTCCTCCAGATCAGAGGCAGTAGGGATGACCAAGGATGTTCTCTGTTTAGTGAGTCCGCCAGATCAGAGGCAGTAGGGATGACCAGGGATGTTCTCTGTTTAGTGAGTCCGCCAGATCAGAGGCAGTAGGGATGACCAGGGATGTTCTCTGTTTAGTGAGTCCGCCAGATCAGAGGCAGTAGGGATGACCAGGGATGTTCCCTGGTTAGTGAGTCCTCCAGATCAGAGGCAGTAGGGATGACCAGGGATGCTCTCTGTTTAGAGAGTCCACCAGATCAGAGGCAGTAGGGATGACCAGGGATGCTCTCTGCTTAGAGAGTCCACCAGATCAGAGGCAGTAGGGATGACCAGGGATGCTCTCTGTTTAGAGAGTCCACCAGATCAGAGGCAGTAGGGATGACCAGGGATGTTCTCTGTTTAGTGAGTCCTCCAGATCAGAGGCAGTAGGGATGACCAGGGATGTTCTCTGTTTAGTGAGTCCTCCAGATCAGAGACAGTAGGGATGACCAGGGATGTTCTCTGTTTAGTGAGTCCACCAGATCAGAGGCAGTAGGGATGACCAGGGATGTTCCCTGGTTAGTGAGTCCTCCAGATCAGAAGCAGTAGGGATGACCAGGGATGCTCTCTGTTTAGAGAGTCCACCAGATCAGAGGCAGTAGGGATGACCAGGGATGTTCTCTGTTTAGTGAGTCCTCCAGATCAGAGGCAGTAGGGATGACCAGGGATGTTCTCTGTTTAGTGAGTCCTCCAGATCAGAGGCAGTAGGGATGACCAGGGATGTTCTCTGTTTAGAGAGTCCTCCAGATCAGAGGCAGTAGGGACGACCAGGGATGTTCCCTGTTTAGTGAGTCCTCCAGATCAGAGGCAGTAGGGATGACCAGGGATGTTCTCTGTTTAGAGAGTCCTCCAGATCAGAGGCAGTAGGGATGACCAGGGATGTTCTCTGTTTAGTGAGTCCTCCAGATCAGAGGCAGTAGGGATGACCAGGGATGTTCTCTGTTTAGTGAGTCCTCCAGATCAGAGGTAGTAGGGACGACCATGTGATGTCTTGATAAGTGTGTGAATTGGACTATTTTCCTGTGCTGCTAAGTATTCAAAATGTAACGAGTACTTTTGGGAATAAGGGAAAATGTATGGAGTAAAAAGTACATTATTTTCTTTAGGAATGTTGTGAAGTAAAAGTTGTCAAAAATATGAATAGTAAAGTACAGATACACCAAAAAACTACTTAAGTACTTTGCACCACTGCACACACACGCACGCACACACACACGCACGCACGCACGCACGCACGCACGCACGCACGCACGCACGCACGCACGCACGCACGCACGCACACACACACACACACACACACACACACACACACACACTCCAACAATCAGGCTTTAGCTTGCCCCATGTCTCCCAATGAGTGTGCAATTTTATCACTCCATTTCATCCCTGTACTATTTTTCTCATTAGCAGGGGAAAATATGTGCTCCATACTTTGTTGCCATGGATACCACACACACACACCACATAGGAAATTCCACACAGAATAATAAGTGGTACTTTTTGTTTGCTGCTTGCTCTCCAACAAACCACAGGATTAGAGGCATTTTCTTGTCAGAGGCTTAAACTATTTTATGTTGGCAGGGAGAAGAAAAAAGGAGAGCAAGGGCGTAGGAGGACAGGGAAGACATGTCCCCCCCCCCCCTTTATTTACAAAAATGATTCGGCAGATTATTTGAGGGACTTTTATTCTGAAAAGTGCTGGAACGTGAGTCACTTGCCCCGCCCCTAATGACTGCTTCCTTCTCACTCTTGGTTGCTACAGGAAGTATACCTGTGTAGCGGTGTGTGAGAAAAAGCACTGTGCAGCACCACCATCACTACTCACCGCACAGAGAAAAGTAACTGTTGTTGGCAACAACAAAGTTAGTTTAAGTAAGAAGTGTATGAATGTGAATAAACTTGTATACGTCAGAATGGTTGTGAGCAACTATAAGCTTTCGTCTGGCTAGTAGCTAGTTAGATTTACATTTACAGTTTAAGCTGTGTCAGGTTTTTATCTAACTAGCTGACGCTGGGTAGTTCTGGCTGTGTCGAAAAACTGATAGTGACTGTTTTTGAAGGCAAGAATATTTTCCAGCTACAGAATGAATTGCACAGTCACTATCTTAGTCTTCATCGGAGGGTCAACAAGTTAGCAGTGGATGTGCCACCACTCAAGAAGAGAAAAGAGGACACTTTTCAGAGTAGTGCAAAGGAATGTAAGTAAGGTTCTTGGCAACTGCCTGCACACCACCCCTGGCAAACTAGCTGGCCAAGTTTTATCATTGGGAACGTGATACAAAACGAGGCAACGGTGTGCTTTAGGACCATGCGGACGCTTCCGAGCGGTCGGGTAGGCTGTTTGGAGTGTTTATCCACCTGGATATATATATATATTATGTGTACCCCACTTCCAAAACCAAAGTTAATATTAAATGATAGCAGCTTAGGTCTAGAGGCTGTACTGCATGTGTTAACTTCTTGCAGGAGAAAGGCAGCCATGGTGATATTTTATTTTTGATAATTGTGTGTAGTGGAGATTGATTCATTTCAGTTTGACCCTTCACGCCTACCTTTCCCGAATGGGAATATAACAGAGAGGAGAGGAGAAAGAGGTGAAAAAGACACTCAATTTCAGTCAATTAAGACCAGTGACATTTGAAACCACAGAGATGAGAAGCAAGGTAGAGAGGTTTTTCTCAATGCTGTGAGACAGTGTTTTCCATTAGTGTAATCAGCCAGTTACATTTTCCTCTTCAAATTAACTGAGCTACTTTTCATTTCAAAAGTTTCAATTCGCTAGTCCGTCAAGCCCTCTTCCGATGGAATGAACCATGTGCATCTTCTAGCTGTCTATAGGATAGGCGCCTGTCAGTCAGACAGTGAGTGATTACAGGGAAACGCAGCAGAGAGGAAGTAGGCGAAGCAAGAGGTTTCTGTCTCCCAGAAATCTGTCCGAAAATAAGCCTGATGGATTTCTATTGGTTTATTTTGGACCTATAAGCTTGTCGCCTGCCTTCGGGACAACGACTCTCATTGTTAGGGCGGAGATATGAGCATATTGTCATTATATTCTAGCAAATTTGGGAGGTAAACCCCGACCGGTTTCGAATCTCGAACCCCTTGACGAGGTCTCTATGTGTTGTGTTAAAGCTGCTACAGTATACAGATCTCTGGTTGCAGGCACATTTCTTAACACTTAGGGAGAGGGCAGGATGCTTGTGAATTTGCATGTTTCATGTAATGTAAGTGGGAACGACAAGTCTAAATCCAGTTCGCCTAATTATTGTTTTATGGTACATTCATTTATTTTCTTTTGTGTGTTTCACATTGCCTGCTACGCGGAGTCTTGCCGCATTGGCTATTTACTGTGCGTTGATTGACAACTGAACAGCAAACGTTGACTAGTTTATAAAAGGTGTCGAACTGACTGAATAAAGTCGATCTCCGATATCGCTTTGCCATTCATAAATCATGCAACCTGGTTATACACTGGCTGTACAAAACACTAACAAACACCTTCCTAATATAGAGTTGCCCCCCCCCCCCCCCCTTTTCCCTCAGCCTATAATTTGTCGGGGCATGGGACTCTACAATCCCCCATTCGATGAAGATGGTGAATCATCACTGCAGGAACAATAGGTAGTGGAGAGCCTCATTCTGGTCCAAAAATGATCGTTAGGACCCTCACGAAATCCAGGAATTAAAATTGAATTCAACATTATACTTTTTTCATTAACCTTAGTAGGAAAGCAACTAAATGTATTGAAAAATTAATTAATTTGCCCAGCTTTATCATAAGACAAGAACAGAATTCCTCAGTGATTCATCTCTGTCTGTGTGTACGGTGCGTGTCTACCACTTCATGTAGCAGTTAGTGACGATGCTAATGAAAACAGTCTTCTGATAGATGGAAAGGCCTTTCCCAAAAACCTTCTCAATTACAATGTTAACTACAAAGTAGCCTATGCCTACCTGGCAGAATGAAATCATGATTATTTTCATAAATCCAGTGGATATTTGTTTTACAAACTCTACCATCACATATGCACTACAAAAACACTGCTAAACAACAGCCTCTTGCTCGGTGCACACTGGAATTAAAGGGGGACTACACTCAGAAATGTACTTCTCTTAAATTTACATTTCTTAGATTTTTCCCCAGAATTCAAAAGCGGATCTCCTAATGTGGTTTACCATTGTTGTGCACTTAAACAGTTTTTTTTTTAAATTGGATGTTCTATTTTAAAAAGTGTGATTTTGAAAGCTAAAACCTGAATAAACTGAGAAAAAATGGAAACCTGGAAAAACAAAACATTTAATTTATTTCTCAAGATAATGTGGGCAATTGTCACGCCCTGACCTGAGTATTCTTTGTTTTCTTTATATATTTTGGTTAGGTCAGGGTGTGACATGGGTGATGTATGTGTTTTTGTACTGTCTAGGGGTTTTATAGGTTTATGGGGTTGTTTACCATCTAGGTGTGTATGTATGTCTATGGTTGCCTAGATTGGTTCTCAATTAGAGGCAGCTGTTTATCGTTGTCTCTGATTGGGAACCATATTTAGGCAGCCATCTTCTTTGGGTATTTTGTGGGTTATTGTCTATGTGATGTTGCATGTTTGCACTCAGTTTTGATAGCAGTCATTTTGTCATTTTGTTTGTTTTGTTATTTTGTTTGTTATTTTGCTTGTTTGTTTGTTGTTTTGTTTTGTTTGTTGTTTTGTTTGTTTAGTGTACTTCGTGTTTTTCGTCTTTCATTAAAAAGATGTATTTACTACGACGATCGTGACAGCAATTTACTTAATTTTTCTGTTTTTAATCAAATACATCATTTGAAAAACAAACACCATTGTGCCAATTCATATATTTTAGTAAAACTGTAGATAATACTTTAATCTCAAGAGAAGACAGGTTAAATGTTTAAAAAAAAAAATTAAATCGTGTTCTCTTAGAGTAGACAGTAGTCCTGATCATACAGGCCTAAACGTAGAAAAGATCCAAAACCACTAACAATACACTGAATTCATCGATTTTTTTTTTGTCATTTGATTGTAAAGTCATGTCTTTCTACACAATACCACAACTAATTTTTCCAATCTTGGGGGTAAACTCTATAAAGTATTAATTCATTTAGTTGTGTATTCGGAGGGAATCAAGGCATTAGTTTGTGTAATTGGCAGGCTCCATACTACAGTATTACCAAACATGACAGGACAGTTATGTAGGCCTGTGGCCAGCAGGCTCTCAGTGGAACTAGAGAAGACAGAACAGTTCTGTAGGCCTGTGGCCAGCAGGCTCTCAGTGGAACTAGAGATGACAGAACAGTTATATAGTCCTCTCAGTGGAACTAGAGATGACAGAACAGTTATATAGTCCTCTCAGTGGAACTAGAGATGACAGAACAGTTATGTAGTCCTCTCAGTGGAACTAGAGATGACAGAACAGTTATGTAGTCCTCTCATTGGAACTAGAGATGACAGAACAGTTATATAGTCCTCTCAGTGGAACTAGAGATGACAGAACAGTTATGTAGTCCTCTCATTGGAACTAGAGATGACAGAACAGTTCTGTAGTCCTGTGGCCAGCAGGCTCTCATTGGAACTAGAGATGACAGAACAGTTATATAGTCCTCTCAGTGGAACTAGAGATGACAGAACAGTTATGTAGTCCTCTCAGTGGAACTAGAGATGACAGAACAGTTATGTAGTCCTCTCAGTGGAACTAGAGATGACAGAACAGTTATGTAGTCCTCTCAGTGGAACTAGAGATGACAGAACAGTTTTATAGTCCTCTCAGTGGAACTAGAGATGACAGAACAGTTATATAGTCCTCTCAGTGGAACTAGAGATGACAGAACAGTTATGTAGTCCTGTAGCCAGCGGTCTCTCAGTGGAACTAGAGAAGGCATTGTGTAGGTGTCTCCAAGCACATCCACATCCTCCTATACAACAGGCTCAAAGACAGAAGGAAAGTACCAATCACCCCCCTTCCTCCCCCCACTACAGTCCCCTCTATTCCCATGTCCCATGTTCACAGAGAGAAGCCCTGTCCACTCCTCAATCTTCACATGTTCACTGAGTCTGTCATTAAGTAGCATTGTTGTCACTATGTCAGGCAGCAAGACGTCTCAAAACAGACTTAACATGCTCTGATCTGTGTCTCATTTAAATTGGAACAGGCTCACAGAAAGACTACAAACTGTCATCTCAGATTAAAAGTAAACCGTCCAGCTGTACCCAAACCAGAGTCCACTCTCTCTCCTCAATAAGAGGTCTAAAGCCTAAACATTTAAAATATATATATTTCTCACGGACTATATTTAATATACGAACAGATACACCTATGTTGTTTTTGTGTGAATAACATTAGTTTTGTGGATGTATTAGTTTGAGTGTTATGGAGTGGATGACACAAGGCTGAGAAAGCACGTGGAGTCTGCACGAGAGGACAGAATCAACGGTGCAAATTCATTTGGAGGGGCGAAATGAGAGCCGGCACTCGGCTACAGCCCGATTTCACAGCCACATCATTACGGTGAAGCAGCAACCCCCGCCCTCCCAGCCCTCGCCCTAATGCAGGGAGAGAGACGGCCAAGGTCACTCGCCCTGCGGCCTAATGGGAGATGACAGGTGAGAAGAGACGCTCCAGACTTTGCCCATTAAACAAACATTTTTTAGGGTATGCATACACTCACTCTCTCACGCAAACACACACACATCCACTCATGACCTTCATGTACTTTGTCTAGGGCTGAGCAGGTGTTGGAGATGTGCAGAGGGGTTGAGGGGATGTAGTGTCCAATTTGTCTATGTTTAAGTGTCAAATAAATGAGTATGTGTTACTCTACAGATCTCCACATATCAGAGAATATCTGACAACTAGCTTCAAGCTTCAACTACTGATCAAGGGAATCTGAATGGTATTTCTGAAACAAAAGAGAAATAAACTGAGCGGACAAAGCATTGCCCTCAGAACAGCCTCAATTCGTTGGGGGCACGGACTCTACAATGTGTCAAAAGCTTTCAACAGGGATGCTGTCCCATGTTGACTCCAATGCTTCCCACAGTTGTGTCAAGTTGGCTGGATGAGTTTTGGGTGGTGGACCATTCTTGATTCACACGGGAAAGTGTTGAGTGTGAAAAACACAGAAACGTTGCAGTTCTTGAAGCACACAAACCGGTGAGCTTGGCACCTACTACCATACCCTGCTTAAAGGCACTTAAATATTTTGTGTTGCTCATTCACCCTCTGAATGGTACGCGTACACAATCCATGTCTCAATGGTGTCAAGGCTTTAAAATCCTTCTTTAACCCGTCTCCTCCTCTTCATCTACACTGATTGAAGCGGATTTAACAGTGACATCAATAAGGGATCATAGATTTTCACCTGGTCAGTCTATGTCATGGAAAGAGCAGGTGTTCCTAATGTTTTGTGCACTCCATGTATATCGCCAATACACATTACTCTAATACACGTTTTTTTTTACAAAGAGTATTTGTTCGCTTTGCTATTTGATTACAAGGTATACCCACAAATAGCATAGACGACAGAATCAATTACGTTTGATTATCTATAACCTTGACCTGTAGAGAAAACGGAGCATTTAGCATAACTATAGAAAACACCTGACATCCCTGCTCATGATGTTTCCTCACACACACACGCACGCACACACACACACACGCACGCACGCACGCACGCACGCACGCACGCACGCACACACACACACACACTTTTTGAGGCCAGCCTAGAGGCTACGAGGAGGCAGTGAGGTCGATAATAGTCGTTCTGACACCGTTAAGACGTCATTTCTCAGAAACATAAATATCTGCAGATGAAAGAAGAGCAAATAGCAGATCTTCTTTCCTCTCAAACTCGTCATTTAACTGAGCTTCTTGATCACTAACAGAATACAAGGGATGGTTTCTCTCAGCCTTCTCTATCGCTCTCTCTCTCTCTCTCTCTCTCTCTATCACTCTCTCTCTCTCTCTCTCCCTATCTCTCTCTCTCTCCCCCTCTCTCAGCTCTCTCTCTCTCTCTCAGCCTTCTCTCTCTCTCTCTCTCTCTCTCTGTTTCATACAATAACAATACCTAGCACAGGAGGTTGGTGGCACTTTAATTTGGGGAGGACGGGGGCTCGTGGTAATGACTGGAGCGGAAATCAGTGGAATGATATCAACTACATCAAACACATGGTTTCCATTCCATTCGCTCCGTTCCAGCCGTTCCAATGAGCCGTCCTCCCGTCAACAGCCTCCACTGATACCCAGTAGGAAGTTTGCCCATAATGAACTGGCCCTGCTCTACAACACGTTCTGTAACCCAGACACGCAGTTCAGAGACACGTTTCATTGGTATGTCATTATCTCCCGGACGGACGGGGATGTTGCGTGCTGAATCAACAGCGGACAGGTTATCCCTTCGTATCAACCACATTATCTATCACGTTATCTACCGCGTTATCTACCGCGTTATCTATCACATTATCAACCACATTATCGACCGCGTTATCTATCGCGTTATCGTCCGCATTATCTACCACATTATCTACCACATTATCTATCGCATTATCGGCCACATTATCTATCGCGTTATCGGCCGCATTATCTATCGCGTTATCGGCCGCATTATCTATCGTGTTATCGCCCGCATTATCGGCGACATTGTCTATCACATTATCTATCGCATTATCTACCACATTATCGATCGCATTATCAACCGCATTATCGACCACGTTATCTATTCCATTATATACCACATTATCTATTCCATTATCTACCACATTATCTACGACATTATCTACCACATTATCTACCACATTATCTACCGTAAACTCTCTCTTTTTTGTGTCAGTCACAACGTTTAACATGTATTTCTAACCGGTGTTGATTGTTTTTAGCGAAACGTAGAAATTACATTAACATGATAATGATAATTTATTATTATTAATATTTTTACCTTTATTTAACTAGGCAAGTCAGTTAAGAACAAATTCTTATTTACAATGACGGCCTAGGAACAGTGGGTTAATGGCCTGTTCAGGGGCAGAACGACAGATTTGTACCTTGTCAGCTCTGGGGTTTGAACTTGCAACCTTCCGGTTACTAGTCCAACGTTCTAACCACTAGGCTACCCTGCCGCCCCTAATACGCAGTGTGCTAAATATGAATTATGAATGTACAGCATTGTTCAAATGGCTACAACTGATTTTTTTTATTTTTAAACAACAACTATGCATGTAATGGAACATCACGCTACTATTCCTGTTAATGTCTCAGTCATTGTGCTGTTTGTGTTCAAACCTGTACATTGATCAGGACACAATCCTTATTCAATCTTCATTCAGCACCCTGACACTGTGAGAATTTGTGTTCTGTTCCGAGTGGCTTACTTTTTGAATTTCACAGAGTACAAATTACAATAACAAGTTATTAAATCACAATCATATTATAGCATGCGTGCATTTATATTTATATATGTGTGTGTGTGTGTGTGTGTGTGTGTGTGTGTGTGTGTGTGTGTGTGTGTGTGTGTGTGTGTGTGTGTGTGTGTGTCGCTCTCTGATGGATTCGCCCTGGAAATCAACTTAATCATAGCATTGAGAGATTATAATGGCTGTAGCATGCTCCTCAACCGACTAACAATCCCATTAACAAGGCTGTTGCTCTCTAAATACAAACTCTACATTCATCAAGTGATAATTTTGAGCAGAACATTTGATTGAAATCCTTGATGCAACACAGACAAGCATGCTATAGCAATATCAACAGATGTTCGATTGGCCCGAGACATGAAAACAAAGTGAAATGGAATGTATTAGTCTGAGATAGTTCTGCAGATGCTGTGTGAGGTCACGAACCACGGGATGACTCAAAATGACTCTCAGTTTCCTGTTTAAACAGTATATTTTAAGCTACTGTTATACTTAGTCCTGACTGTGGTATAAATGGCCATTTGACAGGATTGAGTACTTCTTTCTTGCCCTCCAGCCTCTGTTTATCTGTCTCTTCTCCACACATCAGTCTGCATCAGTTGTTCAGATGTCCTGAGTTTCATCATCTTCACATCCCTGACACCCTGCATCCCCTCCCCACCTATCTATGCTTGAATTCTAATCTACACCGGCTCTTTAAAGGCCAAAACAGCCAATGATGGAGCGCGGCTAGGGGGGTAAGGGGAGAGGGTAATAATAGGGGAGGGAGATGAAGGTTGGGGTTTTCAATTCCCATCATTTTTGGAAGGGTTATGGTAATTTTCTAATGTTATCCAAAATTAAATATGATTTAATGTAGATATGTTTTAAGTGTGTGAATGATTGTCTAACAAGAAGTTAAGACTGATCATTGATATGCATGAAAAAAAAACAGGCAAATAATACTTGTAATTTTTATTAAACCTTTTTTTAACCAGACAAGTCAGGTAAGAACAAGTCCTATTAACAATGATGGCCTACCCTGGGCCAAACCCTACCCCGGGCCAAACCCTACCCCGGGCCAAACCCTACCTCGGGCCAAACCCTACCCCGGGACAAATCCTACCCCGGGCCAAAACCTACCCCGGGCCAAACCCTAACCCGTGCCAAACCCTACCCTGGGAAAAAAACCCTACCCCGGGCCAAACCCTACCCCAGGCCAAACCCTAACCCGTGCTAAACCCTACCCCGGGCCAAACCCTACCCCGGGCCAAACTCCTATTTATCTATCTATATATTTATCTTTCTATCTATCTATCTATCTATCTATCTATCTATCTATCTATCTATCTATCTATCTATCTATCTATCTATCTATCTATCTATCTATTTATGTCTCTGTGTGCCTCCAGTATCCCACCACCTAAACTGATCAGCAACAGCACTTCCTGCTGTCTCCAGCCAGTCGATTTGAGAAGCCATATCAATTGTGCATCAAACACCAGATTGCTTTGACATTCTGCCTGACATTCAGGTAGCATAGCAACAAGACAACACAGTTATGAGCCTGGTGTGAGAATATAGATGCTTTTGAAAAGGTTGACATGTGAAGCTGCGGCTTGCCTCTTCTTTTCAACCGAGCTCAAGAATGTCATTTGAAATTTAAAGCACCTTTTTTTTTTGTATCTGAAAATAGCTTTACAAGCTGTTTATAAACACATCCCAAAGGGAGAGAGTTACTATAGTTTCAGTCTAAGGTGACACGCTACTGCTGCTTTCTTAGCTGAATGTAAATGACCATGGCAAGTATAATCAAACGGATTGCCAAATAGAAAGAGCACATAAAACATGAGCTGGTCAGAAGGGGTTATGTTAAGGCAGTTTTTCGACCGCCGAGCTAAATTCATAATTCATAAAGATGAAAGATGAATTCCACATGAGGGCATTCCTTCTTTGATTGGCACTCTCCATTAAAAATGCAATCCCAAAGAGACCATTTTTTCCCCCCTTAACTCTTTCAAATATTACCAATACTACTCGCAGAACCACTTAGTCTATCTAATATTACTAACCAATTTGATTTAATTGTATTTATTAGGAACCCCATTAGCTGTTGCACTCATGCAACTACTACTCTTCCTGGAGTTCAACACAAAACATAAAACATGACATAACGCAGAACATTAATAGACAAGAACAGCCCAAGGATCTCAACCATAATAATACAATACTAATAAAACTCTTACATCCACTAGGATCACTAGTACGCACAAACACTCCAAAATAGCTGAATCCAGATCTTGTATCCACTAAACATGAAGTCATCAAAGTGGACTCTTGTTGTTCACTAATAAAACTAACAGTAACACTAAAAGCCCCAGTCGCCACAGAAACATGGCAGAAGGCAACTCTATACTTTATCATTTACTGAATGATGCAATTAGCAACCATGGCTGTGCAGCTGTGGCCTGGCTGATTGTGTTTGAGCCGTCTCTCTCTCTCTCTCTCTCTCTCTCTCTGGACATCCCCTGAGATGGAGGCAGAGATTCGAGAGATAGAAAAAGCTCTGAAACAGAATAAAGACAAAAAAAAACTCCAAAGGATAAGGGTTGTTTGTTACATTGAAACAGAGACACAAAGTTTGTTTCTTGTTGTTTCTGTGTTTTATGACATGGGTCGGTTGTTATCTCATAATTGCAGACAGGAATTAAAAGGGACTCTTGACATGGATGGCCACATATCTTCTCCCCCTCCACCGTGACCCTCACCTCCCTCCACCGTGACCCTCACCTCCCTCCACCGTGACCCTCACCTCCCTCCACCGTGACCCTCACCCCCCTCCACCGTGACCCTCACCTCCCTCCACCGTGACCCTCACCTCCCTCCACCGTGACCCTCACCTCCCTCCACCGTGACCCTCACCTCCCTCCTCCGTGACCCTCACCTCCCTCCACCGTGACCCTCACCTCCCTCCACCGTGACCCTCACCCCCTTCCACCACACTCCGCCTGCTCTCGCCCTAGAGATGGGACACCCCAGCCTCTGAATGTCAACACAGTCAACACTGAACAGCAACACAGAGGTAAACCTATTAAAGCTCCTGAAAGCCCTCCTGTCTAAAGACAACAGCTAGCCCCCCACCTCCCCCCCACTAGGCCCCTCACCAGCGCCCCCTCACCCCCACCCCACCCCACACACACTAGGCCCCTTTCACCAGGCCCCCCTCAGCGCACAGTTGGAGCAGCTAAAGTTTACAACAATGGACGTGTGTAATTAGTGGAGCACTTATCAGTGACATTATGCTGTAGAGACGGAGGGCCAGAGACAAAGAGACAGGGCCCCGGAGCACTAACACAACCATATCTGTTCAGAGCCAATAAACAGGCAGAGCAGTACAGTGAGGGTGAGCAATGAGCTGGAGGGGAGAAAGCCAAGAAACTCCAGTAATGAGATGGGAGGGAGGGAGGTTTACTGCAATACAGCAGTCACAGATTCTTATTTAAGAATGTCATTAATGATTCACACTAACTCTATCTACTGTACATAAAGCATTCACTAGAACTGTATAGATTTGATCAAACAGTGTTATCAAATGTTACATTTTATGGGTGAGCTATGTATATACACTCGGGCCTGGACCATACCGGTACCCCCCCCCCCCCCCCAAAAAAAATATCCCAATACTGATATTGTCCCAGGCCTAACACACAATATACATTGAGTTAATGTAAACACCAGTAAACAGACAATTATCCCAACAAATAAGTCTTACTAGAAAGTTATGCTAGGTTTGATCCTTATCATAATAATAATGTGGCATTTAAGTATCCACTTAAACTGCTTACATTTGACCATACATCACTGTATAGCTGAGTATGTCAAGAGGCAAGAGCAGGCAGTTAGTTTAAGTCTTTTCTCTAGGGTATAGCATAATAATAATAATAACATAATATCCATAATAATATATAATAGCCATTTAGCATATATTTTTATTCAAAGAGACTTTTGGTCATGTATGCATACAGTTTAAGGGTGGCCCCAGGAATCAAACCCAGAATCCTGGCATTGCGAGCATCAAGCTTGTCACTAAGCTAAGGACCCTGGGACGGAACACCTCCCTCTGCAACTGGATCCTGGACTTCCTGATGGGCCGACCCCCCAGGTGGTGAGAGTAGGCAACAACACCTCCACTTCGCTGATCCTCAACACAGGGGCCCCTCAAGGGTGCGTGCTCAGCCCCCTCTTGTACTCCCTGTTCACCCACGACTATTTGGCCACACACGACTTCAACTCCATCATCAAATTTGCTGACGACACAACAGTGGTAGGCCTGGGTCAAGAGCTTCAAGTTCCTCGGTGTCCACATCACTGAGGGCTTAACACGGTCCCTCTCACACCAGAACTGTCGTCAACCGAGACATGGACTGTTCTCCATGCTCCCCGTCCAGGAGGCGGTACCGGTGCATCAAGGCTAAGACCAACAGACTCCTAAACAACTTCTATCCCCTGGCCATAAGACTTTTAAATGGCTTAACAACTATTGCTCTCTCTCTCCCACAGACTATCCACACGGACTCTATGTCCATCCACAGGTCACTACCCACTCAGACACAACCTAAGCTGCTGCTAAAATGATTTTTGATTAGCTGTATTACTCCATCACGCTGCTGTCCATTGATTATTGATTTCCATTACCATTAAGGTCTACCTGTAAAGTCTACACCTGTTGTATTTGGCGCATGTGACAAATAACATTTGATTTGATTTGATTAGTATATGACCATAAGTATTAAGATATTCCTACTACCAGACACTTTCAGCCCTGTTTACAGGTATATATTCCTACTACCAGACACGTTCAGCCCTGTTTACAGGTATATATCCTACTACCAGACACGTTCAGCCCTGTTTACAGGTATATATT
Organism: Oncorhynchus nerka; assembly: GCF_034236695.1. Classification (NCBI taxonomy): domain Eukaryota; kingdom Metazoa; phylum Chordata; class Actinopteri; order Salmoniformes; family Salmonidae; genus Oncorhynchus; species Oncorhynchus nerka. Next base: position 9,092,849 of record NC_088415.1, on the reverse strand, counting down.
CCTACTACCAGACACTTTCAGCCCTGTTTACAGGTATATATTCCTACTACCAGACACTTTCAGCCCTGTTTACAGGTATATATTCCTACTACCAGACACTTTCAGCCCTGTTTACAGGTATATATCCTACTACCAGACACTTTCAGCCCTGTTTACAGGTATATCCTACTACCATTGAATAAGGTACTGGTACTGACCTGTATGTACAACCAGTCCTGTATCCCTGTACGTTGAATAAGGTACTGGTACTGACCTGTATATACAACCAGTCCAGTACCCCTGCATGTTGAATAAGGTACTAGTACTGACCTGTATATACAACCACTCCAGTGCCCCTGCATGTTGAATAAGGTACTGGTACTGACCTGTATATACAACCAGTCCAGTACCCCTGCATGTTGAATAAGGTACTGAGACTGACCTGTATATACACTGCTCAAAAAAATAAAGGGAACACTAAAATAACACATCCTAGATCTGAATGACTGAAATATTCTTATTAAATACTTTTTTCTTTACATAGTTGAATGTGCTGACAACAAAATCACACAAAAATTATCAATGGAAATCAAATTTATCAACCAATGGAGGTCTGGATTTGGACTCACACTCAAAATTAAAGTGGAAAACCACACTACAGGCAGATCCAACTTTGATGTAATGTCCTTAAAACAAGTCAAAATGAGACTCAGTAGTGTGTGTGGCCTCCACGTGCCTGTATGACCTCCCTACAACGCTTGGGCATGCTCCTGATGAGGTGGCGGATGGTCTCCTGAGGGATCTCCTCCCAGACCTGGACTAAAGCATCCGTCAACTCCTGGACAGTCTGTGGTGCAACGTGGCATTGGTGGATGGAGCGAGACTTGATGTCCCAGATGTGCTCAATTGGATTCAGGTCTGGGGAACGGGCAGGCCAGTCCATAGCATCAATGCCTTCCTCTTGCAAGAACTGCTGACACACTCCAGCCACATGAGGTCTAGCATTGTCTTGCATTAGGAGGAACCCAGGGCCAACCGCACCAGCATATGGTCTCACAAGGGGTCTGAGGATCTCATCTCGGTACCTAATGGCAGTCAGGCTACCTCTGGCGAGCACAACTGTTCTCTGGCAAATGCCAAACGTCCTGCACGGTGTTGGGCTGTAAGCACAACCCCCACCTGTGGACGTCGGGCCCTCATACCACCCTCATGGAGTCTGTTTCTGACGGTTTGAGCAGACACATGCACATTTGTGGCCTGCTGGAGGTCATTTTTCAGGGCTCTGGCAGTGCTCCTCCTGCTCCTCCTTGCACAAAGGCGGAGGTAGCGGTCCTGCTGCTGGGTTGTTGCCCTCCTACGGCCTCCTCCACGTCTCCTGATGTACTGGCCTGTCTCCTGGTAGCGCCTCCATTCTCTGGACACTACGCTGACAGACACAGCAAACCTTCTTGCCACAGCTTGCATTGATGTGCCATCCTGGATGAGCTGCACTACCTGAGCCACTTGTGTGGGTTGTAGACTCCGTCTCATGCTACCACTAGAGTGAAAGCACCACCAGCATTCAAAAGTGACCAAAACATCAGCCAGGAAGCATAGGAACTGAGAAGTGGTCTGTGGTCACCACCTGCAGAATCACTCCTTTATTGGGGGTGTCTTGCTAATTGCCTATAATTTCCACCTGTTGTCAAATCAAATCAAATCAAATTTTATTTGTCACATACACATGGTTAGCAGATGTTAGTGCGAGTGTAGCGAAATGCTTGTGCTTCTAGTTCCGACAATGCTGTAATAACCAACAAGTAATCTAACTAACAATTCCAAAACTACTGTCTTATACACAGTGTAAGGGGATAAAGAATATGTACATAAGGATATATGAATGAGTGATGGTACAGGGCAGCATACAGTAGATGGTATCGAGTACAGTATATACATATGAGATGAGTATGTAGACAAAGTAAACAAAGTGGCATAGTTAAAGTGGCTAGTGATACATGTATTACATAAGGATGCAGTCGATGATATAGAGTACAGTATATACGTATGCATATGAGATGAATAATGTAGGGTAAGTAACATTATATAAGGTAGCATTGTTTAAAGTGGCTAGTGATATATTTACATAATTTCCCATCAATTCCCATTATTAAAGTGGCTGGAGTTGGGTCAGCGTCAATGTCAGTGTGTTGGCAGCAGCCACTCAATGTTAGTGGTGGCTGTTTAACAGTCTGATGGCCTTGAGATAGAAGCTGTTTTTCAGTCTCTCGGTCCCATCTTTGATGCACCTGTACTGACCTCGCCTTCTGGATGATAGCGGGGTGAACAGGCAGTGGCTCGGGTGGTTGATGTCCTTGATGATCTTTATGGCCTTCCTGTAACATCGGGTGGTGTAGGTGTCCTGGAGGGCAGGTAGTTTGCCCCCGGTGATGCGTTGTGCAGACCTCACTACCCTCTGGAGAGCCTTACGGTTGAGGGCGGAGCAGTTGCCGTACCAGGCAGTGATACAGCCCGCCAGGATGCTCTCGATTGTGCATCTGTAGAAGTGTGTGAGTGCTTTTGGTGACAAGCCGAATTTCTTCAGCCTCCTGAGGTTGAAGAGGCGCTGCTGCGCCTTCTTCACGACGCTGTCTGTGTGAGTGGACCAATTCAGTTTGTCTGTGATGTGTATGCCGAGGAACTTAAAACTTGCTACCCTCTCCACTACTGTTCCATCGATGTGGATAGGGGGGTGTTCCCTCTGCTGTTTCCTGAAGTCCACAATCATCTCCTTAGTTTTGTTGACGTTGAGTGTGAGGTTATTTTCCTGACACCACACTCCGAGAGCCCTCACCTCCTCCCTGTAGGCCGTCTCGTCGTTGTTGGTAATCAAGCCTACCACTGTTGTGTCGTCCGCAAACTTGATGATTGAGTTGGAGGCGTGCGTGGCCACGCAGTCGTGGGTGAACAGGGAGTACAGGAGAGGGCTCAGAACGCACCCTTGTGGGGCCCCGTGTTGAGGATCAGCGGGGAGGAGATGTTGTTGCTTACCCTCACCACCTGGGGCGGCCCGTCAGGAAGTCCAGTACCCAGTTGCACAGGGCGGGGTCGAGACCCAGGGTCTCGAGCTTGATGACGAGCTTGGAGGGTACTATGGTGTTGAATGCCGAGCTGTAGTCGATGAACAGCATTCTCACATAGGTATTCCTCTTGTCCAGATGGGTTAGGGCAGTGTGCAGTGTGGTTGAGATTGCATCGTCTGTGGACCTATTTGGGCGGTAAGCAAATTGGAGTGGGTCTAGGGTGTCAGGTAGGGTGGAGGTGATATGGTCCTTGACTAGTCTCTCAAAGCACTTCATGATGACGGAAGTGAGTGCTACGGGGCGGTAGTCGTTTAGCTCAGTTACCTTAGCTTTCTTGGGTACAGGAACAATGGTGGCCCTCTTGAAGCATGTGGGAACAGCAGACTGGTATAGGGATTGATTGAATATGTCCGTAAACACACCGGCCAGCTGGTCTGCGCATGCTCTGCGGGCGCGGCTGGGGATGCCGTCTGGGCCTGCAGCCTTGTGAGGGTTAACACGTTTAAATGGCTTACTCACCTCGGCTGCAGTGAAGGAGAGACCGCATGTTTTGGTTGCAGGCCGTGTCAGTGGCACTGTGTTGTCTATTCCATTTGGAGAGACCGCATGTTTTGGTTGCAGGCCGTGTCAGTGGCACTGTATTGTCTATTCCATTTGGAGAGACCGCATGTTTTGGTTGCAGGCCGTGTCAGTGGCACTGTGTTGTCTATTCCATTTGGAGAGACCGCATGTTTTGGTTGCAGGCCGTGTCAGTGGCACTGTGTTGTCTATTCCATTTGCACGACAGCATGTGAAATCTACTGTCAATAAGTGTTGCTTCCTAAGTGGACAGTTTGATTTCACAGAAGTGTGATTGACTTGGAGTTACATTGTGTTGTTTAAGTGTTCCCTTTATTTTTTTGAGCAGTGTACTTTTATTCGCGTGTTTCTTTAACTCATCGTAGTTCTTGTGTGTTTTTTTATTCTTACTTGAATTATTTTTTCGACTTTCTATTACTATCTATATTGGTATCGGTGTATTGTTGGGAAACAGCTCTGAATGTACTGTACTGTTTTACACCTGTTGTCTCCTGTGGCAAATAACTGTTTAAACTTTACACCACTAACGTTAAGCATCAGCTATCTGAGCAGCTCAGTGATCGCTGCAGCTGTACACAGCCCATCTGTAAACAGCCCATCCAATCTACCTACCTCATCCCCATACTGTTTTTTAAATGTACTTTTCTGTTCTTTTGCACACCAGTATTTCTACTTGCACATCATCATCTGCACATCTATCACTCCAGTGTTAATTTGCTAAATTGTAATTACTTCGCTACTATGGCCTATTTATTGCCTTACCTCCTCACGCCATTATTCAAACCAAGAGGCATGGATATCTCCCTCCCTGATATGTTATTCAAACCAAGAGGCATGGATATCTCTTCAATGATATGTTATTCTAACCAAGAGGCATGGATATCTCCCTCCCTGATATGTTATTCAGACCAAGAGGCATGGATATCTCCCTCCCTGATATGTTATTCAGACCAAGAGGCATGGATATCTCCCTCCCTGATATGTTATTCAGACCAAGGGGCATGGATATCTCCTCAATGACATGATATTAAGAGCAAGAGGCATGGATATCTCCTCAATGATTCAAACCAAGAGGCATGGATATATTCAAAACCAAGAGGCATGGATATCTCCTCCCTAACCAAGAGGCATGGATATCTCCCTCCCTGACATGTTATTCTAACCAAGAGGCATGGATATCTCCTCAATGACATGATATTCTAACCAAGAGGCATGGATATCTCCTCAATGACATGATATTCTAACCAAGAGGCATGGATATCTCCTCAATGACATGTTATTCTAACCAAGAGGCATGGATATCTCCCTCCCTGATATGTTATTCTAACCAAGAGGCATGGATATCTCCTCAATTACATGTTATTCTAACCAAGAGGCATGGATATCTCCCTCCCTGACATGTTATTCTAACCAAGAGGCATGGATATCTCTCAATGACATGATATTCTAACCAAGAGGCATGGATATCTCCTCCCTGACATGATATTCTAACCAAGAGGCATGGATATCATGATATTCTAACCAAGAGGCATGGATATCTCTTCAATGACATGATATTCTAACCAAGAGGCATGGATATCTCCTCCCTGACAATTCTAACCAAGAGGCATGGATATCTCCTCAATGAATGATATTCCCAAGAGGCATGGATATCTCCTCCCTGACATGAGGCATATTCTAACTAACCAAGAGGCATGGATATCTCCTCCCTGACATGTTATTCAGACCAAGAGGCATGATATCTCCCTAACCAAGAGGCATGGATATCTCCTCAATGACATATGATAAAACCAAGAGGCATATTCTAACCAAGAGGCATGGATATCTCCCTCCCTGACATGATATTCTAACCAAGAGGCATGGATATCTCCTCAATGACATGATATTCATGGATATCTCTCCCTGACATGAAGAAGAGGCATGGATATCTCCTCCCTGACATGATATTCTAACCAAGAGGCATGGATATCTCCTCCCTGACATGATATTCTAACCAAGAGGCATGGATATCTCCTCAATGACATGATATTCTAACCAAGAGGCATGGATATCTCCCTCCCTGATATGTTATTCTAACCAAGAGGCATGGATATCTCCTCAATGACATGATATTCTAACCAAGAGGCATGGATATCTCCCTCCCTGACATGTTATTCTAACCAAGAGGCATGGATATCTCCTCAATGACATGTTATTCTAACCAAGAGGCATGGATATCTCCCTCCCTGATATGTTATTCTAACCAAGAGGCATGGATATCTCCTCAATGACATGATATTCTAACCAAGAGGCATGGATATCTCCCTCCCTGACATGTTATTCTAACCAAGAGGCATGGATATCTCCCTCCCTGACATGTTATTCTAACCAAGAGGCATGGATATCTCCCTCCCTGACATGTTATTCTAACCAAGAGGCATGGATATCTCCCTCCTAACCAAGAGGCATGATATGTTATTCTAACCAAGAGGCATGGATATCTCCTCCCTGAGGCATGATTCAGACCAAGAGGCATGGATATCTCCCTCCCTGATATGTTATTCTAACCAAGAGGCATGGATATCTCCTCAATGACATGTTATTCTAACCAAGAGGCATGGATATCTCAATGTTATTCTAACAAGAGGCATGGATATCTCCTCAATCCCTGACATGTTATTCTAACCAAGAGGCATGGATATCTCCCAATCCCTGACATGATATTCTAACCAAGAGGCATGGATATCTCCTCCATGACATGATATTCTAACCAAGAGGCATGGATATCTCCCTCCCTGACATGATATTCTAACCAAGAGGCATGGATATCTCCTCAATGACATGATATTCTAACCAAGAGGCATGGATATCTCTTCAATGACATGATATTCTAACCAAGAGGCATGGATATCTCCTCAATGACATGATATTCTAACCAAGAGGCATGGATATCTCCTCAATGACATGATATTCTAACCAAGAGGCATGGATATCTCCCTCCCTGACATGTTATTCTAACCAAGAGGCATGGATATCTCCCTCCCTGAATGTTATTCTGAGGCATGATATTCTATGGATATTCTCCCTGACATGTTATTCTAAGAGGCATGGATATCTCCTCCCTGACATGATATTCTAACCAAGAGGCATGGATATCTCCTCAATGACATGTTATTCTAACCAAGAGGCATGGATATCTCCCTCCCTGACATGTTATTCTAACCAAGAGGCATGATATATCTCCAAGAGGCATCCCTGACATGTTATTCTAACCAAGAGGCATGGATATCTCCCTCCTGACATGTTATTCTAACCAAGAGGCATGGATATCTCCCTCCCTGACATGTTATTCTAACCAAGAGGCATGGATATCTCCCTCCCTGATATGTTATTCTAACCAAGAGGCATGGATATCTCCTCCCTGACATGTTATTCTAACCAAGAGGCATGGATATCTCCTCCCTGACATGTTATTCTAACCAAGAGGCATGGATATCTCCCTCCCTGACATGATATTCTAACCAAGAGGCATATATCTCCCTCCCTGACATGTTATTCCAAGAGGCATGGATATCTCCCTCCCTGACATGTTATTCTAACCAAGAGGCATGGATATCTCCTCAATGACATGATATTCTAACCAAGAGGCATGGATATCTCCTCCCATGATATGACATGTTATTCTAACCAAGAGGCATGGATATCTCCTCAATGACATGGATATATTCTAACCAAGAGGCATGGATATCTCCCTCCCTGACATGATATTCTATTCTCCTCCCTGACCAAGAGGCATGGATATCTCCTCAATGACATGATATTCTAACCAAGAGGCATGGATATCTCCTCCCTGACATGTTATTCTAACCAAGAGGCATGGATATCTCCTCCCTGACATGATATTCTAACCAAGAGGCATGGATATCTCCTCAATGACATGATATTCTAACCAAGAGGCATGGATATCTCCCTCCCTGACATGATATTCTAACCAAGAGGCATGGATATCTCCTCCCTGACATGATATTCTAACCAAGAGGCATGGATATCTCCCTCCCTGATATGATATTCTAACCAAGTGGATATTCTCCTGACATGATATTCTAACCAAGAGGCATGGATATCTCCTCAATGACATGATATTCTAACCAAGAGGCATGGATATCTCCCTCCCTGACAACCAAGAGGCATGGATATTCAATGACAAAGAGGCATGGATATCTCCTCCCTGACATGATATTCTAACCAAGAGGCATGGATATTCTCAACATGATATTCAAGAGGCATGGATATCTCCTCCCTGACATGTTATTCTAACCAAGAGGCATGGATATCTCCCATCCCATGACATGTTATTCTAACCAAGAGGCATGGATATCTCCCTCCCTGATATGTTATTCTAACCAAGAGGCATGGATATCTCCTCCCTGACATGTTATTCTAACCAAGAGGCATGGATATCTCCCTCCCTGATATGTTATTCTAACCAAGAGGGCATGGATATCTCCTCCCTGATATGATATTCTAACCAAGAGGCATGGATATCTCCTCAAGAGGATATTCTAACCAAGAGGCATGGATATCTCCCCTCAATGACATGATATTCCCTGAATGACATGACTAACAAGAGGCATGGATATCTCCCTCCTGATATGATATTCTAACCAAGAGGCATGGATATCTCTAATGACATGATATTCTAACCAAGAGGCATGGATACCAAGAGGCATGGATATCTCCTCCCTGATATGTTATTCTAACCAAGAGGCATGGATATCTCCTCAAGAGGCATGACATGATATTCTAACCAAGAGGCATGGATATCTCCTCCCTGATATGTTATTCTAACCAAGAGGCATGGATATCTCCTCCCTGACATGTTATTCTAACCAAGAGGCATGGATATCTCCTCCCTGATATGTTATTCTAACCAAGAGGCATGGATATCTCCTCCCTGACATGTTATTCTAACCAAGAGGCATGGATATCTCCTCCCTGATATGATATTCTAACCAAGAGGCATGGATATCTCCTCAATGATTCTAACCAAGAGGCATGGATATCTCCCTCCCTGATATGACCAAGAGGCATGGATATCTCCCTCCCTGACATGTTATTCTAACCAAGAGGCATGGATATCTCCTCCTGAATGTTATTCTAACCAAGAGGCATGGATATCTCCTCAATGACATGATATTCTAACCAAGAGGCATGGATATCTCTTCAATGACATGATATTCTAACCAAGAGGCATGGATATCTCCTCAATGACATGATATTCTAACCAAGAGGCATGGATATCTCCCTCCCTGATATGTTATTCTAACCAAGAGGCATGGATATCTCCTCTAATTCTAACCAAGAGGTATGGATATCTCCTCAATGACATGATATTCTAACCAAGAGGCATGGATATCTCCCTCCCTGATATGTTATTCTAACCAAGAGGCATGGATATCTCCTCAATGACATGATATTCTAACCAAGAGGCATGGATATCTCCCTCCCTGACATGTTATTCTAACCAAGAGGCATGGATATCTCCTCAATGACATGATATTCTAACCAAGAGGCATGGATATCTCCCTCCCTGATATGTTATTCTAACCAAGAGGCATGGATATCTCCTCCCTGACATGATATTCTAACCAAGAGGCATGGATATCTCCTCAATGACATGATATTCTAACCAAGAGGCATGGATATCTCCTCCTGATATGTTATTCTAACCAAGAGGCATGGATATCTCCTCCCTGATGGATATATTCTAACCAAGAGGCATGGATATCTCCTCCATGATATTCTGATGGATATCTCCCTCCCTGATATATTCTAACCAAGAGGCATGGATATCTCTTCAATGACATGATATTCTAACCAAGAGGCATGGATATCTCCTCAATGACATGATATTCTAACCAAGAGGCATGGATATCTCCCTCCCTGACATGATATTCTAACCAAGAGGCATGGATATCTCCTCAATGACATGATATTCTAACCAAGAGGCATGGATATCTCCCTCCCTGACATGTTATTCTAACCAAGAGGCATGGATATCTCCTCAATGACATGATATTCTAACCAAGAGGCATGGATATCTCCCTAACCAAGAGGCATGATATCATGTTATTCTAACCAAGAGGCATGGATATCTCCCTCCCTGATATGTTATTCTAACCAAGAGGCATGGATATCTCCTCCTCCCATGATATGACATGTATTCTAACCAAGAGGCATGGATATCTCCCTCCCTGATATGTTATTCTAACCAAGAGGCATGGATATCTCCCTCCCTGATATGTTATTCTAACCAAGAGGCATGGATATCTCCCTCCCTGATATGTTATTCTAACCAAGAGGCATGGATATCTCCCTCCCTGACATGTTATTCTAACCAAGAGGCATGGATATCTCCCTCCCTGACATGTTATTCTAACCAAGAGGCATGGATATCTCCCTCCCTGACATGATATTCTAACCAAGAGGCATGGATATCTCCTCAATGACATGATATTCTAACCAAGAGGCATGGATATCTCCCTCCCTGATATGTTATTCTAACCAAGAGGCATGGATATCTCCTCAATGACATGATATTCTAACCAAGAGGCATGGATATCTCCCTCCCTGATATGTTATTCTAACCAAGAGGCATGGATATCTCCCTCCCTGATATGTTATTCTAACCAAGAGGCATGGATATCTCCTCAATGACATGATATTCAGACCAAGAGGCATGGATATCTCCCTCCCTGATATGTTATTCTAACCAAGAGGCATGGATATCTCCTCGATGACATGATATTCTAACCAAGAGGCATGGATATCTCCCTCCCATATGACATGATATTCTAACCAAGAGGCATGGACCAAGACATGTTATTCTAACCAAGAGGCATGGATATCTCCTCCCTGACATGACATGGATATTCTAACCAAGAGGCATGGATATCTCCCTCCCTGACATGTTATTCTAACCAAGAGGCATGGATATCTCCCTCCCTGACATGATATTCTAACCAAGAGGCATGGATATCTCCCTCCCTGACATGTTATTCTAACCAAGAGGCATGGATATCTCCCTCCCTGATATGTTATTCTAACCAAGAGGCATGGATATCTCCTCAATGACATGATATTCTAACCAAGAGGCATGGATATCTCCCTCCCTGACATGTTATTCTAACCAAGAGGCATGGATATCTCCTCCCTCCCAAGAGGCATGATATGTTATTCTAACCAAGAGGCATGGATATCTCCCTCCCTGATATGTTATTCTAACCAAGAGGCATGGATATCTCCCTCCCTGATATGTTATTCAGACCAAGAGGCATGGATATCTCCCTCCCTGATATGATATTCTAACCAAGAGGCATGGATATCTCCTCAATGACATGATATTCTAACCAAGAGGCATGGATATCTCCTCAATGACATGATATTCTAACCAAGAGGCATGGATATCTCCCTCCCTGATATGTTATTCTAACCAAGAGGCATGGATATCTCCTCCCTGACATGATATTCTAACCAAGAGGCATGGATATCTCCTCCCTGAATGATATTCTAACCAAGAGGCATGGATATCTCCCTCAATGACATGATATTCTAAGAGGGCATGGATATCTCCTCCCTGACATGTTATATTCTTATTCTAACCAAGAGGCATGGATATCTCCCTCCCTGATATGTTATTCTAACCAAGAGGCATGGATATCTCCTCAATGACATGATATTCTAACCAAGAGGCATGGATATCTCCCTCCCTGACATGTTATTCTAACCAAGAGGCATGGATATCTCCCTCCCTGATATGTTATTCTAACCAAGAGGCATGGATATCTCCCTCCCTGATATGTTATTCTAACCAAGAGGCATGGATATCTCCCTCCCTGATATGTTATTCAGACCAAGAGGCATGGATATCTCCCTCCCTGATATGATATTCTAACCAAGAGGCATGGATATCTCCTCAATGACATGATATTCTAACCAAGAGGCATGGATATCTCCTCAATGACATGATATTCAGACCAAGAGGCATGGATATCTCCCTCCCTGATATGTTATTCTAACCAAGAGGCATGGATATCTCCTCAATGACATGATATTCTAACCAAGAGGCATGGATATCTCCCTCCCTGATATGTTATTCAGACCAAGAGGCATGGATATCTCCTCAATGACATGAAATTCTAACCAAGAGGCATGGATATCTCCCTCCCTGATATGTTATTCTAACCAAGAGGCATGGATATCTCCTCAATGACATGATATTCTAACCAAGAGGCATGGATATCTCCCTCCCTGATATGTTATTCAGACCAAGAGGCATGGATATCTCCTCAATGACATGTTATTCAAACCAAGAGGCATGGATATCTCCTCAATGATATGTTATTCTAACCAAGAGGCATGGATATCTCCCTCCCTGACATGTTATTCAAACCAAGAGGCATGGATATCTCCTCAATGATATGTTATTCTAACCAAGAGGCATGGATATCTCCTCAATGACATGATATTCTAACCAAGAGGCATGGATATCTCCCTCCCTGACATGTTATTCTAACCAAGAGGCATGGATATCTCCTCAATGATATGTTATTCTAACCAAGAGGCATGGATATCTCCTCAATGACATGATATTCTAACCAAGAGGCATGGATATCTCCTCAATGACATGATATTCTAACCAAGAGGCATGGATATCTCCCTCCCTGACATGTTATTCTCCTCCCTGAACCAAGAGGCATGGATATCTCCAATGACCCCAATATGATATTCTAACCAAGAGGCATGGATATCTCCTCAATGACATGATATTCTAACCAAGAGGCATGGATATCTCCCTCCCTGACATGATATTCTAACCAAGAGGCATGGATATCTCCCTCCCTGACATGATATTCTAACCAAGAGGCATGGATATCTCCTCCCTGACATGTTATTCTAACCAAGAGGCATGGATATCTCCTCCCTGACATGATATTCTAACCAAGAGGCATGGATATCTCCCTCCCAAGAGGCATGACATGTTATTCTAACCAAGAGGCATGGATATCTCCCTCCCTGATATGTTATTCTAACCAAGAGGCATGGATATCTCCTCAATGACATGATATTCTAACCAAGAGGCATGGATATCTCCCTCCCTGACATGTTATTCTAACCAAGACCAAGATTCTAACCAAGCATGGATATCTCCCTCCCTGACATGTTATTCTAACCAAGAGGCATGGATATCTCCCTCCCTGATATGTTATTCTAACCAAGAGGCATGGATATCTCCTCAATGACATGATATTCTAACCAAGAGGCATGGATATCTCCCTCCCTGACATGTTATTCTAACCAAGAGGCATGGATATCTCCCTCCCTGATATGTTATTCTAACCAAGAGGCATGGATATCTCCCTCCCTGATATGTTATTCTAACCAAGAGGCATGGATATCTCCCTCCCTGACATGTTATTCTAACCAAGAGGCATGGATATCTCCCTCCCTGACATGATATTCTAACCAAGAGGCATGGATATCTCTTCAATGACATGATATTCTAACCAAGAGGCATGGATATCTCTTCAATGACATGATATTCTAACCAAGAGGCATGGATATCTCCTCCCTCCCTGAGGCATGGATATCTCCTCCCTGTTATTCTAACCAAGAGGCATGGATATCTCCTCAATGACATGATATTCTAACCAAGAGGCATGGATATCTCCCTCCCTGATATGAGATATTCTAACCAAGAGGCATATTCAGACATGGATATCTCAAGAGGCATGGATATCTCCTCAATGACATGATATTCTAACCAAGAGGCATGGATATCTCCCTCCCTGATATGTTATTCTAACCAAGAGGCATGGATATCTCCTCAATGACATGATATTCTAACCAAGAGGCATGGATATCTCCCTCCCTGATATCTCCAAGAGGCATGGATATCCCTCAATGATATGTTATTCTAACCAAGAGGCATGGATATCTCCTCAATGACATGTTATTATCTCCCTCCCTGAAACCAAGAGGCATGGATATCTCCCTCCCTGATATGTTATTCTAACCAAGAGGCATGGATATCTCCTCCCTGACATGATATTCTAACCAAGAGGCATGGATATCTCCTCAATGACATGATATTCTAACCAAGAGGCATGGATATCTCCCTCCCTGACATGTTATTCTAACCAAGAGGCATGGATATCTCCCTCCCTGACATGTTATTCTAACCAAGAGGCATGGATATCTCCCTCCCTGATATGTTATTCTAACCAAGAGGCATGGATATCTCCTCAATGACATGATATTCTAACCAAGAGGCATGGATATCTCCCTCCCTGACATGTTATTCTAACCAAGAGGCATGGATATCTCCAAGAGGCATCCCTGATATGTTATTCTAACCAAGAGGCATGGATATCTCCTCCCTGATATGTTATTCTAACCAAGAGGCATGGATATCTCCTCCCTGACATCCCAAGAGGCATGATATCTCCTCCCTGACATGATATTCTAACCAAGAGGCATGGATATCTCCCTCCCTGACCAAGAGGCATGGATATCTCCCTCCCTGATATGTTATTCTAACCAAGAGGCATGGATATCTCCTCCCTGACATGATATTCTAACCAAGAGGCATGGATATCTCCTCAATGACATGATATTCTAACCAAGAGGCATGGATATCTCCCTCCCTGATATGTTATTCTAACCAAGAGGCATGGATATCTCCTCAATGACATGATATTCTAACCAAGAGGCATGGATATCTCCTCCCTGATATGACATATTCTAACCAAGAGGCATGGATATCTCCTCAATGACATGATATTCTAACCAAGAGGCATGGATATCTCTCCCTGGATATCCCTCCCTGATATGTTATTCTAACCAAGAGGCATGGATATCTCCTCAATGACATGATATTCTAACCAAGAGGCATGGATATCTCCCTCCCTGAGGCATGGATATCTCCTCCTGACATGTTATTCAGACCAAGAGGCATGGATATCTCCTCAATGACATGTTATTCTAACCAAGAGGCATGGATATCTCCTCCCTGATATGTTATTCTAACCAAGAGGCATGGATATCTCCCTCCTGACATGTTATTCTAACCAAGAGGCATGGATATCTCCTCATGATTATTCTAACCAAGAGGCATGGATATCTCCTCAATGACATGATATTCTAACCAAGAGGCATGGATATCTCCTCAATGACATGATATTCTAACCAAGAGGCATGGATATCTCCCTCCCTGACATGTTATTCTAACCAAGAGGCATGGATATCTCCTCAATGATATGTTATTCTAACCAAGAGGCATGGATATCTCCTCAATGACATGATATTCTAACCAAGAGGCATGGATATCTCCCTCCCTGACATGTTATTCTAACCAAGAGGCATGGATATCTCCATCCCCAATATGTTATTCTAACCAAGAGGCATGGATATCTCCTCAATGACATGATATTCTAACCAAGAGGCATGGATATCTCCCTCCCTGACATGATATTCTAACCAAGAGGCATGGATATCTCCCTCCCTGACATGATATTCAGACCAAGAGGCATGGATATCTCCCTCCCTGACATGTTATTCTAACCAAGAGGCATGGATATCTCCTCAATGACATGATATTCTAACCAAGAGGCATGGATATCTCCCTCCCTGACATGTTATTCTAACCAAGAGGCATGGATATCTCCCTCCCTGATATGTTATTCTAACCAAGAGGCATGGATATCTCCTCAATGACATGATATTCTAACCAAGAGGCATGGATATCTCCCTCCCTGACATGTTATTCTAACCAAGAGGCATGGATATCTCCTCTGACCTAACCAAGAGGCATGGATATCTCCTCCCTGACATTATTCTAACCAAGAGGCATGGATATCTCCCTCCCTGATATGTTATTCTAACCAAGAGGCATGGATATCTCCCTCCCTGATATGTTATTCAGACCAAGAGGCATGGATATCTCCCTCCCTGATATGATATTCTAACCAAGAGGCATGGATATCTCCTCAATGACATGATATTCTAACCAAGAGGCATGGATATCTCCTCAATGACATGATATTCAGACCAAGAGGCATGGATATCTCCCTCCCTGATATGTTATTCTAACCAAGAGGCATGGATATCTCCTCAATGACATGATATTCTAACCAAGAGGCATGGATATCTCCCTCCCTGATATGTTATTCAGACCAAGAGGCATGGATATCTCCCTCCCTGATATGTTATTCTAACCAAGAGGCATGGATATCTCCTCAATGACATGATATTCAGACCAAGAGGCATGGATATCTCCCTCCCTGATATGTTATTCTAACCAAGAGGCATGGATATCTCCTCAATGACATGATATTCTAACCAAGAGGCATGGATATCTCCTCAATCCCATGATATGTTATTCAACCAAGAGGCATGGATATCTCCCTCCCTGATGGATATCTCCCTCCCTGATATGATATTCTAACCAAAGAGGCTAACCAAGAGGCATGGATATCTCCTCAATGATATGTTATTCAGACCAAGAGGCATGGATATCTCCTCAATGACATGATATTCTAACCAAGAGGCATGGATATCTCCCTCCCTGATATGTTATTCTAACCAAGAGGCATGGATATCTCCTCAATGACATGATATTCTAACCAAGAGGCATGGATATCTCCCTCCCTGATATGTTATTCAGACCAAGAGGCATGGATATCTCCTCAATGATATGTTATTCTAACCAAGAGGCATGGATATCTCCTCAATGACATGATATTCTAACCAAGAGGCATGGATATCTCCCTCCCTGATATGATATTCTAACCAAGAGGCATGGATATCTCCCTCCCTGATATGATGATCCATACTTTAACTTAGGAGAATTGTTAACTGATTGTTTGCTTGAAACAGGAAGTACTATAATTAATGCACCCCATCTGTAATGAAGTACGGTAATTAATGGCACTCTGATCTACATCCCAGTCACCAAACTTTTGATTCCCCTGTGTTCTCCCATCCTCCCATCCACCCAGGCCCTGTGTCCAGACAGACTGCACAGAACAGGCCTCTCTCCCTACTCCTCCCCCTCTCCCCCATCGCTCTCTAATCTGATCTAATTACAGACGTCACTCCTGGTCCAATCAGCAGGCAGGCTGTGATTAGCCCTATAACATATGGCATGGCAGTGAAACCCTGGCTTAGCCAGGCCACTATCCAGATGTAGGATCTTAATTTGATCACCCTGTTGTTGCAGGAAATCTTCTGCACTGGAGGACATGCAAACTTGTAGTGTATTTAATTTAAAAGTCTTCTGAA
Organism: Oncorhynchus nerka; assembly: GCF_034236695.1. NCBI lineage: Eukaryota > Metazoa > Chordata > Actinopteri > Salmoniformes > Salmonidae > Oncorhynchus > Oncorhynchus nerka. The sequence continues at coordinate 9,075,912 of NC_088415.1, read as the reverse complement.
GTTTGTAATTTCTACTTTAAAATGACAGACTTGTACTAGCTAAAAAGGTATCAACCCCACCAAAAATGTCCATGAACTATGATCCACACAATAATTCACGGTTCCTTTTGCGGCAAGATTATTTTCCTGCTCTGAGAAGCAGGTCAAATTAAGATCTCGCATCTGTACCTCACAGGGGAAATATATCCACAACATATTGTAGGGTGAGGCTGGAAACTTGGAACGAGGAGTGCTGTGTTGTGTTGCTCTGGTGTGTGGGTAATGATACAGATTACGGAACAAGAAACCAAAATGGAGAGGTGACTGACTCTAAGTCTTAACAGTCCCCAAGGAGAGACAGATACTAACCAAAGGAAAATAAAAAAGATCTGCTAGTAAACCAACACACAACCCTGGGGCGGCAGGGTAGCCTAGTGGTTAGAGTGGAGGGGTGGCAGGGTAGCCTAGTGGTTAGAGTGGAGGGGCGGCAGGGTAGCCTAGTGGTTAGAGTGGAGGGGCGGCAGGGTGGCCTAGTGGTTAGAGTGGAGGGCGGCAGGGTAGCCTAGTGGTTAGAGTGGAGGGGCGGCAGGGTAGCCTAGTGGTTAGAGTGGAGGGGTGGCAGGGTAGCCTAGTGGTTAGAGTGGAGGGGCGGCAGGGTAGCCTAGTGGTTAGAGTGGAGGGGCGGCAGGGTAGCCTAGTGGTTAGAGTGGAGGGGCGGCAGGGTAGCCTAGTGGTTAGAGTGGAGGGGCGGCAGGGTAGCCTAGTGGTTAGAGTGGAGGGGCGGCAGGGTAGCCTAGTGGTTAGAGTGGAGGGGCGGCAGGGTAGCCTAGTGGTTAGAGTGGAGGGGCGGCAGGGTAGCCTAGTGGTTAGAGTGTAGAGGCGGCAGGGTAGCCTAGTGGTTAGAGTGGAGGGGTGGCAGGGTGGCCTAGTGGTTAGAGTGGAGGGATGGCAGGGTGGCCTAGTGGTTAGAGTGGAGGGGCGGCAGGGTAGCCTAGTGGTTAGAGTGGAGGGGCGGCAGGGTAGCCTAGTGGTTAGAGTGGAGGGGTGGCAGGGTGGCCTAGTGGTTAGAGTGGAGGGGCGGCAGGGTAGCCTAGTGGTTAGAGTGGAGGGGTGGCAGGGTAGCCTAGTGGTTAGAGTGGAGGGGCGGCAGGGTAGCCTAGTGGTTAGAGTGGAGGGGTGGCAGGGTGGCCTAGTGGTTAGAGTGGAGGGGTGGCAGGGTAGCCTAGTGGTTAGAGTGGAGGGGTGGCAGGGTAGCCTAGTGGTTAGAGTGGAGGGGTGGCAGGGTAGCCTAGTGGTTAGAGTGGAGGGGTGGCAGGGTAGCCTAGTGGTTAGAGTGGAGGGGTGGCAGGGTAGCCTAGTGGTTAGAGTGGAGGGGCGGCAGGGTAGCCTAGTGGTTAGAGTGGAGGGGTGGCAGGGTGGCCTAGTGGTTAGAGTGGAGGGGCGGCAGGGTAGCCTAGTGGTTAGAGTGGAGGGGTGGCAGGGTAGCCTAGTGGTTAGAGTGGAGGGGCGGCAGGGTAGCCTAGTGGTTAGAGTGGAGGGGTGGCAGGGTAGCCTAGTGGTTAGAGTGGAGGGGTGGCAGGGTAGCCTAGTGGTTAGAGTGGAGGGGTGGCAGGGTAGCCTAGTGGTTAGAGTGGAGGGGCGGCAGGGTAGCCTAGTGGTTAGAGTGGAGGGGCGGCAGGGTAGCCTAGTGGTTAGAGTGGAGGGGCGGCAGGGTAGCCTAGTGGTTAGAGTGGAGGGGCGGCAGGGTAGCCTAGTGGTTAGAGTGGAGGGCGGCAGGGTATCCTAGTGGTTAGAGTGGAGGGGCGGCAGGGTAGCCTAGTGGTTAGAGTGGAGGGCGGCAGGGTAGCCTAGTGGTTAGAGTGGAGGGGCGGCAGGGTAGCCTAGTGGTTAGAGTGGAGGGGCGGCAGGGTATCCTAGTGGTTAGAGTGGAGGGGCGGCAGGGTATCCTAGTGGTTAGAGTGGAGGGGCGGCAGGGTAGCCTAGTGGTTAGAGTGGAGGGGCGGCAGGGTAGCCTAGTGGTTAGAGTGGAGGGGCGGCAGGGTAGCCTAGTGGTTAGAGTGGAGGGGCGGCAGGGTAGCCTAGTGGTTAGAGTGGAGGGCGGCAGGGTAGCCTAGTGGTTAGAGTGGAGGGCGGCAGGGTAGCCTAGTGGTTAGAGTGGAGGGGCGGCAGGGTAGCCTAGTGGTTAGAGTGGAGGGGCGGCAGGGTATCCTAGTGGTTAGAGTGGAGGGCGGCAGGGTAGCCTAGTGGTTAGAGTGGAGGGGCGGCAGGGTAGCCTAGTGGTTAGAGTGGAGGGGCGGCAGGGTAGCCTAGTGGTTAGAGTGGAGGGGCGGCAGGGTAGCCTAGTGGTTAGAGTGGAGGGGCGGCAGGGTAGCCTAGTGGTTAGAGTGGAGGGGTGGCAGGGTAGCCTAGTGGTTAGAGTGGAGGGGTGGCAGGGTAGCCTAGTGGTTAGAGTGGAGGGGTGGCAGGGTATCCTAGTGGTTAGAGTGGAGGGGCGGCAGGGTAGCCTAGTGGTTAGAGTGGAGGGCGGCAGGGTAGCCTAGTGGTTAGAGTGGAGGGGCGGCAGGGTAGCCTAGTGGTTAGAGTGGAGGGGCGGCAGGGTAGCCTAGTGGTTAGAGTGGAGGGGCGGCAGGGTAGCCTAGTGGTTAGAGTGGAGGGCGGCAGGGTAGCCTAGTGGTTAGAGTGGAGGGGCGGCAGGGTAGCCTAGTGGTTAGAGTGGAGGGGTGGCAGGGTAGCCTAGTGGTTAGAGTGGAGGGGCGGCAGGGTAGCCTAGTGGTTAGAGTGGAGGGGCGGCAGGGTAGCCTAGTGGTTAGAGTGTAGGGGCGGCAGGGTAGCCTAGTGGTTAGAGTGGAGGGGCGGCAGGGTAGCCTAGTGGTTAGAGTGGAGGGGCGGCAGGGTAGCCTAGTGGTTAGAGTGGAGGGGCGGGAGGGTAGCCTAGTGGTTAGAGTGGAGGGGCGGCAGGGTAGCCTAGTGGTTAGAGTGGAGGGCGGCAGGGTAGCCTAGTGGTTAGAGTGGAGGGGCGGCAGGGTAGCCTAGTGGTTAGAGTGGAGGGGCGGCAGGGTAGCCTAGTGGTTAGAGTGTAGGGGCGGCAGGGTAGCCTAGTGGTTAGAGTGGAGGGCGGCAGGGTAGCCTAGTGGTTAGAGTGGAGGGGCGGCAGGGTAGCCTAGTGGTTAGAGTGGAGGGGCGGCAGGGTAGCCTAGTGGTTAGAGTGGAGGGGCGGCAGGGTAGCCTAGTGGTTAGAGTGGAGGGGCGGCAGGGTAGCCTAGTGGTTAGAGTGGAGGGGTGGCAGGGTAGCCTAGTGGTTAGAGTGTAGGGGCGGCAGGGTAGCCTAGTGGTTAGAGTGGAGGGGCGGCAGGGTAGCCTAGTGGTTAGAGTGGAGGGCGGCAGGGTAGCCTAGTGGTTAGAGTGGAGGGGCGGCAGGGTAGCCTAGTGGTTAGAGTGGAGGGGCGGCAGGGTAGCCTAGTGGTTAGAGTGGAGGGGCGGCAGGGTAGCCTAGTGGTTAGAGTGGAGGGCGGCAGGGTAGCCTAGTGGTTAGAGTGGAGGGGCGGCAGGGTAGCCTAGTGGTTAGAGTGGAGGGGCGGGAGGGTAGCCTAGTGGTTAGAGTGGAGGGGCGGCAGGGTAGCCTAGTGGTTAGAGTGGAGGGGCGGCAGGGTAGCCTAGTGGTTAGAGTGGAGGGGCGGCAGGGTAGCCTAGTGGTTAGAGTGGAGGGGCGGCAGGGTAGCCTAGTGGTTAGAGTGTAGGGGCGGCAGGGTAGCCTAGTGGTTAGAGTGGAGGGGCGGCAGGGTAGCCTAGTGGTTAGAGTGGAGGGGCGGCAGGGTAGCCTAGTGGTTAGAGTGTAGGGGCGGCAGGGTAGCCTAGTGGTTAGAGTGGAGGGGCGGCAGGGTAGCCTAGTGGTTAGAGTGGAGGGGCGGCAGGGTAGCCTAGTGGTTAGAGTGGAGGGGCGGCAGGGTAGCCTAGTGGTTAGAGTGTAGGGGCGGCAGGGTAGCCTAGTGGTTAGAGTGGAGGGGCGGCAGGGTAGCCTAGTGGTTAGAGTGGAGGGGCGGCAGGGTAGCCTAGTGGTTAGAGTGTAGGGGCGGCAGGGTAGCCTAGTGGTTAGAGTGGAGGGGCGGCAGGGTAGCCTAGTGGTTAGAGTGGAGGGGCGGCAGGGTAGCCTAGTGGTTAGAGTGGAGGGGCGGCAGGGTAGCCTAGTGGTTAGAGTGGAGGGGCGGCAGGGTAGCCTAGTGGTTAGAGTGGAGGGGCGGCAGGGTAGCCTAGTGGTTAGAGTGGAGGGGCGGCAGGGTAGCCTAGTGGTTAGAGTGGAGGGGTGGCAGGGTAGCCTAGTGGTTAGAGTGGAGGGGCGGCAGGGTAGCCTAGTGGTTAGAGTGGAGGGGTGGCAGGGTAGCCTAGTGGTTAGAGTGGAGGGGCGGCAGGGTAGCCTAGTGGTTAGAGTGGAGGGCGGCAGGGTAGCCTAGTGGTTAGAGTGGAGGGGCGGCAGGGTAGCCTAGTGGTTAGAGTGTAGGGGCGGCAGGGTAGCCTAGTGGTTAGAGTGGAGGGGCGGCAGGGTAGCCTAGTGGTTAGAGTGGAGGGGCGGAAGAGTAGCCTAGTGGTTAGAGTGTTGGACTAGTAACCAAAAGGTTGCAAGTTCAAATCCTCGAGCTGACAAGGTACAGATCTGTCGTTCTGCCCCTGAACAGGCAGGTAACCTAGGCCATCATTGAAAATAAGAATTTGTTCTTAACTGACTTGCCTGGTTAAATAAAGGTTAAAAAAATTGAATATAGACACGTAGAGTGAAATGTGCTGTTCTACTACACAAACACTGTAGTACAGTAATACCACTAGACTCGTCTTCATTTGGTTGGATCTGTTTATTGACGGGTTGCAGTTAAAGTGGTGGAGCGAAACAGATCTAGCGAGAACCAGATAGTGATCCATGCAGCCTTGGTCAGAGATTCACTGGGACTCACATGAATTATGTCTTAAAGGCCAAGGGGAAGAACAGCTCTGCACTCTGTAACAGTACTGCTGTCTACTGCTGTTATTAGAGAGATGGGAGGAAGCATTTACAGTAAACACTAACAATTACACACACACCCTGTACTCTTTATACATTAGAAACATCAATTACACACATGCTGTTCCCTGTACTCTCTATACATTAGAAACATCAATTACACACATGCTGTTCCCTGTACTCTCTATACATTAGAAACATCAATTACACACATGCTATTCCCTGTACTCTCTATACATTAGAAACATCAATATCACAGACACAAAGAGCACTGAAAATACATTGGCCATCTATAGACATCAACACATAAAGATAGTGATGGTTCCACCATTGCACAGCATGCACGCACACACACACACGCACACATGCACACACACGCACACACGCACACACGCACACACACACACACAAACACACACACACACTCACACACACACACACGCACACACACACTCAAACAAAGCGCCTTTCCAAAATGAAGATGAAAGCCGTCTCATTTAAAACCCACTCCTCGTAGCCTCTTCAGAGATGAGATCACAATGGTGAGTGGAGGCCAAGGAAACTCTTCACCATGATGAGACCCTCAGGCAAACGGCAGTGGTGCTATCTGCATCCCTGGTGCTATCTGCATCCCTGGTGCTATCTCCATCCCTGGTGCTATCTACATCCGTGGTGCTATCTGCATCCCTGGTGCTATCTGCATCCCTGGTGCTATCTGCATCCCTGGTGCTATCTGTATCCCCGGTGCTATCTGTATCCCTGGTGCTATCTACATCCCTGGTGGTATCTGCATCCCTGGTGCTATCTGCATCCCTGGTGCTATCTACATCCCTGGTGCTATCTACATCCCTGGTGCTATCTACATCCCTGGTCCTATCTGCATCCCTGGTGCTATCTGCATCCCTGGTGCTATCTCCATCCCTGGTGGTATCTGCATCCCTGGGGCTATCTGCATCCCTGGTGCTATCTACATCCCTGGTGCTATCTGCATCCCTGGTGCTATCTGCATCCCTGGTGCTATCTACATCCCTGGTGCTATCTGCATCCCTGGTGCTATCTACATCCCTGGTGCTATCTGCATCCCTGGTGCTATCTGCATCCCTGGTGCTATCTACATCCCTGGTGCTATCTGCATCCCTGGTGCTATCTACATCCCTGGTGCTATCTACATCCCTGGTGCTATCTGCATCCCTGGTGCTATCTGCATCCCTGGTGCTATCTACATCCGTGGTGCTATCTGCATCCCTGGTGCTATCTACATCCCTGGTGCTATCTACATCCCTGGTGCTATCTTCATCCCTGGTGCTATCTGCATCCCTACACCAGGGAAACCTTCCCTACACCAGGGAAACCTTCCATACACCAGGGAAACCTTCCCTACACCAGGGAAACATCCCCTACACCAGGGAAACCTTCCCTACACCAGGGAAACCTTCCATACACCAGGGAAACCTTCCCTACACCAGGGAAACATCCCCTACACCAGGGAAACCTTCCCTACACCAGGGAAACATCCCCTACACCAGGGAAACCTTCCATACACCAGGGAAACCTCCCCCACACCAGGGAAACCTTCCCCACACCAGGGAAACCTTCCCTACACCAGGGAAACCTTCCCCACACCAGGGAAACCTCAGTGCAAACCTCAGCAATGTTCCAACATCTAGTGGAAAGCCTTCCCAGAAGAGTGTAGGCTATTATAGCAACAGCGAAAGGGGGGGACCATCTCCATATAAAATATTGTGGAATGAGATGTTTGACGAGCAAGTGTCCACATACTTTTGGTCATATAGTGTATATGGTGATAATGGTATTCCTGTATTCCTGACTCCCCTGCTTCTTTCCCTTTCTCTCATCCTCTTTGCCATCCTTTTGAAAAGGAAGGCACTACATTTAAATTACATAGGCAGTTTACAGTAAGAGTACACTGGGGAAATAGAAGGAGAGAGGGAAAGAGAAAAGATGAGGATGTGAAACAGATTTCTAGTAGATTGAAGGGGAGAGGAGAGAGAGAAAGAGAGAGAGAAAGAGAGAGAGAAAGAGAGAGGGAGAGAGAGAGAGGGAGAGAGAAAGAAAGAGAGAGAGGCAGCGAGGGGGGAGAGAGAAAGGGAGAGAGATGGCGAGAGGGAGAAAGAGAAAGAGAGAGAGAGAGAAAGTGAGAGAGACGGCAAGAGGGAGAGAGAGAAAGGGAGAAAGAAAGAGGGAGAGAAAGTGAGAGAGATGGCAAGAGGGAGAGAGAGAAAGGGAGAGAGAAAGGGAGAGGGAGCGAGAGCGAGAGAGGGAGAGAGAGATAGAGGGTGAGAGAGAGCGAGAGAAAGAGAGAGAGGGGGAAAGGAAGAGAGAGCGAGAGAGAGAGAGAAAGCTCATTGTAACGCTCCTGTCCTTGATCTCTGAGTTCTATGTTGTTCTGTTGGGAGGAGAATATACATTTTTCATCATTTTGTTGGTGTGGGTTGCTTTTGTCCAAGTAAGGGCAATGGAAGTCAGAGGGCATTAGTTTCAGAGTGAGATGCCTAGTGAGCCACTCCTTATATGTGAAACATAAGCCGAGGCAATCCCAGAGTGCTCTTTGTCATCTCTGCAGCGGACGGAGGGCTAGTGCATGCAAATGGCCGCCCAACGCTACCCCTCCCTCCCTTTGTCCCACACTGCATTCACTTTATCTCTCAGTCAGAGGAGAGGTGCACTGTGTCATGTCTTTGGCTATGCCGGATTAAGTGATATGATATGCTATTCTATAAAATAATTTCTCCGTAATTAATATTACCTGATTGAGCTAATCATGTAAATGTAATTAACTAGAGAGTCGGGGCACCATGTAAGAACATTTATAGAGCTGTTATCTTCCAAATAAACTCTTAAAGACCTAGTAATATTTTACATCAATAGCAATCAATATTAATCGTCCTCTTAATTCAGTCTCATCTGAAAGTTGTAAATTCTTGGTTATCTGCACGAACCCTGGCTAACAAGTTGAGTCAGCAATACAAAATTGGGTTTAATTATTTATTTACTAAATACCTAACTAATCATACAGAATTACACATACATATAATTCAATCATAATTTGATTATAAATTACGTCATAAAGGAAAACGTCCCTAGCGGGCGGAACAGATATGGCAGCTGGTTACACAAAAGAAAAGGGCTAGGTTTGAGTGAAAGAGCGGGAAGACTGAGGAACAAAGGGCGAAGCTGTGCTATCGTAAAGACAGTATCTTATGCATTCTAAATTACTGCCCATTTGGAAAAGGAAAATACAATAAATATTTACTCTCAGCTGCGCTTCGGTAGGTTGGTGCTAGATGGAAGGCCGTGTTGCCAAACCGAGTCCTTTGAAGAATGTCTCTGGGTGTCAATTGGATAAGTTGTAGTAACGTCGTTGTGTGGTAGACGGGATACTCTGTCTGTTCCTTCCTAACCTGCATTTGCAGCTGCTGTTGCTAACTCAACGGCTAGGAGGTATCACTTCTGTAGTGAATAAGAGTTCAAAGTTCATACCATTCGCAACCAAATTGAATTGTTTTATAGCCCATGTCCCTTCACAGGGGCGGGCCACTGATTGAGCAGAGCCCTAAACTTATAAAAACCCAAATCTCACATTTTAGAAGCTAAAATCACATTTCATCCCACCACGAATAATTTCATATTCAAACATTTAAATTGAACAACAATTCCATGTGAACCGATAACTCTGATGTGTAGACTTTCCACTGTAGAGCTTATGTCATTTTATCATTGATGAGAATGTCTCAGATGACAACCGAACTGACATCATATTCATTAAGTACCACCGCATATGTTCATTTGGTTGGATTACCAGAATATAGTTCATTATCCCCTTAACTGACTTGCCTAGTTAAATAAAGGTCAAATAAAAAATATAAAAAATAAAATAAATAATGTGATGAAATGATAATGTGATAAAGTGATAATCTGGTCGACGAACTGTTTTTAAACTAAGCGTTCTCTCACGGAGCAGCTCGTGGTGTTGAACCGGGAGGAGTTCCTCTTAGACTCAGAGTGGAGACACAGCTGCCTCTCTGTCTCAAGAGGGCCTTCTTCTGAGACACTGCGGCGTCCCGTCCACCCCCCTACCAACACCATTGGGACAAAGACACACCATTATGCCTGTAAGCAGAATGGCAGGGATAAACATAAACACGCACACACACACACACACACACACACACACACACAAACACACACACACACACAAACACACACACACACACTAGCCCACAAGCGCATTAAAAAAACATCCTTTTTTTATGAATGGAAGAGCGGAAACAGGGAGTAAAAGAGCCAAGTTTGTTTAGACGTCTCTGTGCGTCTCTGTGTCACTGATGGACAGAAACAAACGAGACATACAGTGAATAATTAATGATGCCAGTACACTGTCATTAAGTAATGACGAGGCTCTTCTAATCTTGCCAACCTTTGTTGTTCCTCTTTATAACAGAGATGAAAGTGTCCTACATTTTTTCCATCTGGCACATCGGTAAGAAGATAGAATGCTACATCCTGATCAAATCAAATCCAAGTTTTAATCTTTGCGTACATAGTTTTGCAGATGTTATCGCAGGTGCAGCGAAATGCTTATGTTTCTGGCTCCAAAAGTGTAGCAATATCTAGCAATACAAGAACAATACACACATCATCCACAAGTCAAAAGAAAAAGACAGGGGGGTGAGAAAGAAAGAACATGAAAGCTGAAGGTCAGAACAGACAATTAATTTTCATCAACATGAAATCTACACAGAAATAGCTGTTACTTGTGATTACAACACAAAAAGCCTCTCCATTGAACCATGGGCCATTTTTCTTTCAGACATTCCAGGTTTAATCTCTTCATGTGTTGGATCGACCTCTTCTAAAAGGACAGGAGAAAGCCGGGCCCCACACAGGGGACCATGCTCCAGGGTTTAGGGCCCCACACAGGGGACCATGCTCCAGGGTTTAGGGCCCCACACAGGGGACCATGCTCCAGGGTTTAGGGCCCCACACAGGGGACCATGCTCCAGGGTTTAGGGCCTCACACAGGGGACCATGCTCCAGGGTTTAGGGCCCCACACAGGGGACCATGCTCCAGGGTTTAGGGCCCCACACAGGGGACCATGCTCCAGGGTTTAGGGCCCCACACAGGGGACCATGCTCCAGGGTTTAGGGCCCCACACAGGGGACCATGCTCCAGGGTTTAGGGCCCCACACAGGGGACCATGCTCCAGGGTTTAGGGCCCCACCACCCCGCATGTCTGGGTGCCGACCATGGGTAGACTAAAGCTCCTGGAGGACTTGGGGGGGCTGCTCTGCCCTGCTGTACAGTATGTGGGTCACTCGGTGCTCCTTCTGCCTGTCTGTCTGTCTGTCTGTCTGTCTGAACCCACACTGCCTGGGGTTAATGAGGGATGACTCTCTCTCTCTCTCTCAAAGCAGTCAGCAGAGTATAAAGAGGACACACGGTCCTATAGGAGGAAACAGAAAGAGCAGACATAAAAACACACACAAGCAGAAATACACAGCATTCAAAAGATTATACACACACCAGAAAGTCCTTTCTATCCCCCCCCCCCCAAAAATGTCATTAGTACACCAATGTACATTACAGAACAGACAACTATTGTGTTTGGCGTATTGAGCAGTTAGAAGCTCACAACACACTAGCACTCCATTTAAAACAGCCTCGCAGGTCTCTGTGCTTGACGTGAATATCACACAGAAAATACTCTACCTATGCAGAGCACGTGTCCCTTTACCCCCCCATCTTCTGTCGTTGTTGTTCTGAACCCACTGCACGCAAGTCGTTGAATTCTCATCTATGCTCAGAACCCCAAAAGTGCGGGTCTTGATTGTTGACCAATGACCAATCAGCAGCATTTGCGTGCAAAGGTGGCCACTCATATTCAGATTAGTGACCAGAAAGAACAATAGGATGCCTGGAGATTTGATGGATCATTTTCCTATTTAAGATAGACCTAGTTTGAGTGGCTACTGGCTATATGTCTAAAGATAGCTGTAACATCGCACTGCCTTCAATACTATGGGATGTAGATGTAACATATTCTGACTAATTTATTAGGATATTTGTGTGGAAGAACAGGGCTATCCAACTGGCAATGAGCACTCTGCAGGCAGGCTGCCCTCCAAACTGATAGCGCTTCCATCCAATCCTGCAACTTCCACTACAAATAGTTGTATGAATTAGCTTGCTCTGGACTCCAGAGAAATGACACGATAGGCCTATATCCCTAGTTGATATTGGCTGCTAACATGAATGACTTTCAGCTCCAAATGCAGGTGCAAAACACAATTTATTTCAGTAGCCTATCTTGCATTTTGACAATGCATCACCGTTTATGGCTGTAATGACAGGCTACATTTGCACAGCGATTGTGCTCGCATGTTCGGGGTTGCAGGTTTTGGATCACTCGTTTTAAGGAGTCGGAGGTTAAAATGTTTTGAAAACCACTAGGATACTTAATCGTGGTAACAAATCGAGTTGGCTTGGATATACAGCGAGCTCCATAGGTATTGGGACAGATTATTATTGATTATTATACATATATATTGTCTCTGTAATCCAGAATTTTGGATTTGAAATTATACAATGACGATGAGGTTAAAGTGCACACTGGCAGCTATAATTTTGTATTTTCATCCATATCGTTTAGAAATGACTGTCACGACTTCCGCCGAAGTTGGTGCCTCTCCTTGTTCGGGCGGCGTTCGGCGGTCGTCGTCACCGGCTTTCACGCTGCCACCGATCCACGTTTCTTTTTCCATTTGTTTTGTCTTGATTGTACACACCTGGTTCCCATTACGTTATTATTATTTCCGTATTTAACCCTCTGGTTCTCATTATGTTTTGTGCGTGTTTGTTCCTGATTTTGTGTTAGTTAATCTTTTGTGTTCAGGTTTGTTATCCCTGTGTGGATTTATTGGCTGATTATTTTTGAGAGTTAAGTACGTTATTTTAACGTTATCCGTCCACACATCTGCACAACTGGCACTTGACACTTTCTGTACAAGTTTCCCCCTTTTTTAAGGGTCCAAAAGTATTGGGACAAATTCAAAATGTGAATAATGATGAGTGAGAAAGTTACAGAAGCACAAATATCATACCCCCAAGACATGCTAATCTCTCACCATGACAATAACAGGGAGGTTAGCATTTTATATCATACCCCCAAGACATGCTATTCTCTCACCATTACAATAACAGGGGAGGTTAGCATTTTATATCATACCCCCAAGACATGCTAATCTCTCACCATTACAATAACAGGGGAGGTTAGCATTTTATATCATACCCCCAAGACATGCTAATCTCTCACCATGACAATAACAGGGGAGGTTAGCATACCCCCAAGACATGCTAATCTCTCATCATGACAATAACAGGGGAGGTTAGCATTTTGTGTGGGGGGGGGGTATGATAATTGTGCGCCTCAATTTTTCTCACTCATCATTATTCGCGACTCATTCAGGATTATCCGTAATCATGGTAGCATCTACAGTAATGCAGAAGTATTTAGAAACATATTATATTCTGATGTACAATAAAAGTGACTACAAAATGACACAATACATTATTTACCATTCATTTCTATTCGGTACAAAATAATCTGAAACAACCAAAGCAAACAGCAAATGCTCCAAGTTTGTAGAGTCACAAGCTTGGTGTAATCATTGCATGCTGGGAATATGGGAACAAATACAAAACGTTCGTATACTTTAATACAAATACAGTATAAGTGAATTTTTCCCAATACGTTTGATCCCCTAAAAAATGAGGGGGACTATGTACAATAAGTGCTGTAATTTCTAAACGGTTCACCCGATACGGATGAAAATACCCTCAAAGTAAAACTGACAGAATGCACGTTAACTTCATAGTCATTGTATCATTTTAAGGCAAAAAACAACAAAACATTTGTCACTGTCCCAATACTTTTCGAGCTCACTGTACTAACGGTAGGCTACAGTATTTCTTATCTTCTATTTTGAGTGGAATGGTGTTGGTCGTAGTTACTAAGTGCAGCATTTATTGCAGGTCTTGTAATAATGAGCTCAATGAGTCTATCTTTTTTTGTATGACCACATATCCCCCCCAACCCCAAAATAGGTCTGTGCACGCCCCTGATATTGCATATGATTCCTAAAAACAGGGCCTTGTGGAACTGCCAAGTAGAGTTCAGGAGTCTTCAGCAGGTCCAATGTGTTTCATCTACTGATAAATACTACTGGGTCTGAGTGTTCGTAGTGTATCTTCACAGGGACTGTGTGTGGGTGTGTGAAAGAATACTAGGATACTGTATGTTTGCGTATGCGTGCGTGTGTGAGTATGCGTGCATGCTTGTGCACATGTGTGTGTATTGTGTGAGATTCCTTGCCAATAGCGTCACTTGTATGATAGTATATGGGCCTGTTGCTCAGACAAACAGGAAGTATTCAGACAAACAGGAAGTATTCAGACAAACAGGGAGTATTCAGACAAACAGGAAGTATTCAGACAAACAGGGAGTATTCAGACAAACAGGAAGTATTCAGGCAAACAGGATGTATTCAGGCAAACAGGATGTATTCAGGCAAACAGGATGTATTCAGACAAACAGGAAGTATTCAGACAAACAGGATATATTCAGACAAACAGAATGTATTCAGGCAAACAGGAAGTATTCAGACAAACAGGATATATTCAGACAAACAGGATGTATTCAGACAAACAGGAAGTATTCAGACAAACAGGATGTATTCAGACAAACAGGAAGTATTCAGACAAACAGGATGTATTCAGACAAACAGGATATATTCAGGCAAACAGCAGAATGTATTCAGACAAACAGGATGTATTCAGACAAACAGGATATATTCAGACAAACAGGATGTATTCAGACAAACAGGATGTATTCAGACAAACAGGAAGTATTCAGACAAACAGGATGTATTCAGACAAACAGGATATATTCAGGCAAACAGCAGAATGTATTCAGACAAACAGGATGTATTCAGACAAACAGGATGTATTCAGACTGTCACGCCCTGACCTTAGATTTATCTGTTTTTCTATATATTTTGGTCAGGTCAGGGTGTGACTAGGGTGGGTACTCTAGTTTTTGTATGTCTAGTGTTTTTGTTTGTCTAGGGGTTTTTGTATGTCTATATTTGCCTGATATGGTTCCCAATCAGAGACAGCTGTTAATCGTTGTCTCTGATTGGGGATCATATTTAGGTAGCCATATTCCTCATTTGTGATGTGGGATCTTGACTATGTTTAGTTGCCTGTCTGCACTAATTTGTATAGCTTCACGTTTCGTTCGTTGTTTTTGTTGTTTTTGTTGTTTTTGTTAAGTGTTTCATTCATTAAAAGAGAATGTACGCGTCACACGCTGCGCCTTGGTCTCACTCATACGACGATCGTGACACAGACAAACAGGATGTATTCAGTGTAGCAGAAGAATCCTGAAGTCTCACACGGAGAAAGGAGGGGGAGGGGCCTAACCAGACGGAGGGTCAAACACTAGCCACAGGCAAGAACAAAAAAACATTTCCTTCTGTTAAAGAAAGGGTGATGCTCCTTTCCAACTGATGATAATAGGAATATAGACAATGGCGAAGGTGATTTGATAAAACACCAAGATGGTTTACACGGAAAAGTCTACAGACACACAAGGAAAAATACACACACACATAATGAAACCTCTTTTCCGGAACTTGACATATGGTGCACACAATTTCCTTCTCAATTTCAGATCCAACTCCCACTGACATCCTCGTGTGCCGGGCAAATTGCCACTCACCCCCTCCCTCCCTTCCATTCACTCTTTCTGAAAGTCATCTGCTCGCTAAGCAGTAAGCAACATCTCGGCCCGCTCGCCGAAATGAGAGCGTACAAATGATTTGTGGCACGGCCGTCCCGATGGCAGCCGAGGAGGGGGGGAGAGAGAAGAGGGAGATAATGTTTCTGCACCAGCCCATGATGATCATTTTCACAGCAAAATTGTTTCGGCATTGGCAAGTCCCACAATGCTCTGCAAGTAAAGAAGGGAAGTGAAAGAGGGTGCAAATGAGTGGGGGGAGAGAGAGAGGGAGAGGGGGAAAGGGGTGGTGAGAGAGAGAGAGAGAGAGAGAGAGAGAGAGAGAGAGAGAGAGAGAGAGAGAGAGAGAGAGAGAGAGAGAGAGAGAGAGAGAGAGATGGAAGGGGATGGAGAGAGAGATGGAGAGAGATGGAAGGGGATGAGAGAGAGAGATAGAGAGAGAGATGGAGCGAGATGGAGAGATAGAGAGAGAGATGGAGAGAGAGAGATGGAAGGGGATGGAGAGAGAGAGATGGAAGGGGATGGAGAGAGAGAGATGGAAGGGAATGGAGAGAGATATGGAGAACGGATGGAGAGAGAGAAAAGGGGATGAGAGAGAGAAAGAGAGAGAGAAGGGGATGGAGAGAGAGAGGTGGAAGGGGATGGAGTGAGAGAGAGAGGGGGAGGGGATGGAGAGAGAGAGAGAGAAGGGGATGGAGAGAGATCGAGGGGAAGGGGATGGAGTGAGAGAAGGGGAAGGGTATGGAGAGAGAGAGGGGGGATGGAAAGAGAGGGGGTGGGGAGAGAGAGGGGGAAGGGGATGGAGAGAGTGGGGGATGGAGAGAGAGAAAGAGGGGGAAGATGATGGATAGAGAGAGGGGGATGGAGAAAGAGAAGTAGAGAAAGAGCACAGTGACCTTTTTCTGATCCAATCTCACTGATGAATCCTAATGAAGGATTTAATAAAATCACAGTTTACAATCTGCCTCTGCATCAAAGCGTGCAATCCAATTCAAAACAGTCCCATCTACATTTCCAATATCATCTCCAGCCCCCCACCCCCCCACCCTCCACCCCCTCACAACCTGCAAAATAAACAAGTGGCTGTATGAGGCGGAGGTTCTCAAAATTGGCCTGACTGGATAGAGAGCGCCTGGCCCATTTGTTCCAGCTGCAGCCTAATGTCACAACTCGTCACATTCATTTGGGCTTTAATGAGTGTGCAGTCAACAAGGTACATACACGAGTAGAACACACTCACACACACTCCTAATCACACCCCCCCACACACACACACACACACTCCTAATCACACCCACACACACACACACACACACACACACACATACACACACACACACACACACACACACACACACACACACACACACACACACACACACACACACACACACACTCCTAATCACACCCACACACACTCTCACACACACAGTGACCTTGACTTAATAAAGGTTACCTGTATTACATGTTTTATTGGTGGAAATGACAGGTGATAGTGACAGGTGATAGTGACAGGTGATAGTGATGTAGTGACAGGTGATAGTGATGTAGTGACAGGTGATAGTGACAGGTGATAGTGACAGGTGATAGTGACAGGTGATAGTGACAGGTGATAGTGATGTAGTGACAGGTGGTAGTGACAGGTGATAGTGACAGGTGATAGTGACAGGTGGTAGTGATGTAGTGACAGGTGATAGTGACAGGTGGTAGTGACAGGTGGTAGTGACAGGTGATAGTGACAGGTGGTAGTGACAGGTGGTAGTGACAGGTGATAGTGATGTAGTGACAGGTGATAGTGACAGGTGGTAGTGACAGGTGGTAGTGACAGGTGATAGTGACAGGTGGTAGTGATGTAGTGACAGGTGATAGTGACAGGTGGTAGTGACAGGTAGTAATGACAGGTGATAGTGACAGGTGGTAGTGACAGGTAGTAGTGACAGGTGATAGTGACAGGTAGTAGTGACAGGTGATAGTGACAGGTGGTAGTGACAGGTGATAGTGACAGGTGATAGTGACATAGTGACAGGTGGTAATGACAGGCGATAGTGACAGGTAGTAGTGACAGGTGATAGTGACAGGTGGTAGTGACAGGTGATAGTGACAGGTGATAGTGACATAGTGACAGCTGGTAGTGACAGGTGGTAGTGACAGGTGGTAGTGACAGGTGATAGTGACAGGTGATAGTGACAGGTGATAGTGATGTAGTGACAGGTGATAGTGACAGGTGGTAGTGACAGGTGATAGTGACAGGTGGTAGTGACAGGTGGTAATGACAGGTGATAGTGACAGGTGGTAGTGACAGGTAGTAATGACAGGTGGTAGTGACAGGTGATAGTGACAGGTAGTAGTGACAGGTGATAGTGATAGGTAGTAGTGACAGGTGATAGTGACAGGTGGTAGTGACAGGTGATAGTGACAGGTGATAGTGACATAGTGACAGGTGGTAATGACAGGCGATAGTGACAGGTAGTAGTGACAGGTGATAGTGACAGGTGGTAGTGACAGGTGATAGTGACAGGTGATAGTGACATAGTGACAGGTGGTAGTGACAGGTGGTAGTGACAGGTGGTAGTGACAGGTGATAGTGACAGGTGATAGTGACAGGTGATAGTGACAGGTAGTAGTGACAGGTGATAGTGACAGGTGATAGTGACAGGTGGTAGTGACGTAGTGACAGGTGATAGTGACAGGTAGTAGTGACAGGCGATAGTGACAGGTGATAGTGACAGGTGATAGTGACAGGTGGTAGTGACAGGTGATAGTGACAGGTGGTAGTGACAGGTGATAGTGACAGGTGGTAGTGACAGGTGGTAGTGACGTAGTGACAGGTGGTAGTGACAGGTGATAGTGACAGGTGGTAGTGACAGGTGATAGTGATGTAGTGACAGGTGATAGTGACAGGTGATAGTGACAGGCGATAGTGACAGGTGATAGTGACAGGTGGTAGTGACAGGTGATAGTGACAGGTGGTAGTGACAGGTGATAGTGACAGGTGGTAGTGACAGGTGGTAGTGACGTAGTGACAGGTGGTAGTGACAGGTGATAGTGACAGGTGATAGTGACGTAGTGACAGGTGGTAGTGACAGGTGGTAGTGACAGGAGGTAGTGATAGGTGGTAATGACAGGTGATAGTGACGTAGTGACAGGTGGTAGTGACAGGTGGTAATGACAGGTGATAGTGACGTAGTGACAGGTGGTAGTGACAGGTGGTAATGACAGGTGATAGTGACAGGTGATAGTGACAGGTGGTAGTGACAGGTGGTAATGACAGGTAGTAGTGACAGATGATAGTGACAGGTGATAGTGACAGGTGGTAGTGACAGGTGGTAATGACAGGTGATAGTGACAGGTGGTAGTGACAGGTGGTAATGACAGGTGGTAGTGACAGGTGGTAATGACAGATGATAGTGACAGGTAGTACTGACAGGTAGTAGTGACAGGTGATAGTGACAGGTGATAGTGACGTAGTGACAGGTGGTAGCGACAGGTGATAGTGACAGGTGGTAGTGACAGGTGATAGTGACAGGTGGTAGTGACAGGTGATAGTGACAGGTGATAGTGACAGGTGATAGTGACATAGTGACAGGTGGTAGTGACAGGTGGTAATGACAGGTGATAGTGACGTAGTGACAGGTGATAGTGACAGGTGATAGTGACGTAGTGACAGGTGGTAGTGACGTAGTGACAGGTGATAGTGACGTAGTGACAGGTGGTAGTGACAGGTGGTAATGACAGGTGATAGTGACGTAGTGACAGGTGGTAGTGACAGGTGATAGTAACGGGTGATAGTGACGTAGTGACAGGTGATAGTGACAGGTGATAGTGACGTAGTGACAGGTGGTAGTGACAGGTGGTAGTGACAGGAGGTAGTGACAGGTGATAGTGACAGGTGATAGTGACGTAGTGACAGGTGGTAGTGACAGGTGGTAGTGACAGGTGGTAATGACAGGTGATAGTGACGTAGTGACAGGTAGTAGTGACAGGTGATAGTGACAGGTGATAGTGACGTAGTGACAGGTGGTAGTGACAGGTTATTCATTCCATCTATATCAACGTTGTACACTACTTAACCTGGCCCTATCACAACACATACCTGTTTCAAAATCGAACAACATTATTAAGTCTATATGAAGCCAAATACATATGTTTCTCATAAATACACAGGTCATATGTGGACATCTGATCTGCATGTCCTTGGTCAGATGAATATCCATATGATATAAGTAGATGAGGAGATTTAAATATATCGTAGTTAGATGAGGAGATTTAAATATATATCGTAGATAGATGAGGAGATTTAAATATATATCGTAGATAGATGAGGAGATTTAAATATATATCGTAGGTAGAGGGGGAGATTTAAACATATCGTAGGTAAATGAGAAGGTTTAAATATATATCGTAAGTAGATGAGGAGATTTAAATATATCGTAGTTAGATGAGGAGATTTAAATATATATCGTAGGTAGATGAGAAGATTTAAATATATCTTAAGTATAGGAGGAGGTTTAAATATATAATTCATAGAGTTAGTTAAACCAGAAGAGAATTCTGAATGCAGCATCGTGAAGACCTACAAATACTGTCGGTTTGTAATATCCCTCTCTTCAAAGACGAACACAAACGTGTTCATTCTTTGCAACAGGGACATCTGCTGGTGAAAGAGCACATGGAAACAAAGCACATGGCAACCAGCAAATTAAAAAAATATATGTATATTTTAATGCAATAGATTTTCAAGCACACTCTCAATGAATGAATCTTAGACAAACTGATTAGTGTAGCTTGTCATTATTTACACAGTGAATACATGGAAAGTAAAGGGAGTGAAATAACATTTTAAAGCATAAACCAACTCAAATAATAAACATGTTTATAGTAATAATATATAAGACAACAAACCAATAGTAATGACTACAGGTCATTTTATATAGTTTAATTAATAGACAGAGCTATGGATGCCAGGACTGACTATTATGCTGCAATAGTTTGTGTCAGATGGCGTGGGTCAGTTATATCTGGAGTATTTCTCCTGTCTTATCCGGTGTCCTGTGTGAATTTAAGTATGCTCCCTCTAATTCTCTCTCTCTCTCTTTCTCTTCTCTCGGAGGACCGGAGCCCTAGGACCATGCCTCAGGACTACCTGACCTGATGACTCATTGCTGTCCCCAGTCCACCTGGTCGTGCTGCTGCTCCCATTTCAACTGTTCTGCCCGCATTATGGAACCCTGACCTGTTCACCGGATGGGCTGTTTTCGACTCTCTCTCTCTACCGCAGCTGTTGTCTCTAACTCTGAATGATCGGCTATGAAAAGCCAACTGACATTTACTCCTGAGGTGCTGACCTGTTGCACCCTCTACAACCACTGTCAATATTATTATTTGACCCTGCTGGTCATTTATGAACATTTGAACATCTTGGCCATGTACTCTTATAATCTTCTCCCGGCACAGCCAGAAGAGGACTGGCCACCCCACATAGCCTGGTTCCTCTCTAGGTTTCTTCCTAGGTTCCTGCCTTTCCAGGGAGTTTTTCATAGCCACCGTGCTTCTACACCTGCATTGTTTTCTGTTTGGGGTTTTAGGCTGGGTTTCTGTATAAGGACTTTGTAACATCGGCTGATATAAAAAGGGCTTTATAAATACATTTGATTGATTGACCATCCATGATATCAACACTAGACAGAGCTATGGACACAACGGCTGACCATCCATGATATCAACACTAGACAGAGCTATGGACACAACGGCTGACCATCCATGATATCAACACTAGACAGAGCTATGGACACAACGGCTGACCATCCATGATATCAACACTAGACAGAGCTATGGACAAAGGGCTGACCATCCATGATATCAACACTATCAGTATAACTTTAAACCGTCCCCTCACCCGGGCGCGAACCAGGGACCCTCTGCAGGGACCCTCACCCTCGAAGCATCGTTACCCATCACTCCACAAAAGCCGCAGCCCTTGCAGAGCAAGGGGAACCACTACTTCAAGGTCTCAGAGCAAGTGCCGTCACCGATTGAAACGCTATTTAGCGTGCACCACCGCTAATTAGCTAGCTATTTCACATCCGTTACATATGGACACAAGGGCTGACCATTCATGATATCAACATTATAATTTTAACCATGTTTTGAGGCCATACGGTGTTCATTGAAATGTATAATGTTTACAAACATTGAAGTAAAACAAGCTTATATTTTGTGATATGATGGGGGTTTGACAGTTAAACTAAGCCCATGAGATTTATATTGTAATTCTTCAAGAATCAATAGGTAAAATACTGTATCGTTCATTTATTAGTCCAAAAATGTATGTAGCAACTGCAGATGGCCCCTTTAAGATGGTTTGTGTTTCAATGTTTGCTTAATATCACATTGTTGTTCACTGTATATTGTGTATATTAGTTCACTGTATATCACTGTATATTGTGTATATTAGTTCACTGTATTTCACTGCATATTGGGTATATTAGTTCACTGTATTTCACTGCATATTGGGTATATTAGTTCTGTATAAGGAATACCTAGGATAGGATAAAGTAATCCTTCTCACTGGATGTCATAAGGTGAAAGCACCAATTTGTAAGTCGCTCTGGATAAGAGCGTCTGCTAAATGACTTAAATGTAATGTAAATATATTGTATATATTTGTTCACTGTATATCACTGCATATTGTGTATATTAGTTCACTGTATATTGTGTATATTTGTTCACTGCATATTGTGTATATTTGTTCACTGCATATTGTGTATATTTGTTCACTGCATATTGTGTATATTTGTTCACTGCATATTGTGTATATTTGTTCACTGAATATTGTGTATATTTGTTCACTGTATATTGTGTACTCTGGAAGTTAATTCCTCTGTCCATATTGTATAGATCTAAGGTTGCTTTGAAAAAAAGACCCATTGATAGGAAACGAGATAACTAAAGCCAGACTGCTGTAACTGTGAAAGTCTGTCATTTCTCACTGATTATATCAAACATTGTAATTACTTAGGCCCATATCAACTACATGTGTAAGTGAGAATGTTTGTGCCAGCATAACAATCAACATGAACCCAAGTGTGTTTTGAGGTGTGTGCGTGTGCGTGTGTGTGTGTACGTGCGGGCGTGCGTGCGTGCGGGCGTGCGTGCATGCATGTGCGTGCATGCGTGTGTGTGTGTGTGTGTGTGTGTGCGTGCGTGTGTGCGTGTGTGTGCGTGCGTGCGTGTGTGCGTGTGCGTGCGTGCGTGCGGGCGTGCGTGCGTGCATGCGTGTGCGTGCGTGTGTGTGTGTGTGTGTGTGCATGCGTGCGTATGTGGTAAGTGAGTGTGTATTCATCCATAGAAGAGTTGTACAGAGTGTGGAATGACAGCTGTGCTACAAATCAGATCCCATTTACTAGTGACAGAGTCATTACAGCCTGCTCATCTCATAAAGCACAATGCACGTAGTCAACTACCAGCCCCCATTCACTCCCATAACTCAGTCTGCTGGACACACACACACACACACACACACGCATACACACACACACACACACGCGCACACACACGCACGCACACACACACACAAAGCTATACCGAGTGTATCGATGGGATTGTGTGTGTGTGTGTGTGTGTGTGTGTGTGTGTGTGTGTGTGTGTGTGTGTGTGTGTGTGTGCGTGCGTGCGTGCGTGCGTGCGTGCGTGCGTGCGTGCGTGCGTGCGTGCGTGTGTGTGTGTCAGTGGGTGCCTGTTTGCTTGTAGATGCATGACAAGTAGGTCACAAACCATAGCAGTAACAATGGATATTTGTTAAAAGCAGAGAAGCAGTAAATATTTTCACGCCTCGAGTCATTTATAGTTTACGATAAGTGCAAACCACAAAAACACACTGCTTTCCATTCCCTTTTCGTGACACTTCATCTAAGGCTTCTCCTCTCAATTAACAATTCCTGTCCTCTTCCTCTCAGTTCTCATAGTACATACGGATAGGGGACTATACAACATACTCTACACTACAGGGTAAACAACCTTCCATTCTGTCTGTCCTAACCCTGTGTGTCATAATAACCAGGACAGTACATACAGTGGCTTGCGAAAGTATTCACCCCCCTTGGCATTTTTCGTATTTTGTTGCCTTACAACCTGGAATTAAAATGGGATTTTGGGGTGGTTTGTATCATTTGATTTACACACCATGCCTACCACTTTGAAGATGCAAAATATTTTTTATTGTGAAACGAACAAGAAATAAGACAAAAAAAATGGAAAACTTTGTACAGCCACCTTTTGCAGCAATTACATCTGCAAGTCTCTTGGGGTATGTCTCTATAAGCTTGTCACATCAAGCCACTGGGATTTTTGCCCATTCTTCAAAACAAAACTGCTCCTTCAAGTTGGATGCATCCGCTGATGTACATCAATCTTTAAGTCATACCACAGATTCTCAATTGGATTGAGGTCTGGGCTTTGACTAGAACATTCCAAGACATTTAAATGTTTCCCCTTAAACCCCCTGAGTGTTGCTTTAGCAGTATGCTTAGGGTAATTGTCCTGCTGGAAGGTGAACCTCCGTCCCAGTCTCAAATCTCTGGAAGACTGAAACAGGTTTCCCTCAAGAATTTCCCTGTATTTAGCGACATCCATCATTCCTTCAATTCTGACCAGTTTCCCAGTCCCTGCCGATGAAAAACATCCCACAGCATCATGCTGCCACCAGCATGCTTCACTGTGGGGATGGTGTTTTCGGGGTGATGAGAGGTGTTGGGTTTGCACCAGACATAGCGTTTTCCTTGATGGCCAAAAAGCTACATTTTAGTCTCATCTGACCAAAGTACAGTCTCCCACATGCCTTTTGGCGAACACCAAACATGTTTGCTTATTTTTTTCAGGCCACTCTTCTGTTTAGCCCAGCTCTGTGGAGTGTACGGCTTAAAGTGGTCCTATAGACAGATACTCTAATAATTTCACTTCACCAATTTTGATTGTTTTGTGTATGTCTATTACATGAAATCCAAATAAAAATCCATTTAAATTACAGGTTGTAATGCAACAAAATAGGAAAACACCAAAGGGGGTGAATACTTTTGCAAGGCACTGTAGAGTACAATACCACAGGGGGAGCTGAGCCTTGGTCATCATCGACCCTCCGCCAACACACACACACACACACACACACACACGCACATGCACGCACACACACACACGCACGCACGGACACACACACACGCGCGCGCGTGCGCGCACACGCGCACACACACACGCATGCACACGCACGCACGCACACACACACACACACACACACGCACGGACACACACACACACACGCACGCACACACACACACACACACACACGCACGCACACACACACACACACACACACACACACACACACACACGCACGGACACACACACACACACACACGCAAACACGCGCACAAACACACACGCACGCACTCACACACACACATTGATTTATGCAGCGTGAGAGAGAATGCCATCCAAGGGCACTGAGTTGCGAAGCACCACTCACTGCCTTCAACCTGATCTGGAGTCAGTCAGACACCTAAAGTCACCAACACAGTGAACTCACAGCTGGAGCTGACCAGGGGAATTCACCTAGCTATATGTAACAGTAGTTTTGGGATACCATCTTATCTATACGTAATTTATTTTCAGCCCAAATGGAAACGAAACAAGCAAACACGCGTCAGCAGCACACAATATGTTCTCTCTCTCTAATACCAGTAATGATGTTATTCATGACTGTAGGCAAAAAGGCCTCTGAGATTATCTGGTCCTCTAGAGTCATCCTGTCCTCTATAGTCATCCTGTCCTCTAGAGTCATCCTGTCCTCTAGAGTCATCCTGTCCTCTATAGTCATCCTGTCCTCTATAGTCATCCTGTCCTCTAGAGTCATCCTGTCCTCTATAGTCATCCTGTCCTCTATAGTCATCCTGTCCTCTATAGTCATCCTGTCCTCTAGAGTCATCCTGTCCTCTATAGTCATCCTGTCCTCTAGAGTCATCCTGTCCTCTAGAGTCATCCTGTCCTCTATAGTCATCCTGTCCTCTATAGTCATCCTGTCCTCTTTAGTCATCCTGTCCTCTATAGTAATCCTGTCCTCTATAGTCATCCTGTCCTCTTTAGTCATCCTGTCCTTTAGTGTCATCCTGTCCTCTTTAGTCATCCTGTCCTTTATAGTCATCCTGTCCTTTAGAAACACCCTGTCCTTTAGATTCATCCTGTCCTCTATAGTCATCCTGTCCTCTATAGTCATTATGTCCTCTATGTTCTCTTTAGTCATCCTGTCCTTTAGATTCATCCTGTCCTCTATAGTCATCCTGTCCTTTAGATTCATCCTGTCCTTTAGAGTCATCCTGTCCTCTATAGTCATCCTGTCCTCTATAGTCATCCTGTCCTCTATAGTCATCCTGTCCTTTATAGTCATCCTGTCCTTTAGAAACACCCTGTCCTTTAGATTCATCCTGTCCTCTATAGTCATCCTGTCCCCTATAGTCATTATGTCCTCTATGTTCTCTTTAGTCATCCTGTCCTTTAGATTCATCCTGTCCTCTATAGTCATCCTGTCCTTTAGATTCATCCTGTCCTTTAGAGTCATCCTGTCCTCTATAGTCATCCTGTCCTTTAGATTCATCCTGTCCTCTATAGTCATCCTGTCCTTTAGATTCATCCTGTCCTCTATAGTCATCCTGTCCTTTAGATTCATCCTGTCCTCTATAGTCATCCTGTCCTTTAGATTCATCCTGTCCTCTATAGTCATCCTGTCCTCTAGAGTCATCCTGTCCTCTATAGTCATCCTGTCCTTTAGATTCATCCTGTCCTCTATAGTCATCCTGTCCTTTAGATTCATCCTGTCCTCTATAGTCATCCTGTCCTTTAGATTCATCCTGTCCTTTAGAGTCATCCTGTCCTCTATAGTCATCCTGTCCTTTAGATTCATCCTGTCCTCTATAGTCATCCTGTCCTTTACATTCATCCTGTCCTCTATAGTCATCATGTCCTCTATGTTCTCTATAGTCATCCTGTACTTTAGATTCATCCTGTCCTCTATAGTCATCCTGTCCTCTATGTCCTCTATAGTCATCCTGTCCTTTAGATTCATCCTGTCCTCTATAGTCATCCTGTCCTCTATAGTCATCCTGTCCTTTAGATTCATCCTGTCCTCTATAGTCATCCTGTCCTTTAGATTCATCCTGTCCTCTTTAGTCATCCTGTCCTCTATAGTCATCCTGTCCTCTATAGTCATCCTGTCCTCTAGAGTCATCCTGTCCTCAAGAGTCATCCTGTCCTCTATAGTCATCCTGTCCTCTATAGTCATCCTGTCCTCTAGAGTCATCCTGTCCTTTAGATTCATCCTGTCCTCTATAGTCATCCTGTCCTCTATAGTCATACTGTCCTCTATAGTCATCCTGTCCTTTAGATTCATCCTGTCCTCTATAGTCATCCTGTCCTCTATAGTCATCCTGTCCTTTAGATTCATCCTGTCCTCTATAGTCATCCTGTCCTCTATGTCCTCTATAGTCATCCTGTCCTTTATAGTCATCCTGTCCTCTATAGTTATCCTGTCCTCTATAGTCATCCTGTCCTCTATAGTCATCCTGTCCTTTATAGTCATCCTGTCCTGTCAAATCTTGTACATTTAAAACCATTTTAAAAGTAATTTAGGAGACGCTCTAATCCAGAGCAATTAGGGTTAGGTGCATTGCTCGAAGGCATTGCTCAGATTTTTCACCTTGTCGGCTACGGGATTCAAACCAGCGATCTTTCAATTACTGGCCCAATGCTCCTAACTGCTAGGCTACCTGCCAGCCTATACCAGTGTCATACTGTAAACACATAAAAGACAATGTCTTATATAAATAATGTTAGAGAATAGGAAAATTGGACAGATGAGTCAACTAATTTCCACCCACAGAAATAATACTTATACTTGACACACACACATACAAGAAGTGGTCAATACTGTAATATTGAAGAGTTTAATTATATATATATTTTTTACATTTGGGGTTTTAGCTCTTTATCAGGAGAAACCTATTACCTTACAATCCTTATTGTTGGGTATGTTTACAGTACATCAGCACAAGGATCCTACCTTTCTCTGAGAATTCACAGACCTCCATGACCTTGGCTGAGTCTCTCTGTAGTGTTACAGCTGCCACCATAACCTCTAAATCAGACCACTGACCCGGCATCACCGACCTCCTGATGAGAAGACACACAAAGTTACGCTGCCTCTTCAATAAACAGTATCTGAAATAAGACATCTTCTCGGCACTATCCCCCTGCCACACGACAAAGAAACTGCACTTGTATTTTACGACTAGCACTAACTTTTGCTTATAACTTCTTTATTGAGGAGAAATGTCCTTACTACGACTGTGATCTGTGGTTGTCTCACCCAGCTATCTTAAAAGATGAATGCACGAACTGTACAAGGCTCTGGATAAGAGCATCTGCTAAATGACTATAAATGAACCAATGTAAACATTTAACTGTATTGTTCACAACACCCAACACTGCCACTAATGTGAATTCTCTGTTTAAAAACAAAGCGTTCACTTTCTCATACCAACAACATAACCTGAAAACATCTGACAGTGCCCCCTTCGCCCCAAAAAAACACATTACACTTACAGTAAATCTTGTTGAAGTTTAGCATTAAATGTTAACCGAATGATGTGTCTGTAACTAGATTTCTTTTTAAAAATGTAACCTTTTGATAAAAAGCTTACCTCAGCTGCAAAAAAGGAGTTAAAAAGTGATTTCCTCACTCTTTCTTTACAGTAAACTATTACTTACAACATGCAGTGTAGTGGCCTAACAGGACAGAAGAAGAAAATGTTCCTATTTCCTGAAAGAATGCTGTCGGAGTGGTTTTGTTGCTACTTAAACATTCACGAAGAAAAAGTCTCAATGCTTTTCTTTCAGAGGGGAGCGCGAGAGTAAAACAAGGGGGTCACACAAACCCAAATATGTCTGGGGGCTGTAAAGCTCTCCTCAAAGAAAAGAATATATACAGAATGCACCTCTTTATAGAAGACCAAACACTCCACTTAAACAAATCCCATCCCAAGTCCCAGGGTTTGTCCAAAGTCCACAACCCTGGCTGAACTACACAATACAATGTGCCATTTAGCAACAGCTGGTACTGTATAGATTTAGTCTCTAAACCGCAAAAGAAAATGTGAAAGAACACATCTTGGTTGTGATTCTGTGACATTTATGGAACTTTGAAAGGCTGACAAAGGCCTGATTGTTCATATTATATTATACATGTAGGCCTAAATATGTTCTCATAATATGGTAAAATGTCACAGACCTTAAAATATACGCAGCAAGAGTAATATGTCCTCATATTCTCCCAAGACCGTTATAACACATATTCCCTCTGAAGTTCAAACTGACTTAGTGTGGAGCCTCATTCTGCCTCAGACACCATTAACAGTCTCTCATTTCAGAAAACAGAGTTACTTATTGTCATGTCTTGTGACATTCTTCCCAACCATGTTTTTGTTAATCAAGTTAACCCATGCTAAAAGAAAAGAGGGAAAGAGATCACAAGACATGTTTGAGAGAGAGAGAGAGAGAAAAAAAAAGTTTCTGAATGTTTTCAAAAAGTTGACCCTGTTAATTTACATAGAGAGAGTAGGCTACTGAGTCAGGCAGAGGCACAGTCAAGAACGAAGTTAGTCTGAGAAGGATACATAAATGACCCTAAAACACACATGACAAACACATTACACTACTCTTCTCACTGTGTCCGATAAATAAACCGTTATTACAGAAAACATAATACAGTAGGTAGTAAAAACAGTCTACCTGACATTTCCCATAATACAGTAGGTAGTAAAAACAGTCTACCTGACATTTCCCATAATACAGTAGGTAGTAAAAACAGTCTACCTGACATTTCCCATAATACAGTAGGTAGTAAAAAGTCTAGTCTACCTGCATTTCCCATAATACAGTAGGTAGTAAAAACAGTCTACCTGACATTTCCCATAATACAGTAGGTAGTAAAAACAGTCTACCTGCATTTCCCATAATACAGTAGGTAGTAAAAACAGTCTACCTGACATTTCCCATAATACAGTAGGTAGTAAAAACAGTCTACCTGACATTTCCCATAATACAGTAGGTAGTAAAAACAGTCTACCTGACATTTCCCATAATACAGTAGGTAGTAAAAACAGTCTACCTGACATTTCCCATAATACAGTAGGTAGTAAAAACAGTCTACCTGACATTTCCCATAATACAGTAGGTAGTAAAAAGTCAGTCTAATACTGACAGTTTCCCCATAATACAGTAGGTAGTAAAAACAGTCTACCTGACATTTCCCATAATACAGTAGGTAGTAAAAACAGTCTACCTGACATTTCCCATAATACAGTAGGTAGTAAAACAGTCTACCTGACATTTCCCATAATACAGTAGGTAGTAAAAACAGTCTACCTGACATTTCCCATAATACAGTAGGTAGTAAAAACAGTCTACCTGACATTTCCCATAATACAGTAGGTAGTAAAAACAGTCTACCTGACATTTCCCATAATACAGTAGGTAGTAAAAACAGTCTACCTGACATTTCCCATAATACAGTAGGTAGTAAAAACAGTCTACCTGACATTTCCCATAATACAGTAGGTAGTAAAAACAGTCTACCTGACATTTCCCATAATACAGTAGGTAGTAAAAACAGTCTACCTGACATTTCCCAATACAGTAGGTAGTAAAAACAGTCTACCTGGTATTTCCCATAATACAGTAGGTAGTAAAAACAGTCTACCTGACATTTCCCATAATACAGTAGGTAGTAAAAACAGTCTACCTGACATTTCCCATAATACAGTAGGTAGTAAAAACAGTCTACCTGACATTTCCCATAATACAGTAGGTAGTAAAAACAGTCTACCTGACATTTCCCATAATACAGTAGGTAGTAAAACAGTCTACCTGACATTTCCCATAATACAGTAGGTAGTAAAAACAGTCTACCTGACATTTCCCATAATACAGTAGGTAGTAAAAACAGTCTACCTGACATTTCCCATAATACAGTAGGTAGTAAAAACAGTCTACCTGACATTTCCCATAATACAGTAGGTAGTAAAAACAGTCTACCTGACATTTCCCATAATACAGTAGGTAGTAAAAACAGTCTACCTGACATTTCCCATAATACAGTAGGTAGTAAAAACAGTCTACCTGACATTTCCCATAATACAGTAGGTAGTAAAAACAGTCTACCTGACATTTCCCATAATACAGTAGGTAGTAAAAACAGTCTACCTGACATTTCCCATAATACAGTAGGTAGTAAAAACAGTCTACCTGACATTTCCCATAATACAGTAGGTAGTAAAAACAGTCTACCTGACATTTCCCATAATACAGTAGGTAGTAAAAACAGTCTACCTGACATTTCCCATAATACAGTAGGTAGTAAAAACAGTCTACCTGACATTTCCCATAATACAGTAGGTAGTAAAAACAGTCTACCTGACATTTCCCATAATACAGTAGGTAGTAAAAACAGTCTACCTGACATTTCCCATAATACAGTAGGTAGTAAAACAGTCTACCTGACATTTCCCATAATACAGTAGGTAGTAAAAACAGTCTACCTGACATTTCCCATAATACAGTAGGTAGTAAAAACAGTCTACCTGACATTTCCCATAATACAGTAGGTAGTAAAAACAGTCTACCTGACATTTCCCATAATACAGTAGGTAGTAAAAACAGTCTACCTGACATTTCCCATAATACAGTAGGTAGTAAAAACAGTCAGTCTACCTGACATTTCCCATAATACAGTAGGTAGTAAAAACAGTCTACCTGACATTTCCCATAATACAGTAGGTAGTAAAAACAGTCTACCTGACATTTCCCATAATACAGTAGGTAGTAAAAACAGTCTACCTGACATTTCCCATAATACAGTAGGTACAGTCTACCTGACATTTCCCATAATACAGTAGGTAGTAAAAACAGTCTACCTGACATTTCCCATAATACAGTAGGTAGTAAAAACAGTCTACCTGACATTTCCCATAATACAGTAGGTAGTAAAAACAGTCTACCTGACATTTCCCATAATACAGTAGGTAGTAAAAACAGTCTACCTGACATTTCCCATAATACAGTAGGTAGTAAAAACAGTCTACCTGACATTTCCCATAATACAGGTAGGTAAAAACAGTCTAAATTTCCCATAATACAGTCAGTCTACCTGACATTTCCCATAATACAGTAGGTAGTAAAAACAGTCTACCTGACATTTCCCATAATACAGTAGGTAGTAAAAACAGTCTACCTGACATTTCCCATAATACAGTAGGTAGTAAAAACAGTCTACCTGACATTTCCCATAATACAGTAGGTAGTAAAACAGTCTACCTGACATTTCCCATAATACAGTAGGTAGTAAAAACAGTCTACCTGACATTTCCCATAATACAGTAGGTAGTAAAAACAGTCTACCTGACATTTCCCATAATACAGTAGGTAGTAAAACAGTCTACCTGACATTTCCCATAATACAGTAGGTAGTAAAAACAGTCTACCTGACATTTCCCATAATACAGTAGGTAGTAAAAACAGTCTACCTGACATTTCCCATAATACAGTAGGTAGTAAAAACAGTCTACCTGACATTTCCCATAATACAGTAGGTAGTAAAAACAGTCTACCTGACATTTCCCATAATACAGTAGGTAGTAAAAACAGTCTACCTGCATTTTGCCAGTTGAAGCCCGTCAACAGAAGAAAGGAAAGAAGAGGAAGATTGCAGTGATTTCCCTAAGCAACCAGACAGAGGAGTCTACCTGACATTTCCCTAAGCAAACAGACGGAGGAGTCTACCTGACATTCAAATATAAGGTGATGTGGAAAGACCAGCTTATTTATGTATGCACACCTCTCATTTCCCTACATTTAAATATAAAAGAGCATTGTAATTGACATGTTTTGTGAAAGCCATTGAGAAACAATATGCTGTATTAAAGGAAATGGAATTAACAATAGCCTAATAACTCAGAGTAACACTAATCTACACACTATTTACTTTCACTGGCTTACACTGCTATGATCTCGGAGCAAACCAAATGAAGTGTGTGACGACTGAGCTACCCAAGCCAAAACAAAATCTACTAACGATTTGGCATATCAACAATCTACAGTAAATAGAGTGGTTCATCCGGTTTCTAGAAAGCTCACAGCTACTCACCATCAGTAAATGTCTGCCCTCTTGTGGTAATAAGAACACAATGCAGAACCTGGAAATGGGGAACCAGGTCAACAAATGAGTATTTTTTGCTTTGTAACAATCAAAGTCAATGCAACTGATGCTCAGTGTTTCCCCTATATTCATTTAGCAGCGGAGGCCCACTGCTGTAGAATAATATCACATAATTTTTATAGAAAATACAGTACTAGTCAAAAGTTTGGACACCGTTTTATTTATTTTTCATTTGACTATTTTCTATGTTGTAGAATAATAGTGAAGACGTCAAAACTATGAAATAACACATATGGAATCCTATATTAACAAAAAAAAAGTGTTAAACAAATCAAAATATATTTTGGATTTTATATTCTTCAGAGTAGACACCCTTTGCCTTGATGACGGCTTTGCACACTCTTGGCATTCTCTCAACCAGCTTCATGAGGTAGCCACCTGGAATACATTTCAAATAACAGGTGTGCCTTGTTAAAAGTTCCTATGTGGAATTTCTTTCCTTTTTAATGCGTTTGAGCCAATCAGTTGTGTTGTGTTAAGGTAGTGTTGATATACAGAAGATAGTCCTATTTGGTATAAGACCAAGTCCATATTATGACAAGAACAGCTCAAATAAGCAAAGAGAAACAACAGTCGATCATTACTTTAAAACGTCAAGGTCAGTCAATCGGGAAAATCTCAAGAACTTTGCGCTATGATGAAACTGGCTCTCATGAGGACCGCCACAGGAAAGGAAGATCCAGAACTACCTCTGCTGCAGAGGATAAATTCATTAGAGTTACCAGCCTCAGAAATTGCAGCCCAAATAAATTCTTCACAGAGTTCAAATAACAGACACATCTCAACATCAACTGTTCAGAGGAGACTGCGTGAATCAGGCCTTCATGGTCAAATTGCTGCAAAGAAACCATCACTAAACAACACCATAATAAGAAGAGACTTGCTTGGGCCAGAAAACACAAGCAATGGACATTAGACAGGTGGAAATCTGTCCTTTGGTCTGATGAGTCCAAATTTGAGATTTTTGGTTCCAAGCGCCGTGAGACGCAGAGTAGGTGAATGGATGATCTCTGCATGTGTGGTTCCCACCGTGAAGCATGGAGGAGGAGGTGTGATGGTGTGGGGGTGCTTGGCTGGTGACATTGTCTGTGATTTATTTAGAATTCAAGGCACACTTAACCAGCATGGCTTCCACAGTATTCTGCAGGGATACGCCATTCCATCTGGTTTGCACAAAGTGGGACTATCATTTGTTTTTCAACAGGACAATGACCCAACACACCTCCAGGCGGTGTAAGGGCTATATGACCAAGAAGGAGAGTGGAGTGCTGCATCAGATGATGTGGCCTCCTCAATCACCCAACCTCAACCTAATTGAGATGGTGTGGGATGTTGGACTGCAGTCGAAGGAAAATCTGCCAACAAGTGCTCAGTACATGTGAGAACTTCTTAAAGTGGAAAAGCATTACAGGTAAAGCTGGTTGAGAGAATGCCAATAGTTTTTTCAACAGGACAATGACCCAACACACCTCCAGGCTGTGTAAGGGCTATAAGAAGGAGAGTGGAGTGTGCGAAGCTGTCATCAAGGCAAAGGGTGGCTACTTTGAAGAATCTCAAATATAAAATATATTGTTTACTACATGATTCCATATGTGTCATATTTTTGATGTCTTCACTGTTATTCTAGAATGTAGAAAAAAAGTCAAAAACAAAGAAAAACCCTGGAATGAGTAGGTGTGTCCAAACTTTTGACTGCTTTTGACTATATTTGTGCCAAGACACACTTTTAAATGGATAGTCGTTGGCTCAATGACAGCTAGCATGTCATTGCGCTATCACTAGTAACAATGCACCCCCCTGCCCCACCCTAGCTGGCACAGCTAAAAAGGCATAAAATCTGTGTGTTTTTTTTACCCTTGCCCCCCACTGCTGAAAAAAATTCTAGGGGAAAGACTGATGCTGTTTTGTTTCTGTTTGGAAAAATAACACCGTCCCTTACAAAGTAATAACCATTTAGCATAAAGCATAATCTTATTAGTGATATATCTAGAAGCAATAGCCTTGTATTTCTATCAATTTCACAATCTAACTTACCAAATCTGACCAAAAACAAATCTGATAAACCTTTTTAGACTTCAGCAGAATGTGGCAATGTATGATGTAATCACTTCCATATGAGCTATATCTGATCTTCACCTACGCAGTGGGCCTAGCAGATCATAGAGTCATTAGCCTATAATAAAAACTCTTGTCAGGGTATAATCCCAAACTGTGTACAGTATGAATGGATGGTAAGACCTATGGACAGATTCAAACATGACGTTGTCAAAAAATGCATTGGTGATAACTGGCCGAGGGTAGGCCAGCTCTTTTAATATTATTATACAGTAATAATAACAAAGCCAAATGTTTGTTTCCCCCTTTATCTAAACTGTTGCATGTTTAAGCAATAAGGCCCGAGGAGGCGTGGTATATGGCCAATATACCACGGCTAATGGCTGTTCTTATGCGTGACGCAACGCATAAGTGCCTGGATCTTAGCCGTGGTATATTGGCCATGTACTATAAACACCCGAGGCGCCTTATTGCTATTATAAACTGGCTACCAATGTAATTAGAGCAGTAAAAATACATGTTTTGTCATACCCGTGGTATACGGTCTGATATACTGATATACTGCCCGCCAATCAGCATTCAGGGCTCAAACCACCCAGTTTATAATATAATTTTAAAAATGGGTGGTTCGAGGACCTGAATGCTGATTGGCTGAAAGCTGTGGTATACCAGGGGTATGCCAAAACATTTATTGTTACTTTTCTAATTAAGTTGGTAACCAGTTTATAATAGCAATATGGTACCTCGGGGGTTTGGTATATGGCTAATGTACCACAGCTAAGGGCTGTATCCAGGCACTCAGAGTTGCATTGTGACAAAGAACAGCCCTTAGCCGTGGTATATTGGCCATATACCACACCTCCTCGGGCCTTATTACTTAATTATAACATGATGGAAGACGCGTGTTCAGAGAAGGTTGACTTCCTTTCGCTATAGTATTCCTATTGGTAAGTGTCTATGCACCTGTTAAACCCGTCCGCCAATCACACGTCCATGTTAATGTACTCCAAGATGGCGACCTCCACCGTTCTGTATTATACTGTATCGGCAATTGCAACAAAAGGACATTATTGACACACGTCAAAACTTTTATTGTTGGTTGCTGCAAAGACAAGCCGGTTTAGTATATCGAATCTGAAACGCTAAAATCTTCTCCAATGCTTTGTACATTTGTAGAACTGCGCGCCGTGTTAGACTGAGGGGATTTGCATTAACTGAGCATGGCCACCGACAACATAATTCCTTTCTGGAGGAAAAGCGCGAAGGTTCCAGGAAGGTATGTTTCAGTTCTCCCTCTCGGTAATGATGAATAATATTTCGTGATTTTTTAAAGATTATAAATGTGTATTCTGATAATGAGTTAACTCTGTATTTTAGTGGGCATCGTAGCGTTGGTTTTGCGTAATTACAGTGTCATTAAATGTTAATAAAAACACATGCTTAACCTTGTTTAATTAGATAGCTAGTTTATGAAGCCGTTGTGCGCAGGTTATCATTTTTCGCCATGAATCTTGTTCTGGGGGCCGCTGTGCAGAGTGGTCACTAGCTGGCACAGCCACAAAGTCATACAATCGTATTTTAAACCTAACCACACTGCTAAACCTAATAACTAACCCTAACCTTAAATTAAGTCCAAAAAGCTATTTTCTTGTTTTCATACATTTTTACAGTATAGCCAATTTAGACTTTGCAGCTGTTCTATGGGGGAATCGCTCAGTTCTGCCTCCAGGACAAGACTCATGACAATAAACATAAACCTTCCCTTTAGGCAATACGGAAGTGGTGGTCTTTGTTGCATATTGGAGCTCATGAGGTAATCTTCATGCCTTTGTCTTGGCTACCATATGTCCACACAACATGTCAGGTGGTCTGTAATGGGTGAATGTTGACATCTAGGATAAGCAGGAAAGACTGAGAAAATACTTCAGAAACGTCCCCAATACAGTATTACCAAATAGATTGGCATATGGCCTTTCTTGTGGAACCTCTTTATGGCTGGGAAAATTGACAGAAATTGACACAATGTGTCTCTGGAGGCAGGTGCCAAGGTAATGTGAGTGGTCTCTAAGGATTGGGTGTTGTCTTTGGTGGTAGCCACAATGCAAACACTAGGGCCAAGAACAGGAAGTAACATTTTTCCCAATCCCTGACAGAACAAGCTATGTAATAAGCTGTTATGAGATACCAACCAGACAGGGTTATTGCCATTGTACAAATGAATAGTCTACTAAAAGGTTACTAGATCATGTCGATATCCTACAATATCCTCCTAAGACCCAGCTGATGAGCCACTTTACTACAACATGAGCTATTATTGTGTTAAAGAGGCAATCTGCAGATGCTACATATATATATATATTTTTTTTTTTCTTATACTGTATAGCATTAAAATGTATTGCCTCATGGTTAAAACTATAATGTTGATATAATGGATGGTCAGTCCTTGAATTTAAGAGTGGGTACATTTCTCCAGCCCCATCCCTCATCTTCTTACCGACACTGAGGCTTTGTTCTTGTTTTAACTGCTGATTGCCGTTTTAAAGATCCAGTAACTTGACTAATTTAGTCATCTACAACAGTAGGGCTATTTCTTCTCCAACCGAGCTTGGTTCACGTCAGAAACACAAAGGGAGACAGACACACGGGGGGCCGTTGGACTGTGTGTTGCAGCTCTCAGATCTTGTAGCATCATCAGATCGGTGGTGAGTGGATACTCTCCATGGGGTGTCACTAAGGCTCTCGCCTCACGTCACATAATGTGTTACAGCTGTACTCCTACTGTACCATTTTCCAAAACCCGAAGAGAATAGGTTCATATTTGAGGGGGGATAAGAAAAAATGAAGTCCTCTGTCTGCCCATAGTGGTTGCTCTGGGGAGTCTATGCTTTATGAACCTGGCAAATTCATAATGAGTCTGCTATAATGGCCAACATTGTCAATGAAAACATGAAAAGAGGCCTCAGTGAGCCCAGTGAAGTGCTGCTAGGTCACTGCTCTTTCTCCTCTACAGTATACAGCCAGTTTATGGAGCACAGCACCCTCCCCTTGACCCCAGAATCCACCGCACGTAAGTGCTCTGCATGCAGCCCGCAGGGATTCTTTTTCACCCTTCATTCAGCATTTTAAAAATGTTTCATTTCTATTTGTATGCTTACTTTAGATCGTGGATGTTCGTGTCTATATTGCCAAAAGCCCTTGAACATGTGTGGATGAGAATGGCACTGTTGGTTTGATTGTGTCACGTTAACACTTCCAAACACACCGACAGCATCATTGCATTTTTTTGTTTGTTGGTACACCAGAATAACATTCATTTCCAATGAAACGCTGCGTTTGCCTTGCAGCATTGTGCGTTGCAGAGGCAGTTGCAGTGCGCGTTCGGTGTGGTACACACACACACACACAATGGATTTATCGAACTCGGTGTGCAGTCAAACTGTGCGCTGTAGAGCAGGAGGTGAAAGTTGGAACTTGTGTTGTAGAAACATCCAGATGATGCTGCGTACTGTTGTTCGTAACGACGGCCGTCGGTGTGTTTTGAAGCGTAAAACACATTGGTCTTTCTTTTTACCTCTATTTGTTTTGTTGTTGGCCTTTTTTATG
The DNA here is from genome assembly GCF_034236695.1 of Oncorhynchus nerka. Taxonomy (NCBI): domain Eukaryota; kingdom Metazoa; phylum Chordata; class Actinopteri; order Salmoniformes; family Salmonidae; genus Oncorhynchus; species Oncorhynchus nerka. Next base: position 9,038,153 of record NC_088415.1, on the reverse strand, counting down.
CCATTTGGTCAGCTGTTCCTTTTGATATTGTATGTTGTCAATGCATCGTCTTGTCTTTAACATGAGAGTAGCTGCAGCTACTCAATGGTATCTTCATTGTATCAGTGTCAATGCATCGTCTTGTCTTTAACATGAGAGTAGCTGCAGCTACTCAATGGTATCTTCATTGTATCAGTGTCAATGCATCGTCTTGTCTTTACCATGAGAGTAGCTGCAGCTACTCAATGGTATCTTCATTGTATCAGTGTCAATGCATCGTCTTGTCTTTAACATGAGAGTAGCTGCAGCTACTCAATGGTATCTTCATTGTATCAGTGTCAATGCATCGTCTTGTCTTTACCATGAGAGTGCTGCAGCTACTCAATGGTATCTTCATTGTATCAGTGTCAATGCTTCGTCTTGTCTTTACCATGAGAGTGCTGCAGCTACTCAACGGTATCTTCATTGTATCAGTGACACGTAGATGACATTTCTTTCCTCCCCCTTTTTCTCTCTGCAGGTTTCCTAAAGACACTCCCAAGGGAGACAATCTCAAGTCTAAAAAAGCATCCAGTTTCCACGAATTTGCCCGTAGCACCAACGACGCCTGGGACATTGATGACGAGGACGACGAGGACTTGTTAGCTCCCATTCACCCCTCATCTCTCCCGTCCACCCTGCACTCCGTGCACCAGGTGCCTCCTCTTCCTTTACAACAACCCAGTGACACCACCAGGGAGCCAGCAGACCGGCTGGCTCCCCCAACAGCAGAGGGCTGTCTTCAGCAGGAGGAGGACGCAGACTGTGGACAGATCAATGGCAGAGTGGTGGTGAAGTCCAGCAGTGAGGCCCAGCTCAACACCAATACAGGTGATGTGAACACTGGACGCTAAAGTCAGGGGTGGGGTGTATTTTAGGAAACATGTCTTTGCATTTAGTGTTCATATCCCATGTGGATGTATTAAAGATACTTCTCATTATCAACTAAAAACTGATATTGTTGATAGTCTGCTCTCTGCGACTTGTCCCATCATCCTCCACTCTTGGTCTCTTCCTCCACAGTACGCTCCACCCTGCAGAAGCAACAGTCTCTCCCAGTTCGTCCTATCATCCCGTTAGTCGCCAGAATCTCTGACCAAAATTCCTCGGGGGCCCCAATCATGACAGTGCGAGACAAGAGCCGATTGGACAAATTCAAATACCTTCTGTCCTGTCCTAACACCGACCTTGGTGAGAATAAACTGCACCTTATAGATTGAAATAACTAATACAAGGCCAATGTTGTGTTTACAATGTATGTACTGTATTCTCATTCTATCTCCTGGTCCTTGTGATCCACAGAGGAGCTCCGGAAGCACAGCTGGTCAGGTATTCCACGAGAAGTGAGGCCCATTACATGGAGGCTCCTCTCTGTAAGTACCATGATGACCTTTGACTCGCTCTCTATAAGTACCATGATGACCTTTGACTTCCCTCTGTATGTACCATGATGACCTTTGACTTCCTCTCTGTAAGTACCATGATGACCTTTGACTTGCTCTCTGTAAGTACCATGATGACCTTTGACTTCCTCTCTGTATGTACCATGATGACCTTTGACTTGCTCTCTGTAAGTACCATGATGACCTTTGACTTCCTCTCTGTATGTACCATGATGACCTTTGACTTCCTCTCTGTATGTACCATGATGACCTTTGACTTCCCTCAGTATGTACCATGATGACCTTTGACTTGCTCTCTGTAAGTACCATGATGACCTTTGACTAGGCAGGAGATCACACACAAGGAGTATGACGATTGACCCCCCCCCCCCACCTTTTGCCCTCAGAGCAGTCTCAATTTGTCAGGGCATGGACTCTACAATGTGTCGAAAGCATTCCACAGAGATGCTGTCCCATGTTGACTCCAATGCTTCACACTGTTATGTCAAGTTGGCTGGATGTACCTTAAGGAGTGGACCATTTTTGATACTCACGGGAAACTGTTGAGCGTGAAAAACCCAGCAGCGTTGCAGTTCTTGACACGAACCGGTGCACCTGCCACCTACTACCATACCCAAAGGCAGTTAAACCTTTTGTGTTGCCCACTCACCCTCTGAATGGCACACAGACACAATCCATGTCTCAAGTCTTATAAATCCTTCTTTAACCCGTCTCCTCCCCTTCATCTAAACTGATTGAAGTGGATTTAACAATTGACATCAATAAGCGATCAAAGCTTTCACCTGGTCAGTCTGTGTCATGGAAAGAGCAGGTGTTCTTAATGTTTTGTACACTAAGTGTATTATATATGACAACTGCACACACATTGGGTATTTGTTGAGATACGATCTACATAATCTTGACTGTAGTATTGACCCTTGACTCGTATCACTCTTCTACCCTGTTCCGGTACTGTTCACATCTTCAAGAGAATATCCTCTTTTCTTCTCTTTCATTGTCGTCCTCTCTGTCATGGTAGGGTTACCTCCCAGCCAACATGGAGCGCAGAGATCTGGTGCTGAAGAGGAAGAGAGACGAGTACTTTGGCTTCATTGAACAGTATTACCACTCCAGGACAGACGAAACTTACAAAGACACATATAGACAGGTAATACACGTGTCATCAAAGCACTAAATCCTAACAACCAATGCTACCCACTCTGGTGAGTCAGTGTTTAAGTAGGATATGCCTACTGTAGTGAGTCAGTGTTTAAGTAGCCCTGCCTACTGTAGTGAGTCAGTGTTTAAGTAGCCCTGCCTACTGTAGTGAGTCAGTGTTTAAGTAGAATATGCCTACTGTAGTGAGTCAGTGTTTAAGTAGAATATGTCTACTGTAGTGAGTCAGTGTTTAAGTAGCCCTGCCTACTGTAGTGAGTCAGTGTTTCAGTATCCCTGTCTACTGTAGTGAGTCAGTGTTTAAGTAGCCCTGTCTACTGTAGTGAGTCAGTGTTTAAGTAGCCCTGTCTACTGTAGTGAGTCAGTGTTTAAGTAGCCCTGCCTACTGTAGTGAGTCAGTGTTTAAGTAGAATATGCCTACTGTAGTGAGTCAGTGTTTAAGTAGCCCTGTCTACTGTAGTGAGTCAGTGTTTAAGTAGCCCTGCCTACTGTAGTGAGTCAGTGTTTAAGTAGAATATGCCTACTGTAGTGAGTCAGTGTTTAAGTAGCCCTTTCTATTGTAGTGAGTCAGTGTTTAAGTAGAGTAATTCTACTGTAGTGAGTCAGTGTTTAAGTATCCCTGTCTACTGTAGTGAGTCAGTGTTTAAGTAGCCCTGCCTACTGTAGTGAGTCAGTGTTTAAGTAGAGTAATCCTACTGTAGTGAGTCAGTGTTTAAGTATCCCTGTCTACTGTAGTGAGTCAGTGTTTAAGTATCCCTGTCTACTGTAGTGAGTCAGTGTTTAAGTATCCATGTCTACTGTAGTGAGTCAGTGTTTAAGTAGCCCTGTCTACTGTAGTGAGTCAGTGTTTAAGTAGAGTAATCCTACTGTAGTGAGTCAGTGTTTAAGTATCCCTGTCTACTGTAGTGAGTCAGTGTTTAAGTATCCCTGTCTACTGTAGTGAGTCAGTGTTTAAGTAGCCCTGTCTACTGTAGTGAGTCAGTGTTTAAGTAGAATATGTCTACTGTAGTGAGTCAGTGTTTAAGTATCCCTGTCTACTGTAGTGAGTCAGTGTTTAAGTAGCCCTGTCTACTGTAGTGAGTTAGTGTTTAAGTAGAGTAATTATACTGTAGCGAGTCAGTGTTTAAGTAGCCCTGCCTACTGTAGTGAGTCAGTGTTTAAGTAGCCCTGTCTACTGTAGTGAGTCAGTGTTTAAGTAACCCTGCCTACTGTAGTGAGTCAGTGTTTAAGTAGAATATGCCTACTGTAGTGAGTCAGTGTTTAAGTAGCCCTTTCTACTGTAGTGAGTCAGTATTTAAGTAGAGTAATTCTACTGTAGTGAGTCAGTGTTTAAGTAGCCCTGCCTACTGTAGTGAGTCAGTGTTTAAGTAGAGTAATCCTACTGTAGTGAGTCAGTGTTTAAGTAGCCCTGTCTACTGTAGTGAGTCAGTGTTTAAGTAGCCCTGTCTACTGTAGTGAGTCAGTGTTTAAGTAGAATATGCCTACTGTAGTGAGTCAGTGTTTAAGTAGCCCTTTCTATTGTAGTGAGTCAGTGTTTAAGTAGAGTAATTCTACTGTAGTGAGTCAGTGTTTAAGTAGCCCTGCCTACTGTAGTGAGTCAGTGTTTAAGTAGCCCTGTCTACTGCAGTGAGTCAGTGTTTAAGTAGCCCTGTCTACTGTAGTGAGTCAGTGTTTAAGTAGAGTAATTATACTGTAGCGAGTCAGTGTTTAAGTAGCCCTGCCTACTGTAGTGAGTCAGTGTTTAAGTAGCCCTGTCTACTGTAGTGAGTCAGTGTTTAAGTAGCCCTGCCTACTGTAGTGAGTCAGTGTTTAAGTAGAATATGCCTACTGTAGTGAGTCAGTGTTTAAGTAGCCCTTTCTATTGTAGTGAGTCAGTATTTAAGTAGAGTAATTCTACTGTAGTGAGTCAGTGTTTAAGTATCCCTGTCTACTGTAGTGAGTCAGTGTTTAAGTAGCCCTGCCTACTGTAGTGAGTCAGTGTTTAAGTAGAGTAATCCTACTGTAGTGAGTCAGTGTTTAAGTAGCCCTGTCTACTGTAGTGAGTCAGTGTTTAAGTAGCCCTGTCTACTGTAGTGAGTCAGTGTTTAAGTAGAATATGCCTACTGTAGTGAGTCAGTGTTTAAGTAGCCCTTTCTATTGTAGTGAGTCAGTGTTTAAGTAGAGTCATTCTACTGTAGTGAGTCAGTGTTTAAGTAGCCCTGCCTACTGTAGTGAGTCAGTGTTTAAGTAGCCCTGTCTACTGCAGTGAGTCAGTGTTTAAGTAGCCCTGCCTACTGTAGTGAGTCAGTGTTTAAGTAGAATATGCCTACTGTAGTGAGTCAGTGTTTAAGTAGCCCTTTCTATTGTAGTGAGTCAGTGTTTAAGTAGAGTAATTCTACTGTAGTGAGTCAGTGTTTAAGTAGCCCTGCCTACTGTAGTGAGTCAGTGTTTAAGTAGAATATGGCTATTGTAGTGAGTCAGTGTTTAAGTATAGTAATTCTACTGTAGTGAGTCAGTGTTTAAGTAGCCCTGTCTACTGTAGTGAGTCAGTTTTTAAGTAGCCCTGCCTACTGTAGTGAGTCAGTGTTTAAGTAGAGTAATTCTACTGTAGTGAGTCAGTGTTTAAGTATCCCTGTCTACTGTAGTGAGTTAGTGTTTAAGTAGCCCTGTCTACTGTAGTGAGTCAGTGTTTAAGTAGCCCTGCCTACTGTAGTGAGTCAGTGTTTAAGTAGAATATGCCTACTGTAGTGAGTCAGTGTTTAAGTAGCCCTGTCTACTGTAGTGAGTCAGTGTTTAAGTAGCCCTGCCTACTGTAGTGAGTCAGTGTTTAAGTAGAATATGTCTACTGTAGTGAGTCAGTGTTTAAGTAGAATATGCCTACTGTAGTGAGTCAGTGTTTAAGTAGAATATGTCTACTGTAGTGAGTCAGTGTTTAAGTAGCCCTGCCTACTGTAGTGAGTCAGTGTTTCAGTATCCCTGTCTACTGTAGTGAGTCAGTGTTTAAGTAGCCCTGTCTACTGTAGTGAGTCAGTGTTTAAGTAGCCCTGTCTACTGTAGTGAGTCAGTGTTTAAGTAGCCCTGCCTACTGTAGTGAGTCAGTGTTTAAGTAGAATATGCCTACTGTAGTGAGTCAGTGTTTAAGTAGCCCTGTCTACTGTAGTGAGTCAGTGTTTAAGTAGCCCTGCCTACTGTAGTGAGTCAGTGTTTAAGTAGAATATGCCTACTGTAGTGAGTCAGTGTTTAAGTAGCCCTTTCTATTGTAGTGAGTCAGTGTTTAAGTAGAGTAATCCTACTGTAGTGAGTCAGTGTTTAAGTATCCCTGTCTACTGTAGTGAGTCAGTGTTTAAGTATCCCTGTCTACTGTAGTGAGTCAGTGTTTAAGTATCCATGTCTACTGTAGTGAGTCAGTGTTTAAGTAGCCCTGTCTACTGTAGTGAGTCAGTGTTTAAGTAGAGTAATCCTACTGTAGTGAGTCAGTGTTTAAGTATCCCTGTCTACTGTAGTGAGTCAGTGTTTAAGTATCCCTGTCTACTGTAGTGAGTCAGTGTTTAAGTAGCCCTGTCTACTGTAGTGAGTCAGTGTTTAAGTAGCCCTGTCTACTGTAGTGAGTCAGTGTTTAAGTAGAATATGTCTACTGTAGTGAGTCAGTGTTTAAGTATCCCTGTCTACTGTAGTGAGTCAGTGTTTAAGTAGCCCTGTCTACTGTAGTGAGTCAGTGTTTAAGTAGAGTAATTATACTGTAGCGAGTCAGTGTTTAAGTAGCCCTGCCTACTGTAGTGAGTCAGTGTTTAAGTAGCCCTGTCTACTGTAGTGAGTCAGTGTTTAAGTAGCCCTGCTACTGTAGTGAGTCAGTGTTTAAGTAGAATATGCCTACTGTAGTGAGTCAGTGTTTAAGTAGCCCTTTCTACTGTAGTGAGTCAGTATTTAAGTAGAGTAATTCTACTGTAGTGAGTCAGTGTTTAAGTATCCCTGTCTACTGTAGTGAGTCAGTGTTTAAGTAGCCCTGCCTACTGTAGTGAGTCAGTGTTTAAGTAGAGTAATCCTACTGTAGTGAGTCAGTGTTTAAGTAGCCCTGTCTACTGTAGTGAGTCAGTGTTTAAGTAGCCCTGTCTACTGTAGTGAGTCAGTGTTTAAGTAGAATATGCCTACTGTAGTGAGTCAGTGTTTAAGTAGCCCTTTCTATTGTAGTGAGTCAGTGTTTAAGTAGAGTAATTCTACTGTAGTGAGTCAGTGTTTAAGTAGCCCTGCCTACTGTAGTGAGTCAGTGTTTAAGTAGCCCTGTCTACTGCAGTGAGTCAGTGTTTAAGTAGCCCTGCCTACTGTAGTGAGTCAGTGTTTAAGTAGAATATGCCTACTGTAGTGAGTCAGTGTTTAAGTAGCCCTTTCTATTGTAGTGAGTCAGTGTTTAAGTAGAGTAATTCTACTGTAGTGAGTCAGTGTTTAAGTATCCCTGTCTACTGTAGTGAGTTAGTGTTTAAGTAGCCCTGTCTACTGTAGTGAGTCAGTGTTTAAGTAGCCCTGCCTACTGTAGTGAGTCAGTGTTTAAGTAGAATATGCCTACTGTAGTGAGTCAGTGTTTAAGTAGCCCTGTCTACTGTAGTGAGTCAGTGTTTAAGTAGCCCTGCCTACTGTAGTGAGTCAGTGTTTAAGTAGCCCTGTCTACTGTAGTGAGTCAGTGTTTAAGTAGAATATGCCTACTGTAGTGAGTCAGTGTTTAAGTAGCCCTTTCTATTGTAGTGAGTCAGTGTTTAAGTAGAGTAATTCTACTGTAGTGAGTCAGTGTTTAAGTAGCCCTGCCTACTGTAGTGAGTCAGTGTTTAAGTAGAATATGGCTATTGTAGTGAGTCAGTGTTTAAGTATAGTAATTCTACTGTAGTGAGTCAGTGTTTAAGTAGCCCTGTCTACTGTAGTGAGTCAGTTTTTAAGTAGCCCTGCCTACTGTAGTGAGTCAGTGTTTAAGTAGAGTAATTCTACTGTAGTGAGTCAGTGTTTAAGTATCCCTGTCTACTGTAGTGAGTTAGTGTTTAAGTAGCCCTGTCTACTGTAGTGAGTCAGTGTTTAAGTAGCCCTGCCTACTGTAGTGAGTCAGTGTTTAAGTAGAATATGCCTACTGTAGTGAGTCAGTGTTTAAGTAGCCCTGTCTACTGTAGTGAGTCAGTGTTTAAGTAGCCCTGCCTACTGTAGTGAGTCAGTGTTTAAGTAGAATATGTCTACTGTAGTGAGTCAGTGTTTAAGTAGCCCGTGCTTTGTTTCCACAGATCCACATCGATATTCCGAGGACAAACCCACTAATTCCACTTTTCCAGCAGCCCACTGTGCAAGAGGTGAGCTTCTCTCTCTCAGGTCTTCATACTAGTCGCCTGGCTTGGATGGACAGTCTGCCAATTCCACGTTTTGATATTCTGGAGAGAAGTTTTGTTACAACGTAATAGACATGACATTTCACTTTGGATTGAATCCTGTCCTGTCTGTGCCTTCATGTGTTCAATCAGGTGTTTGAGAGGATCCTCTTCATCTGGGCTATCCGCCATCCAGCCAGCGGCTACGTCCAGGGAATCAATGACTTGGTCACTCCATTCTTTGTTGTCTTCCTCTCCGAATTTGTTGGTAGGTTTGGCTGGAGGATAAGGATTTATTTGTAGGGTTTGATAAATTTTTTGTTAGGGCAAATCAAGTCTGACATTTTAAAGTGGAAATTACAAACTTTAGAAGCCATTTTAAGCCACGAATACACTACAAGTTTGCAATTTCCTCCTGTGCAGTAAACAATTCTCAGCAACAAATGCGATCAAATTAAGATCCTATAGCTGTAGAGGAGGACGGGCTCAGTGTAATGGCTGGCATGGAATAAATTGAATGGTATCAAACACATCAAACCTATAGAAACCATGTGTCATTTATTCCATTCCAGCCATTACAATGTGCCTGTCCTCTTATAGCTCTTCCCAAGAGCCTCCTCTGGTGGGGGTCATAGATTTCTGTCCAACCAGATGAGGCTTGTCCATTTGAAAGGAAAATGACCTCTGAATCCTCTTGACAGGGTGTCCAATTATCTTTGTTTTATATTACATACAGAAGGATTAAAGCATACATTTTTCCTGTCTGGTTATTTGTCAGCATTACAAACCAGTCGGCTTCCCTTAGTGCACATGTCAAACTCAAATATATCTATTTTTTTATCAAACCACCCGTGTGGCGAATTTAATTGGTAATACTTTTTCTTTGTATCCCTCCCGGGAAAACTGTCTCAATCGACATTGAAATGACTAAAACCAAATGGAAACTGTAGAAATTATAATGGAGCTACATTTACAGTCTCTAGATAACAGTCATCTATAGTCTCTTCACTCTGTCCAGCTTCCTAACAGTCATCTATAGTCTCTTCACTCTGTCCAGCTTCCTAACAGTCATCTATAGTCTCTTCACTCTGTCCAGCTTCCTAACAGTCATCTATAGTCTCTTCACTCTGTCCAGCTTCCTAACAGTCATCTATAGTCTCTTCACTCTGTCCAGATAGATAACAGTCATCTATAGTCTCTACACTCTGTCCAGCTAGATAACAGTCATCTATAGTCTCTTCACCCTGTATAGCTTCCTAACAGTCATCTACTGTACACTCTCTTCACGCTGTCCAGCTAGATAAGTCATCGAAACGAAAGCTAGGCAGTCAGGGAGCATCGAAAATGCCAAAACTCTTCTTCTTTTTTTTGCAAATTTTTACGGCAAGAAAAAATGATCATCTTTAAGTGCGGCCCCCAGGACCTCGGTGAAGACCGAATACGGCCCGCAGAGAAATGAGTGACACCCCTGCCTCAGTGAACTGGAAGTAGGGTTGTGTTTCGCTGACCGTGCACTGATCGTTTGGGTTTACATCCACAGAGGAGGATGTGGAGAATTTTGACGTAGCTTCCCTGCCTCTTAACACCCAGAGGAACATTGAGGCAGACAGTTTCTGGTGCATGACCAAGCTGCTGGACGGAATACAGGTTAGTCATGTTAGTCAGTTATTTTTCTGTGTCTTCTCTTATGGTCTTCATTCTGACCCACTGTTGTCTCCAGCAGCAACCCCCACCCTCCCCCTCCCCTTTACAATCACAAATAAAATCCTCCTGGTGACGTGTTGTTGATATTGTTGTTTAATCTGTGCAGGACAACTACACTTTTGCTCAGCCAGGGATTCAGAACAATGTGAAAGCTTTGGAAGAATTGGTCAGCAGAATCGATGGTGAGATATGATCTCCTCATGTTGTTACCGTGTATCTGAGGTGAGATCTTACCTTTTAATTCATATGAAAGTAGATCTCCGGTCTCCCATCATTTTCAGATGGTCTCAGGGTCAGTTTTCATCCTCTCTGTGTTTTCTCTACTTGCTGTGTGACTGCGTCCCTTTTCTCTCACAGAGGACATACACAACTACTTTAAGAGGTATGAGGTGGAGTACCTGCAGTTTGCTTTTCGCTGGATGAACAACCTGCTGATGAGAGAGCTGCCTCTACGCTGCACCATACGCCTCTGGGACACCTATCAGGTGACACACACACACACACACACATAGATATTTGCATTGAAACTTTGTGTTTAGTTTTGAACGTCTGAGTGATTTACATAGATGATGTGTACCTGTTCTACACATGCTGACCTGTCGTGTATCCCTGCAGGCTGAACAAGAGGGCTTCTCCCACTTTCACCTCTACGTCTGTGCTGCTTTCCTGATCGAGTGGCGCAAAGAGATCCTCTCCATGGTCGATTTTCAGGTACAATTAATTCTATCCTTTCTTGAGATTTGTTTGAGTGAACAATACTCGAGTACTTTCTATTTGAAAATGTGTAATTTTTTTTGTATGACCTGACCCCTCCAGTGAAAAGCTCTCATTAAAAACAGATCTGCATATTTCGGTGATTATGACACTGCAGATTGTGACTGAGGCCCACCAGGGTTTATTTACACACTTCCACCCACCCGGTTCCAAACATGGTATTAATGTCATCAAATGTCTCTTTGGCTTTCCAGGGTCTTCTCATGTTACTCCAGAACCTTCCCACAATCCACTGGGGGAATGAGGAAGTGGGCCTTCTCCTGGCTGAAGCGTACAGACTCAAGTACATGTTCGCTGACGCGCCCAATCACTACAGGAGATAGGCTTCTATGCAATGGTGTAAAACAGATTCTGATATACTGTTAGGAGGAATGTAAGGTTTCCTTCCTCTCTTTGATATGACTGGCCGACATATAGCTTGCACACAGGTACAGAATCATTTGCTCAAAATAGGAACCCTCAAACCCTATTTCTACTATAGTTTGCTTGCAGGTTCTCTCTGTTTGTTAAGACTTTTATTGGCAAGTTTCATTCCACTGTCCCTGCAGCGTATTATCTCCGAGCCACTGGCTTAGACATCTCAATAGCAGTCTGTTACAATTCATGCGGTAGGCATCGAGTAGGTTCTGGACATACAACACAGCTAATCCTCAACTGACTAGGTATCCCCCTTTCCCTTCAACCTTACTCCTATCAGCCATAACCTTATGTGAGTTCTGTTATTGACACTCTATACTGTTCTGGTATTGGAGCTCTACACTGTTCTGGTATTAGAGCTCTATGCTGTTCTGGTATTGGAGCTCTATGCTGTTCTGGTATTGGAACTCTATACTGTTCTGGTATTGGAACTCTATACTGTTCTGGTATTAGAACTACACTGTTCTGGTATTGGAACTCTATACTGTTCTGGTATTAGAACTACACTGTTCTGGTATTAGAACTACACTGTTCTGGTATTGGAACTCTATACTGTTCTGCTATTGGAGCTCTACACTGTTCTGGTATTAGAACTCTACGCTGTTCTGGTATTGCAGCTCTATGCTGTTATGGTATTGGAACTCTATACTGTTCTGGTATTAGAACTCTATGCTGTTCTGGTATTGGAACTCTATACTGTTCTGGTATTAGAACTCTATGCTGTTCCGGTATTGGAACTCTATACTGTTCTGGTATTAGAACTCTATACTGTTCCGGTATTGAAGCTCTACACTGTTCCGGTATTAGAACTCTATACTGTTCTGGTATTAGAACTCTATACTGTTCTGGTATTGGAACTCTATACTGTTCTGGTATTGGAACTCTATACTGTTCTGGTATTGGAACTCTATACTGTTCTGGTATTAGAACTCTATACTGTTCTGGTATTAGAACTCTATACTGTTCTGGTATTGGAACTCTATACTGTTCTGGTATTGGAACTCTATACTGTTCTGGTATTGGAACTCTATACTGTTCTGGTATTAGAACTCTATACTGTTCTGGTATTGGAACTCTATACTGTTCTGGTATTAGAACTCTATACTGTTCTGGTATTAGAACTCTATACTGTTCTGGTATTGAAGCTCTACACTGTTCTGGTATTAGAACTCTATACTGTTCTGGTATTAGAACTCTATACTGTTCTGGTATTGGAACTCTATACTGTTCTGGTATTAGAACTCTATACTGTTCTGGTATTAGAACTCTATACTGTTCTGGTATTGAAGCTCTACACTGTTCTGGTATTAGAACTCTATACTGTTCTGGTATTAGAACTCTATACTGTTCTACAACTCTATACTGTTCTGGTATTGGAACTCTATACTGTTCTGGTATTGGAACTCTATACTGTTCTGGTATTGGAACTCTATACTGTTCCGGTATTAAAGCTCTACACTGTTCCGGTATTAGAACTCTATACTGTTCTGGTATTAGAACTCTATACTGTTCTGGTATTGGAACTCTATACTGTTCTGGTATTAGAACTCTATACTGTTCTGGTATTGAAGCTCTACACTGTTCTGGTATTAGAACTCTATACTGTTCTGGTATTAGAACTCTATACTGTTCTGGTATTGGAACTCTATACTGTTCTGGTATTGGAACTCTATACTGTTCTGGTATTGGAACTCTATACTGTTCTGGTATTGCAGCTCTATGCTGTTCTTTTATTGAACTCTATACTGTTCTGGTATTGAACTCTATACTGTTCTGGTATTGAACTCTATACTGTTCTGGTATTGAAGCTCTATGCTGTTCTGGTATTGCAGCTCTATGCTGTTCTGGTATTGAATTCTATACTGTTCTGGTATTGGAGCTCTATGCTGTTCTGGTATTGCAGCTCTATGCTGTTCTGGTATTGAACTCTATACTGTTCTGGTATTGAATTCTACACTGTTCTGGTATTGAATTCTATACTGTTCTGGTATTGAACTCTATACTGTTCTGGTATTGAACTCTATACTGTTCTGGTATTGGAGCTCTATGCTGTTCTGGTATTGCAGCTCTATGCTGTTCTGGTATTGAACTCTATACTGTTCTGGTATTGAATTCTATACTGTTCTGGTATTGAATTCTATACTGTTCTGGTATTGAACTCTATACTGTTCTGGTATTGGAGCTCTATGCGGTTCTGGTATTGCAGCTCTATGCTGTTCTGGTATTGCAGCTCTATACTGTTCTGGTATTGCAGCTCTATGCTGTTCTGGTATTGCAGCTCTATACTGTTCTGGTATTGGAGCTCTATGCTGTTCTGGTATTGCAGCACTATGCTGTTTTGGTATTGCAGCTCTTTACTATACTGCATAAATGAATGATATTTTAATCCAGAGGGGATAAATACTTGACCATCGGTTTATGGTCTTTTAAATTCAAATTCATACTGGCATTAATCAGTATTGGTTGTCTCAGAAGTTTTAACATATATTTGAAAGAACTCTGAATGGATGATGAGTGTTTAAGTGATCATCGTTCAAGTTTCAGAGAGAATATATTTGGAGTTATTTCGATTTTTATCTAACAGAGTTTTGTGGTAGAAGCTAGTCCGCATATTTGACCACTTTGTCCACCACTTGTTCCCTTCATGGCTATATTGAGTCCAGTAAAAGGCCAGTGTGAATATCTACTCTAACAAATTGTTCAATGTAGTACAACATGATATAATGAGGTGTCACAGCTGTTACTAATAGCCGCTCAGTAGACCAGGAAAAGGTACTTTATTTCAGGGCTTATCTATAGTGGTGCCATATTGAATCACAAGGCCTCAATGTGAATAGGGTGAGAATGGGGACCGTGTGTTTTTAGATGGTGTATTATTTTGAACACTTTGAACTACATTTTCAGTTCATCTGTATCTTAGGTTATGTTTATCTCAACTGATTACTAGCTATTTTGCTTTGTAATTCTCAGGCTTCATTTTTCACATTCAGATTAGTCACACTTTCTTTTTAGATCATTTGAAACTGTGGCACATATGAAAGTTGCTAAATTGTTTCAAAATGAAGTTGTCATTTGAAACTGATGAGACCTTCAAGTAATGTACATTTAAGAGTATCTGACACTTTACCAAATGTATATTTTGTATGTTTGCGGTGTCCATAACATGCGCTGAAGATTTTGCATTGTTTATTTCCTCTTTCTGAATATATATACAAAGCAACCAGTGCAATCTAAATCAACAATCTGCAACACGATGTAATGACCATCCAGGAAGCTCTTCAGAAAGGAGAGAAAAATGACTGTTGTACTTCCCTGTCTGTTGTTTGCAACAGCATCTACTCTTATTTAGTATGTTTAACTTAAACACTTGTCTGTAAACTTTAATAATATAGAAGTGAAAATTGTGTATATTAAGAATTCAAATGTTAAGATGTTTTTCAGTAAATGAATGTGTTTTGACTTGCCTCTGAGGGTTGTCTGCTAATGCTGATGTTGATATTCAAAGGCAACTTTTAAGTAGCCCTCCCGAGTCCCTACACAGTTACTTGATCTGTTGGAAACTGTGATATCAACACAGCTGTATTTCAAGTCTGTAATGATGCCTTTGTTATAAGCATTTGTAATGCACTTTGACTAGCATAGAAAACTGAAATGTTATCATTTGGCCCTGTTTTGTTTGTACAGCATTTGTGTTTCAATTTAAATATTGGGGTTATGTAGTAGCTTACCTGCTGTGACCTCACTTAGGGGACGTAAAGCAGGAATAGTATTTATGTTATTATTTTACCAACCTTCATAACCATTTCTCTGCTATGGTACAAAAGGTTTGACAATCATTATTTAGATTTGTATAATTCTTGTATTGGCATTGAGGTTCAAGTTTGTGAAATTGACATGTGGATATGGCATTGAACAAAATGGAGTAAATTTGATTTGTCAGGTTTTAGTGACCCCTATGACAACCTAAAAAAAACATGTTTTAACTGAAGTTGGGGTTTTTAAATCATCAGTACTAGGACAGTGACCTTGGTGGTATTAGACCTGTAATGATATGAATTAACTTCATGATACTGAGGAAACAGAAGTGCCATAACTTCCGTACCAGTATTATTCTCATTTTGGTTTTCAAAGATCACCATGTAGTTCAATTTGGATTTTTCTGCAATTTAAATCATTCTACTTTTGATTTCTGCATTGTTCCCAGTGGACATTTTACCATGTCTTCTCAATTCAGGGTTTTTGTAGAACAAATTCAGACTCATGTTCGTTGTTGGCATTTTCAAATATATAATGATTACTTTGTGTATTTGAATATTTACCTTTCAGCCTTAAAAGTAAACTATGCTCTGTCCTCATGTGTTTATTTGCTCCCAAAAATGTATGACTATTATTTTATTGAATTCATTCTACATGTGTATTATTCAATCCATGTCCCGTGTTGTTTTAGGGCCATTCAAAGGTTTCACTGCATTTAGGTTTTAAAAACAAGGTGTACAGTAACGTAACCTGAATTCATTGTCTAAAATTCATCTGTAGTCATTCAGTTTTCATTTTCTTATCTTCAATGCCAAACTATTTGGCCAATAATGTTTTCAATTCAGTTCAATGCTTCTGTAGTCAATTCTGGTTTTAGCCTTAAATGGAGGAAATATTACAGTAATTTACATTTACATTTAAGTCATTTAGCAGACGCTCTTATCCAGAGCGACTTACAAATTGGCTGTATATAAATGTTCTGTTTATATTAAACGATTGCTACCCTTTGTTTTGACTGTGTCATGGTGTTGTGCATAAGAGGGGTCGTGGGAGAGGATGCATACCTCACCTCATTGAAATACATGTGAGAGATCACCAAGCGCAACATAGCTTCTGCGTGCATATCAGCTAGAAAGATGTGTCGGCATCGAGTAATTGTCTCTGGCCCCCTCCCAGTTAGGGGGAGTGATGAGCTCTACAGCAGAGTCTCACAACTCAATCGCTGGTTGAAAACTGTTTTCTGCCCCTCCCAAAAGATAGAATTTGTAGATAATTGGCCCTCTTTCTGGGACTCACCCACAAACAGGACCAAGCCTGACCTGCTGAGGAGTGATGGACTCCATCCTAGCTGGAGGGGTGCTCTCATCTTATCTACCAACATAGACAGGGCTCTAACTCCTCTAGCTCCACAATGAAATAGGGTGCAGGCCAGGCAGCAGGCTGTTAGCCAGCCTGCCAGCATAGTGGAGTCTGCCACTAGCACAGTCAGTGTAGTCAGCTTAGCTATCACCATTGAGACCGTGTCTGTGCCTCGACCTAGGTTGGGCAAAACTAAACATGGCGGTGTTCGCCTTAGCAATCTCACTAGGATAAAGACCACCTCCATTCCTGTCATTACTGAAAGAGATCATGATACCTCACATCTCAAAATAGGGCTACTTAATGTTAGATCCCTTACTTCAAAGGCAATTATAGTCAATGAACTAATCACTGATCATAATCTTGATGTGATTGGCCTGACTGAAACATGGCTTAAGCCTGATGAATTTACTGTTTTAAATGAGGTCTCACCTCCTGGCTACACTAGTGACCATATCCCCCGTGCATCCCGCAAAGGCGGAGGTGTTGCTAACATTTACGATAGCAAATTTCAATTTACAAAAAAAAAAATGACGTTTTCATCTTTTGAGCTTCTAGTCATGAAATCTATGCAGCCTACTCAATCACTTTTTATAGCTACTGTTTACAGGCCTCCTAGGCCATATACAGCGTTTCTCACTGAGTTCCCTGAATTCCTATCGGACCTTGTAGTCATAGCAGATAATATTCTAATCTTTGGTGACTTTAATATTCACATGGAAAAGTCCACAGACCCACTCCAAAAGGCTTTCGGAGCCATCATCATTTTGTCCAACATGTCTCTGGACCCACTCACTGTCACAATCATACGCTGGACCTAGTTTTGTCCCATGGAATAAATGTTGTGGATCTTAATGTTTTTCCTCATAATCCTGGACTATCAGACCACCATTTTATTACGTTTGCAATTGCAACAAATAATCTGCTCAGACCCCAACCAAGGAACATCAAAAGTCGTGCTATAAATTCACAGACAACACAAAGATTCCTTGATGCCCTTCCAGACTCCCTCTGCCTACCCAAGGACGCCAGAGGACAAAAATCAGTTAACCACCTAACTGAGGATCTCAATTTAACCTTGCGCAATACCCTAGATGCAGTTGCACCCCTAAAAAATTAAAACAATTCTCATAAGAAACTAGCTCCCTGGTACACAGAAAATACCTGAGCTCTGAAGCAAGCTTCCAGAAAATTGGAACGGAAATGGCGCCACACCAAACTGGAAGTCTTCCGACTAGCTTGGAAGGACGGTACCGTGCAGTACCGAAGAGCCCTTACTGCTGCTCGATCATCCTATTTTTCTAACTTAATTGAGGAAAATAAGAACAATCCGAAATTCCTTTTTGATACTGTCGCAAAGCTAACTAAAAAGCAGCATTCCTCAAGAGAGGATGACTTTCACTTTAGCAGTGATAAATTCATTAACTTCTTTGAGGAAAAGATTATGATTATTAGAAAGCAAATTACGGACTCCTCTTTAAACCTGCATATTCCTCCAAACCTCAGTTGTCCTGAGTCTGCACAACTCTGCCAGGACCTAGGATCAAGAGAGACGCTCAAGTGTTTTAGTACTATATCTCTTGACACAATGATGAAAATAATCATGGCCTCTAAACCTTCAAGCTGCATACTGGACCCTATTCCAACTAAACTACTGAAAGAGCTGCTTCCTGTGCTTGGCCCTCCTATGTTGAACATAATAAACGGCTCTCTATCCACTGGATGTGTACCAAACTCACTAAAAGTGGCAGTAATAAAGCCTCTCTTGAAAAAGCCAAACCCTGACCCAGAAAATATAAAAAACTATCGGCCTATATCGAATCTTCCATTCCTCTCAAAAATTTTAGAGAAGGCTTTTGCGCAGCAACTCACTGCCTTCCTGAAGACAAACAATGTATACGAAATGCATCATAGCACTGAGACGGCACTTGTGAAGGTGGTAAATGACATTTTAATGGCATCGGACCGAGGCTCTGCATCTGTCCTCGTGCTCCTAGATCTTAGTGCTGCTTTTGATACCATCGATCACCACATTCTTTTGGAGAGATTGGAAACCCAAATTGGTCTACACGGACATGTTCTGGCCTGGTTTAGATCTTATCTGTCGGAGAGATATCAGTTTGTCTCTGTGAATGGTTTGTCCTCTGACAAATCAACTGTAATTTCGGTGTTCCTCAAGGTTCCGTTTTAGCACCACTATTGTTTTCACTATATATTTTACCTCTTCGGGATGTTATTCGAAAACATAATGTAAACTTTCACTGCTATGCGGATGACACACAGCTGTACATTTCAATGAAACATGGTGAAGCCCCAAAATTGCCCTCGCTAAAAGCATGTGTTTCAGACATAAGGAAGTGGATGGCTGCAAACTTTCTACTATTAAACTCGGACAAAACAGAGATGCTTGTTCTAGGTCCCAAGAAACAAAGAGATCTTCTGTTGAATCTGACAATTAATCTTAATGGTTGTACAGTCGTCTCAAATAAAACTGTGAAGGACCTCGGCGTTACTCTGGACCCTGATCTCTTTTGAAGAACATATCAAGACCATTTCGAGGACAGCTTTTTTCCATCTACGTAACATTGCAAAAATCAGAAACTTTCTGTCCAAAAATGATGCAGAAAAATTAATCCATGCTTTTGTCACTTCTAGGTTAGACTACTGCAATGCTCTATTTTCCGGCTACCCGGATAAAGCACTAAATAAACTTCAGTTAGTGCTAAATACGGCTGCTAGAATCCTGACTAGAACCAAAAAAATTGATCATATTACTCCAGTGCTAGCCTCTCTACACTGGCTTCCTGTCAAAGCAAGGGCTGATTTCAAGGTTTTACTGCTAACCTACAAAGCATTACATGGGCTTGCTCCTACCTATCTCTCTGATTTGGTCCTGCCGTACATACCTACACGTACGCTACGGTCACAAGACGCAGGCCTCCTAATTGTCCCTAGAATTTCTAAGCAAACAGCTGGAGGCAGGGCTTTCTCCTATAGAGCTCCATTTTTATGGAACGGTCTGCCTACCCATGTCAGAGACGCAAACTCGGTCTCAACCTTTAAGTCTTTACTGAAGACTCATCTCTTCAGTGGGTCATATGATTGAGTGTAGTCTGGCCCAGGAGTGGGAAGGTGAACGGAAAGGCTCTGGAGCAACGAACCGCCCTTGCTGTCTCTGCCTGGCCGGTTCCCCTCTTTCCACTGGGATTCTCTGCCTCTAACCCTATTACAGGGGCTGAGTCACTGGCTTACTGGGGCTCTCTCATGCCGCCCCTAGGGGTGGTGCGTCACCTGAGTGGGTTGATTCACTGTTGTGGTCATCCTGTCTGGGTTGGCGCCCCCCCCTTGGGTTGTGCCGTGGCGGAGATCTTTGTGGGCTATACTCAGCCTTGTCTCAGGATGGTAAGTTGGTGGTTGAAGATATCCCTCTAGTGGTGTGGGGGCTGTGCTTTGGCAAAGTGGGTGAGGTTATATCCTTCCTGTTTGGCCCTGTCCGGGGGTGTCCTCGGATGGGGCCACAGTGTCTCCTGACCCCTCCTGTCTCAGCCTCCAGTATTTATGCTGCAGTAGTTTATGTGTCGGGGGGCTGGGGTCAGTTTGTTATATCTGGAGTACTTCTCCTGTCCTATTCGGTGTCCTGTGTGAATCTAAGTGTGCGTTCTCTAATTCTCTCCTTCTCTCTTTCTTTCTCTCTCTCGGAGGACCTGAGCCCTAGGACCATGCCCCAGGACTACCTGACATGACGACTCCTTGCTGTCCCCAGTCCACCTGGCCATGCTGCTGTTCCAGTTTCAACTGACCTGAGCCCTAGGACCATGCCCGAGGACTACCTGACATGATGACTCCTTGCTGTCCCCAGTCCACCTGGCCATGCTGCTGCTCCAGTTTCAACTTCCACCTGACTGTGCTGCTGCTCCAGTTTCAACTGTTCTGCCTTATTATTATTCGACCATGCTGGTCATTTATGAACATTTGAACATCTTGGCCATGTTCTGTTATAATCTCCACCCGGCACAGCCAGAAGAGGACTGGCCACCCCACATAGCCTGGTTCCTCTCTAGGTTTCTTCCTAGGTTTTGGCCTTTCTAGGGAGTGTTTCCTAGCCACCGTGCTTCTACACCTGCATTGCTTGCTGTTTGGGGTTTTAGGCTGGGTTTCTGTACAGCACTTTGAGATATCAGCTGATGTACGAAGGGCTATATAAATAAATGTGATTTGATTTGATAAACTCAGATGGATGGAGGTAAGTGAGCAGATTCTTTTTGTTGTTGCATTAAATGCCCACATTGATTTCCACATAGAGAGCAGAGTTCATTTGAATTGCCATGCTAAATCTGATCATTTACACTTTGCAACACTTTGAATGTACATACTAAATCTGGTGTTTTTATATACTCTCTGGATAAATCTAATACTATTTTACTGTGCACTTCATTCTCTAATCATAAACCATGGGGTTCAACTCTACCATTATTACCAACTTTCCTGAAGCCATTTGTGTTCTTGAATGCCTCATTGGTCGAAAAGAAAGTACCAGAATGCAAAGTTTTGTAGTCCTACCAAAGCTCAAAAGTACACAAACAACTTGGCTTCACTTTGGAACACATGGCTACGGTGCAGCACGGAAATGAAAACAACGTTTTGGTATCCAAGTATTTATCTTAAAAAAATAAAAATAAATGACTTCCATTAAACTTGTTGGAAACTGATATGTCGCCAATATTCAGATTTGTTTGACCAAAAAAGGTAGGCTAATTGCGTTGCATGTTTTAACATTCTGCCTTGTTTAAGCTAGCTAGTTAGCCGACTAAACTCCACAATGTCGATGGCTAACAGTAACATTAGTGTGGACGTCACTAAATGTTTTTTTGTTTTTTTAACTACTGATTTGAGCACCCAAAGATCAGCCCGCAATTACGAATAACAATATCGTGTTTAATTGTCGGCTATTCTTTGTGTGCTCAAATCAGTAGTTAAAAAAAATGTGTGTGTGTATACAAACGTAAAATCGTGGAGTTGAGGTTAATAGCCTAGTTAACGCTAGTAGCAATAGCGATTTCCTGCATAATGTTTCATTCGATTTGCTTTATTACCACGTTATCACTGCACGTAGCCTGTTGTTGTTGCTATACAGGCGGTAAAGCTTTTCAGTCGTTTAGAAATGGGGAAATGCCTACACTCACCTACCACACAGTTCACCATTACATTACACAGAAGTCATTGGACGAAGGCGTTTTGTTAAGAGCCCTGACGCTCGGTCTGAACATTAAAACGCATCGCGGTTTTGGAAACATACGGCCCTTATCTTTCATGGCAGGGAGAAATCTTGTTTTTTTAAACTAAAGGTTAAATTGATAACACACCATTTTTATAGGATTCCGACACGGGTTATATTTCCATGTTATATAGCACTTGTTTACAGAAAACGGACTGAAGATAGTGGACTACCTGGGCTAATTGTAACTACCTGCGTCTCCGAACACCTGTGTTTTATCAGAATATGTTCTTCACAAATGTGTTACTGACGGTGTTAAAACAGTGTACAAGTAGTGTGTATTTTGCGTTTGTGAAATGATTTTGATAGGATATGAAAGTAGAGGGATTATGTTTCTAGAGCCGTACCGCAATTGACAATCAATTCACATTTAGATGAAGTATTTGGCTGTTTTGGCATTGAGTACATTTGCCTTTATAACAAAACATGTAATGGTCTTACACTATAAGGAGTAATGTTATGCTCCTTTAGTCTATCATTGGGCTTACCACCCAGCTAGCCACATTTGCAGTGGCTGCTGGGATTCCATTTTTTTAACCTTATGTCAGTAGCTATACAACAAGTTATTGCTCACTTATACCCTTGAATCATATCTCAGTGGAAAGCTTAGATACACATTTCCAGAATGTTCAGGTCAACAGAAATGTAACCATTGATCTCTAGAGAACATGTCAGAATCACCTGTATAAAAATGGCTTTAAACACAGAAAACCCTGAATCATTTTAAACTTATGTTTGACAAGTGGTTCTAACTTCTGAAATTATATAATATAACGAACTTTGAAAGCATCAGCTACAATAATTGTTTAAAAATCGCCCATATTGTGACATTTAAAATGGTGGATGCTTAGCCATAGAATTCCATGTAATGGGGCAGCTATATTTTTGAATTTCAACTGAATTGCGCACACGGCTAGAACAGGGGTTTAAAAAGGATTTGTACATATCGGGCCATCACAGAATTCACCCATTAACTTCCCCTTAATCCCACAGAATCCTTTTCCCAATATGGCTGCCAAACAACTCAATTGGGGTCTTATTGGATAATTTCACATGGCAATACCTGTATGAAATATAAGTGTAGTATGCACAGAAATATCTTAATGTTCATATAGTGATGTAGAATACACAACCACATGAGCCAGGCGTGCCAGATTATGTGAAGTTGTCAAATTATTCACAGAATTGGATTTTTCTTTATGAGGACTATAAACCATGCCCTGTACATTCCATTGCAATGTACAGTAATAAAATCCAATGTTGGGCCTGTTGAGGCCAATTACATTACTTTTAGTATTGTAGTAACAGACCAATCTGCTATGGCCCCATAGTACGGAGCCACTCCTTAGTTGCCCTGGCTGTGTGTTTCGGGTCGTTGTCATGCTGGAAGACCCAGCCACGACCCATCTTCAATGCTCTTACTGAGGGAAGGAGGTTGTTGGCCAAGATCTTGCGATACATGGCCCCATCCATCCTCCCCTCAAAACGGTACAGTCGTCCTGTCCCCTTTACAGGAAAGCATCCCCATGATGTTTCCACCTCCATGCTTCACGGTTGGGATGGTGTTCTTGGGGTTGTACTCATCCTTCTTCCTCCAAACACGGCAAGTGGAGTTTAGACTAAAAAGCTCTATTTTTGTCTCACCAGACCACATGACCTTCTCCCATTCCTCCTCTGGATCATCCAGATGGTCATTGGCAAACTTCAGACGGGCCTGGACATGCGCTGGCTTGAGCAGGGGGACCTGGCGTGCGTTGCAGGATTTTAATCCATGACGGCATAGTGTGTTACTAATGGTTTTCTTTGAGACTGTGGTCCCAGCTCTCTTCAGGTCATTGACCAGGTCCTGCAGTGTAGTTCTGGGCTGATCCCTCACCTTCCTCATGATCATTGATGCCCCACGAGGTGAGATCTTGCATGGAGCCCCAGACCGAGGGTGATTGACCGTCATCTTGAACTTCTTCCATTTTCTAATAATTGCACCAACAGTTGTTGCCTTCTCACCAAGCTGCTTGCCTATTGTCCTGTAGCCCATCCCAGCCTTGTGCAGGTCTACAATTTTATCCCTGATGTCCTTACACAGCTCACTGGTCTTGGGCATTGCAGAGAGGTTGGAGTCTGTTTGATTGAGTGTGTGGACAGGTGTATTTTATACAGGTAACGAGTTCAAACAGGTGCAGTTAATACAGGTAATAAGTGGAGAACAGGAGGGCTTCTTAAAGAAAAACTAACAGGTCTGTGAGAGACAGAATCCTTACTGGTTGGTAGGTGATCAAATACTTATGTCATGCAATAAAATGCAAATTAATTACTTAAAAATGATACAATGTGATTTTCTGGATTTTTGTTTTAGATTCCGTCTCTCACAGTTGAAGTGTACCTATGATAAAAAATTACAGACCTCTACATGCTTTGTAAGTAGGAATACACTGCTGATTTTGCAGGTTTCAAATACTTGTTCTCCCCACTGTATGGGGCTCCCGAGTGGTGCAGCGGTCCAAGGCACTGCATCTCAGTGGCATCACTACAGACCCTGGTTCGATTCCAGGCTGTATCACAACCGGCCTTGATTGGGAGTCCCATAGGGCGTCGCACAATTTGCACAGCATGGTTAGGGTTTGGCCGGGGTAGGCCGTCATTGTAAATTAGAATTTTTTCTTAACTGACTTGCCTAGTTCAATTTTTTTTAAATATGGCACACCTGGCTCATGTGGTTGTGTATTGTGGTCGCTATGAACATTTTAAGATATTTCTGTGCTAACTACAATTATATTTCATACAGGTATCGCCATGTGAAAGCCAACAAGACCCCATTGAGTTATTTGGCAGCCATATTTCATAAAATGACATTGTTTGTCATATGGGGAAAATATAAGTGGATGGGGGGATGAAAGAAAGAAAGAATGATAGCACACGCATTTTCCAACTAAGGGACATAAAACCTTGAAAAAAAATCCCTACGAGACAACATCGGTCCAAGTGAGTCTGACGGCCCAAATTTGGGGGTCTGGCTCATGGACTATCATTGGTAGCTACGCGTCAAGGGGGAATATACCATTTAGCAAACGCTTTTATCCAGAACCATTTAGTCACGTGTGCATAGATTTTACGTATGGGTGGTCCTGCGATTTGAACCAACTATCCTGTTGCAATAGCAGCTGAGCTACAGAGAAGGTGACAGATATACAGTCTGTCTCTGCAGCCAACCATTAGTGCTATAAAAAGAGAGATCAGGGAAATGTTTTGTAGGCTATAGCTAAGTTTTCCCTTATCAGGATGATGAACATGTCTAATAGACTGTCCTCTGTACCTCCCAAATAGGTGCCTTGGTTGAAGATGGATGCAGTTCCCTGCAGTTGGAACACTACAAGAGTTCAGGAGTCGTTTGCTCGGACTAAGCCTGCCTCAGACACTCTAACAAAGCTGGCAAAACTTGTTGCACAAAAGCAAGATAGTCAAAGCCAAAACCAACTACTGCCTGATGTGTGCCCGTGTGTGTGCGCACAGTGCAGCCAGGGATTCTCTGACATGGCTGAGTTATTGCACCACCAGCAGGGAGAACATGCCTTACGTAAGTGTCATTGCTGCCTTTCCTGTGGCAAAGAGTTTTCTCTCCTATCCTCTTTGCAGTTGCACAAGTGCATTCATGATGCTGCTCCTTGTCAGGTCTGTTGTGGTAAAACCCAGCTAGCTGCTCCATGCAGTGCATGCAAGGCTTCAACCTCAGACTCTCAGAGTGTCCGGGATAAGTCCCTTCATCACCAGTCCCACCATCATGATAGCAGATCATATGCCTGTGCTCCGTGTGGTAAAAGCTATAGCCAAAAGCAATCTCTGCTTCGCCATCAGCAGGCTGGCTGTAGTAAATCTGCCACGCGAACTGCAAAAGTTGTCGGCCCTCCCGCGGACTCTCCCTCGCCTGATGCCACTAGTGACCCAGATCCTGACAGGCCAATTCAATGCCCACTTTGCGCCAAGAGGTTTCGCTCAGGGGCTGGCCTTGCATGCCATCAGCGATCCACCCATCGGAAGGAGTGGATCATCTCCAAGTATCCTCTACTAAAAGGAGGATGCACAAATGGGGTTCATAGATTATCGAAGCAGATGGCTGGGCCACCCCAACCAAAAAGAAGAGGCAGAAAGAGCCAGCTCCTCTCCTGTCGTTCCTGTGACAGGGTCTTCCTAAGCACTGCCAAGCTGTACTTGCACAGACAAGAATCCCACAGCAGAGAGAAGGATATCAGAAGAGATCCAAGGCCACTGATTAGCAAGCGGAGGAAAAGAGAGACTTACCCATGTGACGTTTGTGGTAAAGTGTTCTTGCACCATTTGTCACTTAAAGCACACGTCAAGAATCATAGTCGAGAACCACCAAGCCATGTTCAGCAGGTTGGGAAAGCAGCCAAGGAGACCAAGTTCGGTGAGAAGACGCCAAAAAAGCCTAAAGGCAACATATCACGGAAGATGAGAGGAACTTTGGTCAAGGCTAGCAGAGGGAGACCAAAGAAAATTCCCATGAAAGAGGAAGAGGGAGAGTTTCCTTGCCCGTCTTGTGCTGAGGTGTTTTCTTTGCAGTCTGCTCTGAAGGAGCATGAGGAGCTGCATCAGCCTACAGGGAGTATGAGACACTGCAGCGTGTGCAGTCAGGGCATGGGTATCTCTAAGAAGCCTGGGGCCAAGCTTCGGAGGGCCTACCATTGTGTTCCCTGCTTGAAGGCTTTTGTAACACTGGACACTTTCTTAGAACATTGCCAAGATCACCTCGTTGACAGTGGCGATGAGGAAGGGAGCAATTTACGACCCTGACAGCAAAATGTGAGATGATGTACGCTTCCTTTTTTGTTTTTTTAACAAGCTGTACTGAGTTCCCCAAGAG
Organism: Oncorhynchus nerka; assembly: GCF_034236695.1. Classification (NCBI taxonomy): domain Eukaryota; kingdom Metazoa; phylum Chordata; class Actinopteri; order Salmoniformes; family Salmonidae; genus Oncorhynchus; species Oncorhynchus nerka. The sequence goes on along the minus strand of NC_088415.1, from coordinate 9,012,098 downwards.
AATATCATGTGTTCATGTACATTTAAAAATATGTTTAGACCACTCACCAGAATAGCTGTTTGAATGTAATTCATGCGATTCAATGCGATTCAAGTTGCAACAAAACATTTTTTTTGTGTGTGTGTGCTGTCTGATACCATTCATTTTGTGACTGACTAACAGTGGTACGCTGTGAAAGCAGTACAAAAACAGTCTTACTAGGCCTCTTGATCCTAAATCCTCTTCATTTAGACCTTTTATATTCCTTTACAAATGTTGGATCGGATCCAACCATCCATTTGTCATTATGGTTTAAATTAAATGAATTTAGGCAATAACTCATTTAATATTGTTGCTGCAGCAGTTTTTTAAAAATCTCAATATCAAATCATTTCTGGTTAACAATACCTTACTGTGTTATTTGTTTTCAATTCAAATGGTCAAAATGGAACAAAAATAGCTTCTTAGCAAAGAGCAATTTCTCAAGCAAGAATTTAGCTTGGACTGTCTGGAAGTGGTCTGAGTGGGGAGGGGAAAACTGAACGCTGTTATTGGGATTGAGGTTTGGAACTCTTTCTTATTTGCTATTAATTAATTTACCCTACACAAATTTACTCCATGACACCAAAACTGACATTTCAGGCTGTCTTTCCAAACAGCTCTTACACTAAAAGGGCATTATCATAATTTTCATAATTTCACAGTATTATTCCAACCTCACAGTGTGGAAAGATACACGGAGTATAACAAACACTATGAACTCCTTCCTGATATTGAGATGCCCCCCCCCTCTCCTTTTGCCCTCAGAACAGCCTCAATTCGTCAGGCCAAGGACTCTAAACAAAAAACATTGAACTTTTAGATTTTTTTTATTTGGTACAGGAAAACTTTTTTTACATTTTATTTTTTAACTCTTGATGACATTTTGACTTGTGTGACACTGATTTAGCATTAATTTACTAATTATTTATCTCTGTCCGTCTGTCTGTGTGTGATGCATACTCATGGAGCCAGTTAAGACAATGTGACGTAATATAACATGGATATTATGCAAAACAAGCAGTGATTGCAACCTTGCTGCTACTGTTGGTTTAGAAATGAGGTTACCAGGTTATCCATTTATTTTCTGCAGTTTAGTAAACCAAAAACAGAAGAAAATAAGGCTTAAAGGGAGACCTTGAGCTTCAACACTCTCTTAGTTGTTGTGGGAATAGACCCACTATGCTGTTTTACTTTCTGCGTCTAATTTAGCATATTTTTTAAAGAAAGTCATGTTTTATTTAGGGGGAAAAAAGGTTTTTAAGTTTCTACTTCTGGAAAGTGCCTTTTGTGTCCCGAGTTAGCAACCTTGTCTTAGAACATACCTCATTAAAAGTATTCTCCCAGGATGTTTTGCGTTGACTCCATTCATCTTGTTACAGAAAACAACAACATTGTTATATTATTAAATTGACACAATACTGTCTATATATACACGATATCCTTTACAACATAAGAAAGGATCTTGGGCTTGAAGAGTTGTTCACATGTCTCACTGCCCTGCATTGTAAAATGGGATTTGTTGATTTACGTGGCACGTTTTTACACTGATTGCAGATCGTGAAACTACCCTCAATCAATAAATAATTCAGATTTATAGAGAGTGAGAAATGTTATGTGGCAAAGTAAAATAGGCACACATTTCAAACAACTTTTCTGTCAAGGTAGTTCTGCAATTTATATAAAGAGAGAACTCCTCAATGATCTACTCCCATACAGTAGAGCAGGACGTGCTTGCTTATGTTAGAGGAAGTTTGCATGAGGTTATTTGAAGTACAGAGTTAGGTAGGAGGATTTAGAAATGTGGAACTAATGTTGTAACCCGCAATTGACCACACACTCCAGCACAGTAGGTGACGGCATGCACCTTTAACGTTAGTTTGCGGAACGCCATTATTTCGTAGAAGAAGAATTACGTTTCCGGTTCCGGTCGTTGCGCATGCTTTCTCCTTTTTTTCACAAAAGGAAGTCTCACGAGCTGAAGGCCCTCAACAAAAAGAAGAAACATGAGTAAAGCACACCCACCAGAGTTGAAAAAGTGAGTTATTAAAACAAACAAAAAATACATATTCATAGTTGGTTTTCGACCCAGTCTAATTTCTAATATTTCGCTGTTTATTTTAGATAATGTGGCTAGCAAGCTAACATAGGTAGTAGCTACGCGCTAGCACAAAGCTACCGGTAGTCGGCAACTAGTTAACACTGTTGTGGCTAGTAAAATGGCTAGCTAACGTTCGTTATTGAATGAAACGGTTAGATAACTAAACCATGCATTCATTGACATTTAATTGATGTACGAATATCAATAAGTGTCAGTATTATGAACGGCTCGACGACAACGAGTTGCCTCTGCGCTCTTGTCGCATTAAAATGTTAATAATGGAGATCCCCTAAGTTATACTGATTTAGTTTCGCACTGTTGTGGGAGCAAGAACGCTAACTTTCGGTATCAACAGCCAATATAGTTGGGTCTTGAAGCCATTGTGAGCTTCGATTGGTCAATCACGACCCGATGTCGCGGAGTATTTGAATAATGTTTAGTTTAGTTTCCATTTTTTTCTCAAAGGTTCCCCAGCCCACTTCGCTTTCTTTATTGAAAATTAATGGCATTTCCGTTTTAATCGTTCCCAACGTGCTATATGGATATCTTGTGTAAAAATGTTTTATTTTAAAAACGTTTGACGCTTTAGCGAAAAACGAGTTATTGTCCAGCTTCTAGTGAAAATCAGAGCCATGGACCAGAGCCAAACCGTCTCTGGTGTAGCCATACAATCGGTGGCGTTGTGATCTCTATTAGCAACTAATAATATTTTTCCCCCATTTCAGATTCATGGACAAGAAGCTTTCATGTGAGTACCGATTCTGAGTGTTTATGGTTCTGCTGAGTTGAACGGACAAACCTCATCTCTTTGCTTGCAGAGTTGAGACTAATGTTGACAAACCCAATTAGAGCTGGGTCAAAAAACCTTAAAATCATATCTAGATTATGGGCAGCTCACAAGACAAACTGTGGACACCTGCTTGTCGAACATCTGATTCCAACATCACAGGCATTAATAAAGAGTTGGTCCCCCCCCTTTAGTTGCTACAACAGCCTCCAATCATCTACTAAATGTTGGAACATTGCTGCAGGGACTTTCTTCCATTCAGACACGAGCATTAGTGAGGTCGGTTCCTGATGTTGGGCAATAATAGGTGTTCCAAATCATCCCAAAGTTGTTAGATGGGGCTGAGATCAGTGCACTGTTCAGGTCAGTAAAGTTCGTCCACACTCATCTTGACAAACTATTCCTGTATGGACCTCTCATTGTGCACGGGGGCATTGTCATGCAGAAACAGGAAAGGGCCTTCCCCAAACAGTGGACACAAAGTTGGAAGCACAGAATCGCCTAAAATGTATGCTGTAGCGTTACGATTTCACTTCCTTGGAGCTATTTTTTTAATTGAACCTTTATTTAAATAGGCAAGTCAGTTAAGAACAAAATCTTATTTTCAATGGCGGCCTAGGAACAGTGGGTTAACTGCCTCATCCAGGGGCAGAACGACCGATTTTTACCTTGTCAGCTCGGGGATTCGATCTTGCAACCTTTCGGTTACTGGCCCGACGCTCTAGGCTACCACTAGGCTACCTGTCGCCTTACTAAGGGGCCTAGCCTGAACCATGAAAAACATCCCAGACCACTATACCGCCTCTACCAAACTTTACAGTTGGCACTATGCATTGGGGCAGGTAGCGTTCTCCTGGCATCCGCCAAACCCAGATTATTCTGTCATCACTCCAGGGAACGTGTTTCCACTGCTCCAGAGTCCAATAGTGTGATCTTTACACCATTCCAGCCGACGCTTGGCATTGTGCATGGTGATCACAGGGTTGTGTGCGGCTGCTCTGCCATGGAAACCCATTTCATTCAGCTCCCGTCCAACAGTTTGTGCCAACTTTGCTTCTAGAGGCGATTTGGAACTTTGTAGTGAGTGTTGCAACTGAGGACATATGATTTTTACGCGCTTCAGCTGTCCGTTCTGTGTGGCCTACCGCTTCACGGCTGAGCCGTTGTTGCTCCCGAGTGGCGCGGCGGTTTAAGGCACTGCATCTCAGTGCTAGAGGCGTCACTACTGACCCTGGTTCAATTCCAGGCTGTATCACAACTGGCCGTGATTGGGAGTTCCATAGGGCGGCGCACAACTGGCCCCGCGTCGTCCAGGTTAGGGTAGGCTGTCATGGTAAATAAAAATGTGCTCTTAACTGACTTGCCTTGTTAAATAAACGTTTCCACTTCACAATAACAGCACTTACAGTTGACCGGGGCAGCTCTAGCAGGGCAGAAATCTCACTAACTTACTCTTTGGTAAGGTGGCATCCTATGACGGTGCCACATTGAAAGTCACTGAGCTCTTCAGTAAGGCCATTCTCCTGTCAATGTTTGTCTATAGAGATTGCATGGCTGTGTGCTCGATTTTTATACACCTGTCAGCAACGGGCTTTGCTGAAATAGCCAAATTTGCTGATTTTGAAGGGGTGTCCACATACTTTTGTATATGTATTGTATCTACATAATAAAAAATGGTGCAACAAAGCTTATATAGAGAATAAAGTTCAAACAATCAGGAATATCTAATGAATTCAGGGCTTGTAGAATTATACCTAGCTTAAATATAAGCCTTCTACAACCATAAGATAAGACCCACTAGTTTACAGGGGCTGCATTAGCTTTCAGAAATCTGCATTTTCAAAATGCAGGCCTTTAAATATATATATATGTTTTAATGAAATTCGCCTGCATTTGACATAAAGTCAATAGTGTTATTTAAACATTTAAAAAAAAGTTGCCAACAATTGAGTGTTAAGGGGCGAGCAATATTATAGTTTTTCTAAACAACACTAGTGCAACACATTGAGAAGAGTATTTTCATCAGATGACAACAGAAGTGCATCTCTGTTTTGCCTAGCAGCTATACAGGAGGAAATTGGCTTACAATCAATGTCTCCTGCCAATTCAATGTTCCCTCTAAGCTGCGCGCCTCCCCCGCCAATTCAATTTTCCCTCTAACCTCCGCTGGGCTGCCTGGCATTAGAAATAGCATCCTGCGCAGAGAAGCACAAGATTGAACTCCTCAACTTTCTATAGTTTTCTCCGTTAAAACACTATCAGCGTTTCCCTTTACTGTGGGTTATTGTGATCAATTCAGTGCAATATTAGCCACTTTTAAATGCAGCCTAACAAAAAAAACTATGCATGAGATTTTGTTGTAGGCACAATGGATTGGAGTATGCAACTAGACCATTGCCAAATATGGATCTGTGCCATTCATTTTGAACTGGACTGTGTTTACACCATGAGCGGTTGTGAGTAGATGCGCTTATTTTGAGATCAAAGTGAGAGCTGTATGTAGCCACGTGTGCACATTTGTTCATATCCTTTGCTAGTGGTGAGTTATTAGCCCAGTTATAGATAATATCTAGTCAGCAATGGAGGAGTGATTGCATTTTACAAAAGCACTAAACATGTACATTTCTTGAAGTCTTCAAAAAGCGAGTCCCTTAAAGAGCATTTATTTCAGTCTTAAAGGGGAAGTGTTGTATTTTGAGACAGGCATGAATAAGCTAAGTAGCCAATACGCAGAGGGAGCCATTTGATCATCTGTAATAATGTTATGGGAATAATGCATTTTATAAAGTGGTTTCTTGCATCAAACAATACATTTTCAGTCACCTTGTCTGAAGGACAAGTGGATAAACAGGCTAATGTCAAGCCCTGCGTGTCTTTTTTCTTCAAAAGTCTCATGGCATGTAGGCCTACATTGAACACCACACATTGGCTGCTACTGTAGGCTGAATGATAGAACAGCTATTTCCATGATAAAATGTTATGGGATGCATTTTCTCCATTGTTTTATTATGGTAGGCCACTCTGTTAGGTCTACATTATGATCCAATAGCCACTGTCGCTGTTAATTGTAACTTAAAGGGGGTACAGCTTCAGTGTTCCAAGTAAACGCGCACAACATTTTCACATTCAAGTTTGCGCTCTGCAGACCTGACATTTGCTCAGTGCTGAAAAAAATGAGGGAACATTGCTTACAATGAAAAGCCAAGTTTTTTATTTTTTATTTAAATGTATACTTTTTTTTTATTTTTTTGCCAAAAATGATCAGGCCATCGTATTTCTAATGTTTATCACAGAATGTAGCTAGCTACATTTCCTAATGTTTTGCTCAAAGTTAATTTTGCATTTTGAACTTGCTATCGGAGGAATGTACTGTAGAAAATTGCCTACACATCAGTCAGAGAACTGTCTGGTGATCCAATGAGGAGAGCAAAGATAAGTAGCACCAAATGTGTTCGTTTACGTTCATGATTTAGCGCGAACTGTGACTGAAGCCAAGCAAAATGTACAATAAGAAGCCGTTTAGATCTGCATTTTCTGTTTAAAAAAAAAAAAAAAAAAAATGTCGTCAACACCGAACCCTGCTTTTTAACCTGCTTTTTACCATCACTGATCTGGCTTTCAAGTCAGTCTATGAAATTGTATTTTTTTTTTTTGTTACGCATTTTATCAGAACTATAACAATGACTAACTTCAGGTAGCAGGTGTTCTAGAACATTAACACTTTTCATAAACAATATCTCTAGCACAAGCCCACATGCTAGTGAGTAGCCAGCTAATCTTTTTATATTTTAAAGTCTAGCCAGCTTGGATCTATTTGATTTGCTAACAAGGTAGAACAGTTATGAACACACCCTCCTGTCTGTCTCCAACTGAACAACACGGCCTGTTCATTTTGTTTAGATGTTGAATTCAAGTGCTCCAACCTGGATGAGATGATGCTAGCTGCAATACCGTGTGCAACAAACTGGACGTTAACACAATCATGTTAATTCATACACGTTTTTAGTGTCTGCGCTGTATTTTTTTTTTTTTAAATGTCTAAGACATGAGGGTATCATTTAGAAGGGCTATCAACTGATTTCATTTGGACCAAACCTCAATTGACAATAGCGAGTTCAAACTGCTTGTCAGAGAGGAAGAAGTCATCTCTTTATCTTTTGTAGTTAGGGGCGTGGTGTCTGAGTGGAACGGTGCACAGAAGGAGCAAAGGAGACGAGACCTGAAAGAAACAAACGCTCATAAAAACATTTTTAACTTGATTCTTGCGATACAGGCATTTGAAAAACGTTCATTTGATGGTGCATTCGGAAAAGTATTCAGACCTTGATCTTTTCCACATTTTGTTACGTTATAGCCTTACCACAACAAAAAACACACAATACCCCATAATGACAAAGCGGAAAACAAGTTTAGAAATTCTTGCAAATTGATATATATAAAAACATGCCTTATTTACACAAGTATTCAGACCCTTTGCTATGAGACTCGAAATTGAGCTCAGGTGCATCCTGTTTCTATTGATCATCCTTGATGTTACTTGATTGGAGTCCACCTGAGGTAAATTAAATTGATTGGACCTGATTTGGAAAGGCACACACCTGTCTAAGGTCCCTCAGTTGACAGTGCACGACAGAGCAAAAACCAAGCCATGGGGTCAAATGACTTCTTTCGTAGAGCTCAGAGACAGGATTGTGTCGAGGCACAGATCTGGTGAAGGGTACTAAAACATTTCTGCAGCATCAAAGGTCTCCAAGAATACAGTGACCTCCATTCTTAAATGGAAGAAGTTTGGAACCATCAAGACTCTTCCTAGAACTGACCGCGCGGCCAAACTGAGCAATCGTGGGAGGCCTTGGTCAGGGAGGTGACAAAGAACCCAATGGTCACTCTGACAGAGGTCCAGAGTTCCTCTGTGGAGATGGGAGAAACTTTCAGAAGGACAACCATCTCTGCAGCATTCCACCGATCAGGTATTCATGGTAGAGTGGCTTTGGGACAAGTCTCTGAATGTCCTTGAGTTGCCCAGCCAGAGCCCAGACTTGAACCTGAGCCAACCTCTCCGGAGAGACCTGAAAATAGCTGACTGAGCTTGAGAGGATCTGTAGAGAAGACTGGGAGAAACTCTCCAAATACAGTTGTTCAGGCTATAATTGCTGCCCAAGGTGCTTCAACAAAGTATTGAGTAAAGTGTCTGAATACTTGTGTGAATGTGATATTTCAGTTTTTGGCACATTTCTAAAAACCTGTTTTTGCTTTTTCATTATGGCCTATTGTGTGTAGATTCATGGGGGGGGGTCATTGAATCAATTTTAGAATACGGCTATAACATAACAAAATGTGAAAAAAGTAAAGGGGCTTGAATACTTTCCAAATGCGATGTATATCACCCAGCCCTAAACCCAATTGACATTTTCTTGGCCATAACTTGTTGGACTGAAATGAAAAGTGGGTCCGGTCCAACTTGTCTTATTGCAGGGATCATCAACTAGATTCAGATTAGGTTGTATTTATTTTCTCTTTTTTTCTTTTTCTTGAGCGGATGTTCGAGGTGGGCTGGAATGCAATAAGGCATGTGGTATATGGCTGTTCTTAAGACACAATGCAACTCGGAGTGCCTGGATACAGCCCTTAGCCGTGGTATATTGGCCATATACCACAAACCCCTGAGATTCCTTATTGCTATTATAAACTCGTAACCAACTGTTAGGTTCTATTTTTCAGAGTACAAACTCCCAAGCTTTAAACCCAAGTTTATTCTGCCCTGAGGGTCAACACAGCTGCATTAGACAAAGACATGGTTTCATCCATGGTAGTATACATACCCCACTCTGGGTGGAGTCTCCTCATTATCGCCAAACATTGCATCAGTATTGCCTGTCAGGGAGTTGAGTGATCTGGTCCTTAGACGGTTCCTCCACTTATCTGTACTGCCACGTGTTTACCCTGCACTCAGCCCCTCCCAACCTTCATTATGGTACCCCTCATGTCTCTTTTAGAACTTATGATTCATAATTATTAAAGCTCAAAAACCAAACCTATCACAATATAATTAGAGCAGTTAAAATAAATGTTTTGTCATACCCGTTGTATACAGTCTGTCAGCCAATCAGCATTGACCTCAACAGCCCAGTTTATAATTACAAATAATTTGTAGACTGCAAGAAGCCCAACACACATATGTTTGACCCCCAAAAAAATCATTTCAAACCTTGCTTACATTGGTATACAATCACGTGTCTCTATGCTTGAACAGATTTCTTATTAAAATCACTGGAGCTCATTTCCTGGTGTTTTTACAGTCTTGTGTATATGAAACCGCCCGCGGGCAGCCAGTTTGGGGAACCCTGCCGTACTGCCTCAACTGTTCTTACAGTTCTACATGTTTCTCCCTCCAGTGAAGCTGAACGGTGGCAGGCAGGTCCAAGGAGTCCTGCGAGGATTTGACCCCTTCATGAACTTGGTGATGGATGATTGCTTGGAAATGGCCCCTGGGGGAATACAGAACACCATAGGCATGGTGGTCAGTACCAAACAGCAGTACCCAACAGCGTTGTTAACTACGCTATCTCTGGGGACAGACACATTGTGCTTTTATTCTCAATGTTATCACATACCTTGTTTTTTTCTTCAAGTAAATATATATATATATTTTTTCTTCACGGGTCTGTAGGTAATCAGAGGAAACAGTATCATCATGTTGGAGGCCCTTGAGAGAGTATGAGGAGTTGGGATGGCAGAATCGTCTTCAGGAAAGTGGAATAATGGACCTTTTCTATCTGGATACGTTTACAGATGTTTAATTTGGAAATGTTTTGAATTGTGAAATCTTGTGAATAAACTTGGATATTTGTTTTCTTTATTTTTGTGTAATTCTCTTTTTAGCCCTACATGTTTAAAGCACTTGATTGATTATTCTTGACAATGTGTGCATACATAGGCGTTTATCAGAAGATACGTTTAAAAAGGCATTGCGCGAACTCTAGTTGACAACTTTCTTCAAACTGCACGCAGGGACATACAAATGGTACCCACAAATAAGAGCTAATTTACTCGAACCGAGGCCGACATTCTACATTGGGTTAGGGCTAGGTAGGGAAAGTATTTTATTTTAGGGTATGGACAGAGCTCTGCTACCACTAAATTAATTACTAACATTTTGATACTGAGCCATTCGCTGCTCTACAGTCATATCTGACTAAGATCATAAATGTCAGAAGGGCTTCAACCTCGTCAAATATAAAACGAGAGATTATTACACAGAAAATAACGTTCCTTGCGTTTTGTCGAAGTTTAGTGACGAAAAGTAGCTAAATGCTCTCATGTCTCGTCATTGAGCAGAGCCGAGCCAGCATTGCTATATGGATACTCAGCCGCCATGAGCAGGGAGCCAGTGACCGGTGCAGCTGATGGATTTACTAACGGAGTCAATTTATTTCTGGTTTCGTGCGGGTCTCATAGTTTAAACACCCAGCTAGATAATGTGCACTAGATTGAATTGATGCGGAATGGTTTATCAATAGACAACACAAGGCGTCGCCCACTCACCACACAAGCGTTCTATAATACAGAAAGGACTTTTATTTTGACAGGTTGATAACGTTGCTGTTGCTGCACGGTCGGTGGATTGAGGGTATGTGGAAAGTAGGAATGTCGGAGGAGGTTGGAAAAGCGTTACAAGCGGTGGTAGACAGGGTAAATCAAGCCGCGGCACGTCGACCCAAGGTAAATCCAGTTCAATATTATCTTGGGAAGAACCGGTGTATATACTTTAGCTTGTCATGTCGTGAGAAATGTTCTTATCATTTAAGTGTCGAGGGTCGGTGGACCAGTTATGCAAGGAAAAACACCAACCTTTGAATTGAGAAAGCACACCATAACATTCACATTACATTTTGATACGTGCTGATTATTTTACTGCAAACTCTTTAAAGGCGCGCGCTGCATGCAACCCGTTTGCGCGTGGAGGGTTCTAGAGGATCTGCTGCTTTTATCATTTTGATGTTAACGTCAACAATGTTTTGTAAACGTTGCAAAACATTTCTTCATTCAACTTCCGTTCACTCCTGATCATAAGGAATGACCGTTTTGATTGGTTCAGTTGAGACCATCCCACCACCATTCGAAAACAGTAGGTATACTAGAAGTTGATAGACTCCTTCCAAAATTCAAATTGACGTATCAGACCACACATACACAGAAATTAGATGGAGCAACTGTCAATTCCAGCCAGGGTTAATTAAATTCATCAGGCAAATTCACTGCTGCACAATTTATTTTATTCATTTTTTCACCTTTTATTTAACCAGGTAGACTTTGAGAACACGTTCTCATTTACAACTGTGACCTGGCCAAGATAAAGCAGTGCAGCACAAACAACACAGAGTTACACATGGAATAGTCAAACATACAGTATATATACAGTGTGTGCAAATGAGGTAGGATACTGGAGGTGAGGCAATAAATAGGCCATAGTGGCGAAATAATTACAATATAGCAATTAAACACTGGAGTGATCGATGTGCAGAAGGTGATTGTTAAAGTAGAGATACTGGGGTGCAAAGGAGCAGAAATAAATATGTATCAGTACGGAGATGAGGTAGTTGGATGGGCTTTTTACACACAGGCTATGTACAGGTGCAGTGATCTGTGAGTTGCTCTGACAGCTGGTGCTTAAAGCTAGTGAGGGAGAGATCCAGCTTCAGTGTTTTTTACAGTTCGCTCCAGTCATTGGCAGCAGAGAACTGGAAGGAAAGACGACCGAAGGAGGAATTGGCTTTGGGGGTGACAAGTGAAATATACCTGCTGGAGCTCGTGCTGCTATGGTGAACAGTGAGCTGAGATAAGGCGGGGCTTTACTTAGCAAAGACTTATAGATGACCTGGAGCCAGTGGGTTTGGCGACGAATATGAAGCGAGGGCCAGCCAATGAGAGCATATAGGTTGCAGTGGTGGGTAGTGTATGGGGCTTTGGTGACAAAACGGATGGCACTGTGATAGACTGCATCCAATTTACTGAGTAGGGTGTTGGAGGCTATTTTGTCAATTACATCGCCGAAGTCAAAGATCGGTAGGTTAGTCAGTATTACGAGGGTATGTTTGACAGCATGAGTGAAGGATGCTTTGTTGTGAATTAGGAAGCTGATTCTAGATTTAATTTTGGATTGGAGATGCTTAATGTGAGTCTGGAAGGAGAGTTTACAGTTTAACCAGACACCTAGGTATTTGTAGTTGTCCACATATTCTAAGTCAGAACTGTCCAGAGTAGTGATGCTGGTCGGGCGGGCAGGTGTGGGCAGTGATTGGTTAAAGAGCATGCATTTAGTTTTACTTGTATTTAAGAGCAGTTGGAGGCCACAGAAGGAGAGTTGTATGGCATTGAAGCTCGCCTGGAGGTTAGTTAACACAGAGTCCAAAGAAAGGCCAGAAGTATACAGAATGGTGTCCTCTGCGTAGAGGTGGATCAGAGAATCACCAGCAGCAAGAGCGACATCATTAATATATACAGAGAAAAGAGTCAGCCCGAGGATTGAACCCTGTGGCACCCCCATAGAGACTGCCAGAGGTCTGGATAACAGGCCTTCCGATTCACTGAACTCTGTCTGAGAAGTAGTTGGTGAACCAGGTGAGGCAGTCATTTGAGAAACCAAGGCGGTTGAGTCTGCCAATGTCAATCACCGCATTCTCAGAGTCGAAAGCCTTGGCCAGGTCGATGACTACAGCTGCACAGTATTGTCTCTTATCGATGGCGGTTATGATATCGTTTAGGACCTTGAGCGTGGCTGAGGTGCACCCATGACCAGCTCAGAAACCAGATTTCATAGCGGAGAAGGTACGGTGGGATTCAAAATGGTCGGTGATCTGTTTGTTAACTTGGCTTTCGAAGACCTTACAACGGCAGGGTAGTATAGATATAGGACTGTAGCAGTTTGGGTCTAGAGTATCTCCCCCTTTTGGAAGAGGGGGGTGACCGTGGCAGCTTTCCAATGTTTGGGGATCTCAGATGATACGAGAGGTTGAACAGGCTAGTAACAGGGGTTGCAACAATTTTGGTTGCAACAATTTTGGCATGCTTGTTTAAGATGGTGAGGAAAGTACTTTTAAAGAATAACCAGGCATCCTCTACTGACGGAATTAGGTCAATGTCCTTCCAGGACACCCGGGCCAGGTCGATTAGAAATGCCTGCTCGCTGAAGTGTTTATAAAAATATATATACCTGGGACACGACGAGGACAAAAAGACGTCTGACTGCTACGCCATCTTGGACAAACAATGAAACATAATACAGTGTAGACAGACAAAGACGACCCTTTCAGATTCCTGTCATCTTGATTGTAAGGAAATGCCAGCATGCTAAAATAAGTGCATTTGGACAGCATATCTTGGTTGTGTTCAGGAAGGCATAATGTTTTACACGTTACCAGTACAGCTAACACAATATAGTTTTCTACATGACCGAGGCATTCCTGTTCTGTATTGTCCCCCAATATGTCTTCCTGAATGAGCCTCAGATGTCGGCTGGGTTCATATAACACATAATTTATTTACAATATATTTTTTTGCTTTTCCTTTTCCTCTGCTCTCCCACCCAAGACGTTGCCCGCGGTGCCGCCCCGCCTAGTAGCTGTAAGTAAGACGAAACCACCTGACATGGTGATCGAGGCGTACCGGAAAGGACATCGCAACTTTGGTGAAAACTATGTGAGTGTTATACTGAGTATTGTACACTGGTCCTCTAGCTTAGTTAGTAGAGCATGGTCCTTTGTAGTTCAGTTAGTAGAGCATGGTCCTCTGTAGTTCAGTTAGTAGAGCATGGTCCTCTGTAGTTCAGTTAGTAGAGCATGGTCCTCTGTAGTTCAGTTAGTAGAGCATGGTCCTCTGTAGTTCAGTTAGTAGAACACGGTCCTCTGTAGTTCAGTTAGTAGAACATGGTCCTCTGTAGTTCAGTTAGTAGAACATGGTCCTCTGTAGTTCAGTTAGTATAGCATGGTCCTCTGTAGTTCAAATAAAATGTATTCATTTATATAGCCCTTCGTACATCAGCTGATATCTCAAAGTGCTGTACAGAAACCCAGCCTAAAACCCCAAACAGCAAGCAATGCAGGTGTAGAAGCACGGTGGCTAGGAAAAACTCCCTAGAAAGGCCAAAACCTAGGAAGAAACCTAGAGAGGGACCAGGCTATGTGGGGTGGCCAGTCCTCTTCTGGCTGTGCCGGGTGGAGATTATAACAGAACATGGCCAAAATGTTAAAATGTTCATAAATGACCAGCATGGTCAAATAATAATAATCACAGGCAGGACAGTTGAAACTGGAGCAGCAGCACGGCCAGGTGGACTGGGGACAGCAAGGAGTCATCATGCCCGGTAGTCCTGAGGCATGGTCCTAGGGCTCAGGTCCTCCGAGAGAGAGAAAGAAAGAGAGAATTAGAGAGAGCATACTTAAATTCACACAGGATACCGGATAGGACAGGAGAAGTACTCCAGATATAACAAACTGACCCTAGCCCCCCAACACATAAACTCCTGCAGCATAAATACTGGATGCTGAGACAGGAGGGGTCAGGAGACACTGTGGCCCCAACCGATGACACCCCCCCCCCCCCCCCCCCCAGACAGTGCCAAACAGGAAGGATATAGTTCAGCTAGTAGAACATGGACCTCTGTAGCTCAGTTAAGAGAACATGGTCCTCTGTAGCTCAGTTAGTGGAACATGGTCCTCTGTAGCTCAGTTAGTGGAACATGGTCCTCTGTAGCTCAGTTAGTGGAACATGGTCCTCTCTAGCTCAGTTAGTAGAACATGGTCCTCTGTAGTTAGTAGAACATTGTCCTCTGTAGTTAGTAGAACATGGTCCTCTGTAGCTCAGTTAGTAGAACATGGTCCTCTGTAGTTAGTAGAACATGGTCCTCTGTAGTTCAGTTAGTAGAACATGGTCCTCTGTAGTTCAGTTAGTAGAACATGGTCCTCTGTAGTTCAGTTTGTAGAACATGGTCCTCTGTAGTTCAGTTAGTAGAACACGGTCCTCTGTAGTTCAGTTAGTAGAACACGGTCCTCTGTAGTTCAGTTAGTAGAACACGGTCCTCTGTAGCTCAGTTAGTAGAACACGGTCCTCTGTAGCTCAGTTAGTAGAACACGGTCCTCTGTAGCTCAGTTAGTAGAACACGGTCCTCTGTAACTCAGTTAGTAGAACACGGTCCTCTGTAGTTCAGTTAGTAGAGCACGGTCCTCTGTAGTTCAGTTAGTAGAGCACGGTCCTCTGTAGTTCAGTTAGTAGAACATGGTCCTCTGTAGTTCAGTTACAGATCCATACAGCTATGGATGCTTTCATCCGTCGACACCACACTTCTGCAACACTTTCCCGAGTTACGCTTACACACAGGTGGTCGGTGGATGCTTCATAGCTAATTAGCACAGGTGGTTGCCTCTTGTCTTCCCTCCGTTTTCCATAAACAAACACTGTCACATGGATATATGGCTGTGTGGAAACATTAACCCTATCAAGGTGTGTATCAATGTAACCTTTTCTTGTTTTTTAGAAAATAATTTATTGTTGATGTGAACGATAAAATCCTTATGCTTCCAAAACCGTACCGCAAGCGATCCGTGTTCATTTTCAGATTGAGTGTCGGGGGCTCCGAAACAAAAAATCCCCCCTACAGAAGACTTCTTTGTCCAATGAGAGTTGTGTGATGTAATGGAACTTAGAGTTGGGATCAAAGTCCTCTGTAGCTCAGTCGGTTGAGAATGTTGCTTTGTAATGCCAGGATGGTGGTTTTGATTCCCGGGACCACCCGTACGTATAATCAATGCACGCATGATTGTGAATCGCTTTGGATAATACAAATCTGATAAAAAAAAAACGTTATATACAGTGGGGAGAACAAGCATTTGATACACTGTCGATTTTGCAGGTTTTCCTACTTACAAAACATGTAGAGGTCTGTAATTTTTTATCGTAGGTACACTTCAACTGTGAGAGACGGAATCTAGGTTCCGTCTCTCACAGTTGAAGTGATAAATATAGCTTGCCTATGATAAAAATTACAGACCTCTACATGCTTTGTAAGTAGGAAACACTGCCCAATTTTGCAGGTTATCAAATACTTGTTCTCCCCGCTGTGCATGATGGGAACATGATGTACAGTTCCACATAAAACCTTTATTAGTAGTGTGAAGACATTTGCGGCTTGACTTTATTTTTGTTCCTTTCACCTCTCACTTTTAGGTGAATGAACTTGTGGATAAAGCTTCAAATCCTCAGGTGTGTTGAAAGGTTTAAGTCATATTATTCTTTACCATATGTAATATGTCTATCCAGCAACCGATAAAAAAATATATATTTCTGTCCTAACCTAGATTTTAGAATCTTGCCCAGATATCGAGTGGCATTTTATTGGCCATTTACAGAAGAATAATGTCAACAAACTTTTGGGTAAGTAATATGTCACATCTTGTGCAACATTCTATGCCTCCATATCTCTAAAGCTTTTAACTTCAACTTGCATGTCTTCCTATACCCAGTGGTCCTTGTCAAAAAGAACGTTTTTTTGAACACCATTCTGTAGAAGCCTTTAGTAACACTGGCATATCTTCACTCTGCCCACACACTTCCCACAGGTGTACCAAACCTGTTCATGGTGGAGACAGTGGACTCTGTCAAATTGGCCGACAAGGTAAACAGCTCCTGGCTGCGGTTGAGAACAGCTAGTACGCAGACGTTAAAGATCATGGTTCAGATCAACACCAGTGGGGAGGAAAGTAAGTGTTCACACCAGGGGTTGGAACCCCAACATATTTTTCCCCAAATCGTTTTGTTCTGAACAGAACCATATTTTTTTTTTTGTTGTTACGTTACACTGTTCTGACCAGAAAAATAAAGTTCTGAACCGGTTCGAACCGCTAAAAAAGTACCACTTTATATCTTTCTGTTCCTTTTTAAACCTCTGAAATATACATTTATTTTTACATTAAGCTCGTTATTAAATTACCAATCAGTGCGGATAGAGCAGCTTTCTGTGGAGTGGATAAGCGATTTAATCTGCATAGGAAATCCGTTATGAACAAATTTTGCAGTGAAATCATGGTTTAATCCTATTGAAAGACAAACACACACTGTGCTGCCAGGCACTGTGTAGGGGGGCACGAGATGCATCAGGAATGTTGAGGATGGAGGAAGCTTGCCTTGAAGTGCTGGGCATCTTGTTATGACATGCATTATTGGAATTAGGCCCGCAGAATTATAGCTACGGAGCAGCGGCTTCTATGAAGGAACTTTGAATGTCTTTGAACTACCGAGTTCATTTAACGTTGGACCAGAGCTAGCTAGCTAGCTAACAAGCTTGTGTGTGCAGAGCGGCACCAGAATTTAAAATAAAACATCTACCTTTTTTGTAGTTAATAAATCCAATGTGGAACATGGTAACTATAGTATCAAATAGCATTGAAAAAGTCAATTCATTCTTCTCTAATTAAACATCTCTCCCTAATTTCTGAATGACACTTTGTCAGTAGGCTACAGTAACCTATGCTTACATGGGGAGGGGCAGGTAGCATATAACCGACCGACTGGAAAAGATTTCCAACTGGCAGGCAGATGCTGGAATAAGTCTCTGTGTGACAGAGTGAGGGATTTGCATAGGCGCTTTGTTGCGTTTTTTTGTGTGGGACTGGAATAAAATGCTCGGAACGTGAAATAACGTTACTAACCGGTTCCCATGCTTTTAAAATTACGGTTCTGTTCCGGAACAGCATAGATCACTTTCGTTTTCGGATCGGGTTCTGTTCCTCAAATAACTTTGTTATTTTCTGGTTTTTGGTTCTGTTTCATGAACCGGTTTCAACCCTTGGTTCACACACACGCAGGTTGGTATTTATTGAGGTGACTCATGTACTGGAGGAAGCACTGCAGAGGTCACTAGCTGGCACATCCGCAATGTCATAAAATCTGCTTTTAAATTGAATCCTAACCCTGACCATAAAATAAGACCAAAAAGCTCATTTTTGTTTTTAATATTTTATCCAACATATATATCTAGACAATTTTGACTTTGCAGCTGGCCCATCTAGTAGAAATCACTCAGTTCTGTCTCGAGGGCAACAATCATGAAGTCAACCTGATTCACAGACAGATTCAACTACTGTTCCACACGGTGTACAAAACATTAAGAACACCATCCGAATATTGAGTCCCCCGCCCCCATTATGCCCTCAGAAGAGCCTCAATCCGTCGGGGCATGGACTCTACAAGGTGTCGAACGCGTTCCACAGGGATGCTGGCCCATGTTGACTCCAATGCTTCCCACAGTTGTTAAATTGTCTGAATGTCCTTTGGGTGGTGGACCATTCTTGATACACATGGGAAATTGTTGTGTGAAAAACCCAGCAGCGTTGCAGTTCTTGACACAAACTGGTGCGTCTGCACCTACTACCATAACCAAAGGCAGTTACACTTTTATTCTTGCCCATTCACCCTCTGAATGGAACACATACACAATCCATGTCTCAAGGCTTAAATATCCTTCTTTATCCTGTCTCCTCCCCTTCATCTACACTGATTTGAAGTGGATTTAACAATTGACATCAATAAGGGATCATAGCTTTCACCTGGATTGGCCTTGGTCAGTCAAAGTCATGGAAATAGCAGGTGTTCTTAATGTTTTGTACACTGTGTACATTACCTCTAGGTAAACATGGACTGCCTCCTGGTGAGACCGTGACCACAGTGAAACACATTTTATCCAAATGCTCTGCCCTACACTTCTCCGGACTCATGACCATTGGTCGCTATGGTTACGACCTAGCTGATGGCCCTAACCCGGATTTTCAGGTATTTGACTGTTATGATTACCCTAATGTTTTATGTTAAGGCTTTTGGTAAACATCTATAGGTGTGTGTGTGTGTGTGTTAAGTCTGCTGCGCATCACCAACCAGGCTTTGCTGAGTCGGCGACAGGAAGTGTGTGCCAGTCTACAGCTGCCGCTTGAAGATGTGGAGCTTAGTATGGGCATGTCCACTGACTTCGAACACGCGGTAAATTCCACTGTTCCAGCCTTCTTAATGGCTAATACAATATGTTCTTAACATACTGAATGATCAAATATTGATTAGGCTACCCATTTGCAACTCGAATGCTCATGCTGTTTGTATAAGTTATAACCTTCTGAGGTATATCTCCTCTTCCATTTCCTCCTTTTAGATTGAGGTGGGTTCAACCAACGTGCGAGTGGGTAGTACTATTTTTGGTAACAGGGATTATCCCAACACTCCCACTCCCAGTCCAGAGAGAAAGTCAAAGGTTCCTACAGAAGAGGCAGCTAAGAAGATGGAGCGTCTCACTGTGACAGAACAGTGATGTTTCTCCTTCCTACACTCACAACAGGCTGAAAAGGATTTAGTATTTTATGAGATTTTCTGGGGGAAAAAAACAACAGCAGGTTTCCACAGTATGTCTATATGATGTCTTTGGTTGATGTAGTAGTTTTCTACAGAGCCCATTCATTTATTTGAGCATTTTGGGATGACGTTCGATCTTTTAAGTTGACATTAGACATAGATTCTCATTAATCAATTGATGGTATAGGATATAAGAAGTTCCCTACCTCACATCTTGATCTTGTGCCAACCCTAGATTCAATAGATACCGTTTTACACGATAACGGAAATCGAGATAATTTGGAGAGTCAAGCAGAGGTCGACTCTCTCGACTCCCCCTTATCATGACCTATGGTATGAGTCAATTCAAATGTTTTGTATGGTGTCAGATATTTGACGTTTTTATAATTGATAAACCAAATTAGGAAACGGCAGGTAAAAAATGATTCATACCATATGTTTACATTGCCACATTATCTCATTTTGTGTGATGTCAGTGATTCTTCTGGTCTGAATTATTTGTTGGTGCAGTAAAAAGATTTAAGAATGAACCTATGCAAAGAGGAAATAGTTTTAGTTTGTTCTGTTATGAGATGTTCTATCCTATAGTTATTATGGAACAATAATGCTGTAGTTACCATCAATGTAAAACTAAATCCGTAACTAAGGATGATAATAAACACATTCAGTGAATTGTATTGCAAAACATTCACTTAAACAAGATACAGGGTTAAATTGATACTGAGGAAGGTGACAAGCAATAAAATATTTATTGAAAATAACTGTTAGAATAAAATCCTGTTCAGGGAATGCTACATAAACAGACCACAGATGGGAATCAAAAACTTTTTCCAATTTGATTGAGTACATTGAAGTGACAGCCAACCAAAAGTTTAAACAACCTTAATAATGACAAATGACTTTATTCCTTGTCATAACACTACAGTATTTGTATTAGCATCTTACTGATATCTAGCTTGTAACCTAAACCCTTGTTCAGTTTTGAATAACTCAAGGGTATTTTATCATGGGCATTCATTTCACAACATTCAAATTTAATCGGCACCTAATTTAATTAGTTGGTCTTTTTTCTTTAAACGGGGCTGTTTGGACCTCTGGAAATATAAATAATGTCATATTTTCTGGAATGATACTGCTCTTCAACAGAAGGTAAGGTTGTGGATGCCATTCTACTTGTGAACTGGTGTTTGGGCATGAACAGGTTAGTCATTAAGATATCCCTATTATTAGCTATGTTACAATCATGTTAGTAGACTAAAACACAATATAGTCCAAATAAATACAAGTGTTTTAAACCAAAAGTATACAGTTTTCAGAAAGACCCAGATCTACATAAGACTAGTAATGTGGATCTGACTGCTACTTTTGCCACTGCTTATATGTACAGTCCAACAAAGTTTTATACAACAACTACACAGCAGTAGACCTAATACAACAAAATGGACACAGGTGCTGCTTACTCCTTAACACAATAATTAAAATCACTGAATAATAATGGACAATACAAAACGCACTGGATGGCATCAATTCATTTGCTTCCCAGGGTTGAAAGGGGCAATCTGCAGTTGTTACATTTTTAGACTTACAAATGATTATGTACCCATTGATTCTTGAATAACTTACAAATGCCTCATGAGCTTAGTTCAACTGTTGTACCTCATCAGAACCTAAAATAAAAGCTTGTTTTACTTCATTGTTTATAAACAAAGGAAATGTAAACAATTTTGATCTCAAAGTTGGTCAGTCCTTGAATTTATAGCTTTGACTAAAAATTTGAGTGTGGTTAAATTTCTCCAGCCCTATCCTTCAGCTGCAGGTTGCCCATTTAAAGGGCAACTCCACCACTTCTCATCCATCTCCAGCATAATACCATTGTTGACATATGTGAAATGGCACATTTGTTTATATAAAAAATTAAGTGAAGTTCTACCTGATGACATTAAAAGTTAACACTTTAAAAACTGATTTTCAAACAGATTTGTGGTGACATGGGGAGCAAGAGAATAATTGCAGGTTTGGAAAATCCCTTTTTACTTTTAATCCACAGAGAAGCATTTTTTTTAGGACCTTATCAATTTAACCACAAATGAGCTGGTATCACATATGTACACTTGAGGTTTAAAGTGGCGGAATTGCCCTTTTTAAGCATCTACTAAATCACATCAACACCTTGTCTCTCTGCCAGTCAGCTCTGTATGGGTGTGATGACTGTCTTAAACTCAATCAGTGATGGCCTGAGAACATTACACCAACTTCTTGGCCTCAAAAAAGCTCTTGAGGTGCTTCATCTGCCAGATGCCAGTGACGATGAGAATAAGCGTCTGAGCTATCGACCACCAAAGCACACGCTGGTTGGTGCTCTCACTTGTCATGCGGAACCGCTCCTCACGATACTGTTAAACGAGATACACAGACAGTCACGAGAACATTGAAAGACAAGGGGAAGTCCTCACGATACTGTTAAAAGAGATACATAGACAGTCACGAGAACATTGAAAGACAAGGGGAAGTCCTAACGATACTGTTAAAAGAGATACATAGACAGTCACGAGAACATTGAAAGACAAGGGGAAGTCCTAACGATACTGTTAAACGAGATACACAGACAGTCACGAGAACATTGAAAGACAAGGGGAAGTCCTAACGATACTGTTAAAAGAGATACACAGACAGTCACGAGAACATTGAAAGACAAGGGGAAGTCCTAACGATACTGTTAAAAGAGATACATAGACAGTCACGAGAACATTGAAAGACAAGGGGAAGTCCTCACGATACTGTTAAAAGAGATACATAGACAGTCACGAGAACATTGAAAGACAAGGGGAAGTCCTCACGATACTGTTAAAAGAGATACATAGACAGTCACGAGAACATTGAAAGACAAGGGGAAGTCTTCACGATACTGTGAAGAGACAGACATTCCACAACATGGATTTGTATGGCATGTTTAAATACATTACAAGATTTTATTATCACATATGTTGTAGCTTAGTCTACATTTTTGAGTTGAATAATTATCTTTCAACTCACCCGCTGATAGTTCTGCTCTTTCTGGATTTGTTCTACTTGGTCCAGTAATTGTCGAGCTCTTAATTGCAGCTCTGTGAGCTTGTCTTTTGCTGCGATTTCAGGGTAGTTGTTGGTATGCTCACCAACCTGAATATCCAGGTGGACTCTCTGTAAGATAGAACACAAGGTTATAATGACAGACTTGTGTATGTGTGTCGTTCAGAGGGTGAATGGGCAAGAAAAAAAAGGTGTAAGTGCCTTCGAAACAGGGTGTGGTAGTCGGTACCAGGCGCACCGGTTTGAGCGTGTCAAGAACGGCAACGCTGCTGGGT
This sequence comes from Oncorhynchus nerka, assembly GCF_034236695.1. Classification (NCBI taxonomy): domain Eukaryota; kingdom Metazoa; phylum Chordata; class Actinopteri; order Salmoniformes; family Salmonidae; genus Oncorhynchus; species Oncorhynchus nerka. The sequence goes on along the minus strand of NC_088415.1, from coordinate 8,989,459 downwards.
TTTTCACGCTCAACAGTTTCCTCATGTGTATCAAGAATGGTCCACCACCTAAACGACATCCTGCCAACTTGACACAACTATGGGAAGCATTGGAGTCAACGTGGGCCAGCATCCCTGTGGAACGCTTTCAACACCTTGTAGAGTCCATGCCCCAACGAATTGAGGCTGGTATTCTTAATGTTTTGTATACTCAGTGTTTTTACTGCTTTGTGGCAGATTATTTTGTTGTGAGCAGAACATTTTTCTGAACAACCCATTCTGTATGAGCAACACATCCCACTCATACCAGTTTGCCACCAGCAAACAGGGCCATCTTGGTGGAGTTGGAGTGCAGGCAGATTTGATGCTCGCCTGGGGTATGGGATGTGAAGGTGAACCGTCCATCTGACCCATACTGACGAGACAGGATGATCTAGAATAAGAAGGATTTGGAGAGAAATAGAGACATGCCAATGAAATATACGTGGAGGCATTGTGTGCATGTAGATGTAATATTTAGATTTGTCATGTGTATATGTATTGTGTGATGCAAAATGAATTGCCTCATTGAGGTCATTCAAGTTCTCTGAATATACAAACTGTAGTGACTGTACACATTTGAGAGTGTGGTAACTTTATTTCTAATCTCTCATTGAATTGACAATGTACATTACGCAAAATTGTTGTTCTGGGTTAACCTGAGATTACATTACATCTAATGTCTTTTCTCAATGATGAACAACTGACCTTAGTATCTGGATCCTTGATCTCCACATGCATTCCAAGGCCAGGTGTGGCTGGGAGGAACGATCCAGTCTGCTTGTCCCACAGCTGGGTCCTGTATTTCCCTAATAATAGAGAGATGACATTTGTCAAATAAAATGGATGTCATAAGGTGAATGCACCAATTTGTAAGTCGCTCTGGATAAGAGCGTCTGCTAAATGACTTAAATGTAAATGTAAAATCATTTTATGAAAGCTATTCCTCATATCCTCAATAGATGGCCTACTCCATCTCAAATAACAATACACTGCACTGGCTCACCACATATTAAATCTTCTCATATTTTGTAGCTAGCTCGAAAACTCTTTATTTATTAATACCCATGTGATAGATATTTTTCCTCCATCCGGAAATGAAAGACATGCATATGCACTAACTGACTGAGTAAAAATAGCCTATGAGCCAGAAGCAGCTAGATACCTAGCTAGCTAAAGCTAAAACCATAACTAGCTAACTTACCAATAACCATAGTTTCATCTGGAATTTCCTCTATAAAGCATTTTTTCTCCGTCTCCCCAATGTGAAAATAGAGAGCGTAACTTGGAGAGAGCCAAGCAAATAATATGATAATTCCGGCGCCGGGTACAGTGAGCATCATGTCAAAACAGCTTTGTTGTCACCATCAGCAGAGTCAGCGCAGTAGATGCTAGTGATGAGTCGTTCGCGAACAAACGACTCTTTTTTTTTGTTTACGGATCTCTTTGGTGAAATTGGGAACCGAACCGCATCGGTGAAAGAGCCGTTCATTTGGTTCCCTGATTTGCATACTGCTACTACTGCTTTTTGAGCTCAAATCAAACGTTTTTCTGTAGATAATAAAAAATAATGATCCAAAATAGGATGAATCCTCACTGCAGAAACAATAAATAGTGGGGAGAGGGCGTCAATCTGATCCGTTTGGGAGACAAACGAGCCGGCTCTTTTACGTGAACGGAGCCGATTGAGCCGGCTCACTAAAAAGAGTCCGAATGCCCATCACAAGTAGACGCAATTAGCTGCTGCTGTACTTTTATTTTGAAACCCCGTCGGAAGTGTTTTTATTATTTTTACAGGATCACACACTACCCAGAATGCACTTCGTCGAGACAGATCTTGGTGGCGTTATGATGTGGGGATATCTCGGCATCTACAATTGCATTTTGCTGTGGGACCTTATAAAACGGTGTTTGGATGTTGTAAAGACTATTTGTCTGTGGCAGTTAGCTACTTTTTTTTCTGATTCAAAGATATGGCTTAGTACAAAGATGCAGAAAGCGAGGCTGGAAGAGCCATGCAGCTGATTTTTAAAAAAGCGTGAAAGAGAACAACTTTCACAGCTAAAGGAGAAAATTGCTCATGTCAGTCAACTTTTTAACGTTAGTTAGCTAAGTAACGTTATTATTCTTGCATATTCAATGCTTTGCAGTTACTGGGGGTGGAAGAGTAGCCTAGTGGTTAGAGCGTTGGACTAGTAACCGGAAGGTTGCGAGGTCAAATCCCCGAGCTGACAAGGTACAAATCTGTCGTTCTGCCCCTGTTCCTAGGCCGTCATTGAAAATAATAATTTGTTCTTAAAACTGACTTGCCTAGTTAAATAAAGGTACAATTAAAAAAAAAAAAAAAAAAACTGAAACCCTTCAACATGACCTATTTCCACCCCTCTTAACCATCTGAATGTCTCCTGCAGGACAACATGGTCAAGTCCAACATCAATAAAAGTTCAAAGCTCAATTATGATGCGGTGGAAGCAGAGCTCAAATCCAGCACTGTTGATAAGTATTGTAGCTAGAAGTTAAGAAAAATAATGGTATTCTTGTATGTCAGGCACATCTTTATTACTAGAATGAATGTTTCAATACGTGATTGTGAAGAGCGCAATCTTATTGCAATCGTGTGTTACCTTGTCAGGTCTGGTGACACTCAATGATATGAAGGCCAGGGCAGGAGGCTCTTGTGAAAGAAAGAGAAAAGCAACTGGCCAAGAAAGAGCAAACAAAGGAGTTGATGCTGTGAGTTACTGTATTCCCTGAGTTACTGTATTCCCCAAGTTACTGTATTCCCTGAGTTACCTTATTCACTCCCACTTTTGTCTGTTATGATCTCTCAGTGACTCATGATTATGTACGAAGTCTTCTGTCGAAAGCTGTTGTCAGTATCTTGTCTCTGCTCTCCTGTCTACCACCAGGAAGCTGGAGATGAAGAGAAAGGATGCCAGTTTATCCTTTAATCCTGAAGAAGAGGAGGAAGAGTGGTGTTAATAATAAATCAGGTGATTATATCCACAATACTTATGTATATTATTAATGTCTAAGAACAATCAATTAATACAGACTTTTATTTTATAAAGATTTCCCTGCCAAGAAAAAGTAGTTAGGGAGGAACCCAGATGTGGACACCAGTTTCCTGCCAGAACGGAACAGAGAGGTGAGGCTTATGCATACACCCTATCCATGACACGAGCCACTCGTCTCTTTCTTATGGTTGAGTCATATGAACACTGACCTTAACCGAGGCAAGTGAGGCCTGCTGTTCTTTTAGATGTTGTTGTGAGTTCTTTTGTGACCTCTTGGATGAGTTGTCGCTGCGCTCTCGGGGTAATTTTGGTTGGCCGGCCACCCCTGGGAAGGTTCACCACTGTTCTAAATGTTCTCCACTTGTGGATAATGTCTCTCACCGTGGTTGGCTGGAGTCCCAAAGCTATAGAAATGGCTTTGTAACCCTTTCGAGACTGATAGATGTCAATTACTTTGTTTCTCATCTGTTCCTGAATTTCTTTGGATCGCGGCATGATGTCTTGCTTTTCGAGGTCTTTTGGCCTACTTCACTTTGTCAGACAGGTTCTATTTAAGTGATTTCTTGATTTAACAGGTCTGGCAGTGGCTAGTGAAATTCCAAAAAATGTGATTAACCACATTAAATTCATGATTTAACAATGGGGCGCAATTACTTTGTCACAGGGCCATGAAGGTTTGGATAGCTTTTTTCCCCTTAATAATTCAAATGATCACTTAAATGCATTTTTTTTGTGTAATATTAAAATGTGTTTGATGATCTGTGACAAATGTGCAAAAAAAAAAAAAATAGAAATCAGGAAGGAGGCAAATACTTTTTCACAGCGCTGTATGTGATTGGTATCGTAGGTTTTTATTTACGGCTCTCTGGCTGTTTCTGTTTTCTGTTTTGTCTCTCATTTTCTCACACGCCCAAATTAATAATCAAAGGAATGTTACATCAATTGCTAGATAGATTATTATCATGCATAGTGGCTCATGATTTATGGCCGTTTTGAAACCGCAACAACAGGATTGTTCCATAGGTATGCTCCTCATGACGACGAATGGGTGTCCGTTCTTTAAAGTGCGGCATGCATGGGCCTGTTCACTTTCAGTTGTTAGTTCATAAAACATGTCAGAAATGTCTGAGGCAACTCCAAAATAAGGCCTCTTAATAATTCTGGCAGGTAAAAAATTGAACTGAAGTTGGGAGGCTGATCTTAAAATGTGCAATAATTTCTTGTCTTTCAGATCCGGTGAAAATATTGCCTTCGGGATCATTCTGGACCCAGATTTTATTTTCATGTTTAACTATTAATGTATTGTCAGATGCATTCTCCTTTCAGATGAATACATTGCATTAACTTTAAAACATTAGGTTACTCTTCATTGTTACTCCTCTACCTTTTTTAATTGAAATTCCCCAAAGTGTTGTTTCCTAAATCATGAAACCATAGTGATCTCTTCACCAATAACATAACAGTCCTGTTGAAGAAATATTCCCATTTGAATTCCTATGAAAATGTGATCCTATTTTCTTTATACAAATAAACCTACACTTGGATGCTGTCCACTTTGTTGAAATAAATTAGATTATATCAACTTGATTTATTTATATTATTTAAAAATATATATATTTGAATTTGTCCTTGTTGTTTTTAAGTGTCATGAATGAGAATATGGTTTGGTTGGCTCTTGGAGACTAAACAGTTAAAGTGTGCAGGTGCCTGTGTTTTTCTTTGCCCTTTAGCTTCAAGGTACCACACCCTTGTTTCCTTCTCTCTCACGCACTCACCCCGATGTGTCAACTTCATAGCGTTCTCCATGCTGTACATACAAGGACCCGACAACACCTATTGTTTCGCAGAAAACGGATATACAGTCCGATTGGGAGATGTTTGAGTCCAAGTGCTTTGCTTTTGGGTACTGCTATGTGTGCTTTGGCAGCATGCGGAGATCCAAGCTCATCTTGCTCCAGGTCCTGACTCTGAGTCACTACCTCTGGGCCCAGGAGGACCTAACAGCCATCTCACCACAGGACTGCAGTCTGGAATGTGTCCTGCAGGTAAGCCTCCACACACATGAATTAGGCCTCTGCCCACTACCTGACTTTCTATATCTTTCACAAAATATTTGGCTAATTTTCACTGCTATTGTTGGAACACTGAAGGGTAGGAATCAGACTGGGTTATTAAGAAAGGGGGATACCTAGTCAGTTGTACAAATGAATGTATTCAACTGAAATGTGTCTTCTGCACCTGTGAATCAGAGAGGTGAGGGGGGGCTGTCATAATCGACATCCAGGTTTTCGGGGAATGGCAGGTTAACTGCCTTGCTCTCAGGGGCAGAACGACAGATTGTCACCTTTCAGTTACTGGCCCAACGCTCTAACCAATGGACTACGACTTGTACCAACAAAGTTGATTTGATTTGAGGAAATAATCTGGCAGCTGCAAAGTTTCCTGCACCTCAGATAAGAAATACTGAAAGGTAAAATGCTTTGTTTCCTGCACCTCAGATGAGGAATACTGAAAGGTAAAATGCTTTGTTTTCTGCCGCTACACACTTATATTACAAATCGTGTTGTCAAGAGTTCTTGACAAACCTGATATGTCCTGTTTACTACATGCATAATATGCATTTTCTGGTTACATTTTTTAAATTTTTTATAATCTAAAATATTACAAAGGTAACTGACCAGCGAAGGCCTGTGACATGCAGGATAAAAAAAGGGCTAAATTAAGGACAACATCTTTAAATGGACTACAGAAGTACAAAATTATTAATCCCAGTAAATAGTCAACTGTAGAGTAGATTTAAAGTAGTACAGTGATTGATCGTGTGAAGTTTTGCCCTAGTACAGTATGTACATTTCTCCCATCTGACTTAAGAAGTGATATATGCCATTAACAAGCAGACCCTTCATCCAAAGTGATTTACAGCCATGCATGCAAAGGTAGTAGGCAAGATGGAGGCCTTTAACCTACCTAGTTTACTACCCACCTGACAAGTGAGAGCCTGGGCTCTCTGGCTGTTTCTGTTTTCTCTCTCATTTTCTCCAGCTGTGTGTTGTCTCTTAGACTAGCAATGACTCCTGAGGACACAGTCAAAAGGGAAAGAAAGGATGGCTCCTCCTCTCCTCCACCACTGTGTTTACCTATTCACGGTGTCACGTACAAGTCCTTTATGCTTACCCTGTCCTCTCACACACCGTCTTAGGGGGGTCCAGGATGTGTATACTGCAGAATCAGCAGAGAAGATGTTGGAAGAACCCTAGGCGTTCCCTCTGTCGAGGCATTTGGAAGTAAGTGTGTTTGACTGGTCTGACTAAACAGGTTCTCATCCTACAGAAATGATTCACATCTCTTTTACTTTTTTTTTACCACATTTTGTTTTTACAGCCTGAATTTAAAATGGATTAAATTGAGATGTTGTGTCACTGATCTATACACAAAACCCCATAATGTCACAGTGGAACATTTTTGAGAAATTAATAAAAACTTGAGTCAAATATTCAAACCTTTTGTTGTGGCAAGCCTAAATAAGTTCAAGAGTTAAAAATGTGTTAAAATAGCTTAATATGTTGAATAAACTCATTCCGTGTTCAATAATAGTTGTTAAACATTAATTTTGAATGGAGTACCCCATCTTTGTACCCCCACACAAACGTTTATCTGTAATGTCCCGCAACCGAGTAGTGAATATCAAGCACAAAGACCGGGGAGGTTTTCCAATGCCTCTCAAAGAAGGGCACTGATTTGTAGATGGGTACAAAAATCCGATGCTTAATATCTCTTTTACCATGGTGAGTTATTAATTAGGCTTTGGATGGTGTAACAATACATCCAGTCATGACAAGGATACAGGAGTCCTTCCTAACTCAGTTGCCAGAGAGGAAGGAAACTGCTCAGGGATTTCACCATTAAGTCAATGGTGCTTTTAAACACGTTACATAGTTTAATGCTTGTGATATGAAAACTTAGGATGGATCAACAACATTGTCGTTACTCTTCAATACTAACCTTCACTAACAGAGTGAAAATAAGGAAGCCTGTTCAGATTAAAAAATATGCCAAAACATGCATCCTGTTTGCAACAAGGCACTTAAGTAATAATGCAAAACATTTGGCTAAGAAATTAACTTTTTGCCCTGAATACAAAGTGTTATGTTTGCCGCAAATACAACACAACACATCAATGAATACCTCTCCAGATATTTTCAAGCAGGGTGGTGGCTGCATCATGTTATGGGTATACTTGCCATCGGCAAGGACTAGGGAGTTTTAGAGGATAAAAAGAACCGGAATACAGCTATAAGCACAGACAAAGTCCTAGAGGAAAACCTGATTCAGTCTGCTTTCCAACAGTCAATAAGAGACAAATTCACCTTTCAGCAGGACAATAACCTAAAACACAAGGCCAAATCTACACTGGAGTTGCTTTCCAAGACGACATAGGAACATTCTAAGTGGCCTAGTTACAGTTTTGACTTAAATTGTCTTGAAAATCTATGGAAAGACTTGAAAATGGCTGTCTAGCAATTATCCACAATTTGACAGAGCTTGAATAAGTTTTAAAAAGATTTGACAAATATTGTACAATCTAGGTGTGCAAAGCTCTTAAGAGACTTACCCAAAAAGACTCGAAGAATCATTAATGTAGATGCTAGCATGATTACAGATAAACATTAATTAATTGTGAATAATAATAATAATGATGAGTGAGAAAGTTAGAGGCATAAATATCATGCTTCCCACAGTTGTCCAGTTGGCTGGATGTCCTTTTGGGTGGTGGACAATTCTTGATACACACAGGAAAACGGTTGAGTGTGGAAAAACTCGGCAGCATTACAGTTCTTGACACAAACCGTTGTGCCTGGAACCTACAACCATACCCCTTTCAAAGGCACTCATATTTGTGTGTCTTTCCCATTCATCCTCTGAGTGGCACATATAAAATCCATGTCTAAATTCTTTCAATGTTTAAAAATTGTAGCCCGTCTCCCCTTCATCTACACTGATTTGAAGTGTATTTAACAGGTGACATCAATAAGAGATCATTGCTTTCACCTGGATTCACCTGATCAGTCTGTCATGGAAAGAGCAGGTGTTCTTAATGTTTTGTATACTCAGTGTATACAGTACATTCAGAAGGTATTCAGACCCCTTCTCTTTTTCCACAATTTGTTACATTAGTCTTATTTTAAAATTGATTAAATGTTTTTCATCGTTAATCTACACACAATACCTCGTAATGACAAAGTGAAAACAGGTTTTTAGAAATGATTGCAAATGTATTAAAAACAGAAATACCTTATTTACATAAGTATTCAGACCCTTTGCTATGAGATTTAATTGAGCTCAGATGGATCATGTTTCCATTGATCATCCTTGATGTTTCTACAACTTAATTGGAGTCCATCTGTGATAAATTAAATTGGTCGGACATGATTTGGAAAGACGCACACCTATCAGTATAGGATCCCACAGTTGACAGTGCATGTCAGAGCAAGTAATGAGGTCGCGGGAATTGTTCGTAGAGCTCCGAGACAGGATTGTGTCGAGGCAGAGATCTGGGGAAGGGTACTAAAACATTTCTGCAGCATTGAAGGTCCCCAAGAACACCGTGGCCTCCATCATTCTTAAATGGAAGAGGTTTGGAACCACCAAGACTCTTCCTAGATCCGCCCAGCCAAACTGAGCAATCGGGGGAGAAGAGCCTTGGTCAGGGAGGTGACCAAGAACTCGATGGTCACTCTGACAGAGCTCCAGAGTTCCTCTGTGGAGATGGGAGAACCTTCCAGAAGGACAACCATCTCTGCAGCACTCCACCAATCAGGCCTTTATGGTATAGTGGCCAGACGGAAGCCACTCCTCAGTAAAAGGCACATGACAGCCTCTTGGAGTTTGCCAAAAGGCACAGAAGGACTCTCAGACAATGAGAAACAAGATTCTCTGGTCTGATGAAACCAAGACTGAACTCTTTGGCCTGAATGCCAGGACAACGACCCTAAGCACACAGCCAAGACAATGCAGGAGTGGCTTCGGGACAGGTCTCTGAATGTCCAATCGAACATCTCTGGAGAGACCTGAAAATAGCTGTGCAGTGATGCTCCCCATCCAACCTGACAGCGCTTGAGAGGATCTGCAGAGAAGAATGTGAGAAACTCCCCAAATACAGGTGTGCCAAGCTTGTGGCGTCATACTCAAGAAGACTCAAGGCTGTAATCTCTGCCAAAGGTGTTTCAACAAAGTACAGAGTAAAAGGTCTGAATACTTACACTACCGTTCAAAAGTTTGGGGTCACTTAGAAATGTATTTGTTTTTTAAAGAAAAGCATTAAAATAACATCAAATTGATCAGAAATACAGTGTAGACATTGTTAATGTTGTAAATGTCTATTGACCTTACAGTGAAATGCTTACTTACAAGCCCTTAACTAACAATGCAGTTTTAAGAAAAATAACTTGTGTAAAAAATAACTGAGTTAAAAAATAAAAGTAACAAATAATTAAAGAGCAGCAGTAAAATAACAGTAGCAAGACTATAAACAGGGGGTACCGGCACAGTCAATATACGGGGGCACCGGTTAGTCGAGGTAATTGAGGTAATATGTACATGTAGGTAGAGTTAGTCAAGTGGTCTGGAACTTTTCAAATGCACTGAGTGTGTGTATATATATATCTATCTCACTGTATACTAAACACTGATTTAAAATACAGCAGTATGTTCTATGTTAATCATTGCTATTGTTATTATTATTATCATCATGAATTTCCCCAGGTTGTGTTCCGTGGCCATGTTTTGTCTTTCTGGGTGGACAGAGCTCTGATGTGTGCCAGCATTATGTCCATGCTCCACACGATGTGACTGTAGAGTTCCTAGCTGATGAGAACACTAAATATGACACTGTCGTTGTCTCCTGGCAACCCAGCCAGTTTGGTAAGATACAAACCCTTTCCTGTAATCATCAATCGTCTACTGTAGATCCAATGTAGTGGTTGTTTGTGATGTCACTCAAATGGAATATGAATTCATTGAATGAAAAGGTACAGGCCTAGATGGCATCAATCTGAATATACAGTAATAATGGTGACTGTCATTGTGTATTGCCATAAAAATTACATTCATGTTACTGAATAGTATTGCCATGCATTCTTGTGTATGTCAGTTGACTCACTCTTTACTCTGTATGTTAGTTGACTCACTCTTTACTGTGTGTGTTAGTTGACTCACTCTCTACTGTGTATGTTAGTTGACTCACTCTCTGCTGTGTATGTTAGTTGACTCACTCTCTGCTGTGTATGTTAGTTGACTCACTCTCTGCTGTGTATGTTAGTTGACTCACTCTCTACTGTGTATGTTAGTTGACTCACTCTCTGCTGTGTATGTTAGTTGACTCACTCTCTACTGTGTATGTTAGTTGACTCACTCCTTACTGTGTATGTTAGTTGACTCACTCTCTGCTGTGTATGTTAGTTGACTCACTCTCTACTGTGTGTGTTAGTTGACTCACTCTTTACTGTGTGTGTTAGTTGACTCACTCTCTACTGTGTATGTTAGTTGACTCACTCCTTGCTGTGTATGTTAGTTGACTCACTCTCTGCTGTGTATGTTAGTTGACTCACTCTCTGCTGTGTATGTTAGTTGACTCACTCTCTACTGTGTATGTTAGTTGACTCACTCTCTACTGTGTATGTTAGTTGACTCACTCCTTACTGTGTATGTTAGTTGACTCACTCTCTGCTGTGTATGTTAGTTGACTCACTCTCTACTGTGTGTGTTAGTTGACTCACTCTTTACTGTGTGTGTTAGTTGACTCACTCTCTACTGTGTATGTTAGTTGACTCACTCCTTGCTGTGTATGTTAGTTGACTCACTCTCTGCTGTGTATGTTAGTTGACTCACTCTCTGCTGTGTATGTTAGTTGACTCACTCTCTACTGTGTATGTTAGTTGACTCACTCTCTACTGTGTATGTTAGTTGACTCACTCTCTACTGTGTATGTTAGTTGACTCACTCTCTGCTGTGTATGTTAGTTGACTCACTCTCTACTGTGTATGTTAGTTGACTCACTCTCTACTGTGTATGTTAGTTGACTCACTCTCTACTGTGTATGTTAGTTGACTCACTCTACTGTGTATGATAGTTGACTCACTCTCTACTGTGTATGTTAGTTGACTCACTCTCTACTGTGTATGTTAGTTGACTCACTCTCTACTGTGTATGTTAGTTGACTCACTCTCTTCTGTGTATGTTAGTTGACTCACTCTACTGTGTATGTTAGTTGACTCACTCTCTACTGTGTATGTTAGTTGACTCACTCTCTACTGTGTATGTTAGTTCACTCACTCTCTACTGTGTATGTTAGTTCACTCACTCTCTGCTGTGTATGTTAGTTGACTCACTCTCTACTGTGTATGTTAGTTGACTCACTCTCTACTGTGTATGATAGTTGACTCACTCTCTACTGTGTATGTTAGTTGACTCACTCTCTACTGTGTATGTTAGTTGACTCACTCTCTACTGTGTATGTTAGTTGACTCACTCTCTACTGTGTATGTTAGTTCACTCACTCTCTGCTGTGTATGTTAGTTCACTCACTCTCTGCTGTGTATGTTAGTTCACTCACTCTCTGCTGTGTATGTTAGTTCACTCACTCCTTACTGGCCTTGTCCCTGTGTTTATTCCAGGGATCTCCTTCCTCAGAGGGTTCCAGGTCTCCCTTCAGGCCTTGGGAGGATCTCATATGGCCTGTCAGCTTTTTCTCTTTCAAATCAATATTTCTCTCTCTGCCTCACATGCCCAAACGGTAGGACACTTTACTAACATGACACCATTGCTCAAAATTTGTCATAATCTTTTTGTTTAAAAACACATATATGGAAAAAGGTGGATAAAACCCAGTACAACCTCAATACCAAGTTCTTATAGAAGTTTTCTATACTATTTTTTTTTTTCTACTGTAAAGTGAAACTGTTTTAAAGTCAGAATGTGAGACGTAATTGGACCAGTAAAGCAGGGTTTGTCTTGTCAACGTTCCCAACATGTTTAATAGGCTTTATTGGGTGTTGTAGGTGTACCAGTCGGACGCCTTCGCCCGTCTAACCCTGGGGGCCCAGTATGCTGTCACTGTGATGGCCCTGCCAGTTCCTGAGTTGTGGGATAAATTCTATCACAGCACAATGTTCTCCACACGCAGTAAATCTTCCTTCTCAATATACAGTACACCACATCCAATGGAACACGAGAACATTGTTCACTAACACTGTTGGCTTCATCTATGACAAATGTTTTTTTATTTTTGTAAATTTACAATCAACCATAATCCAGTCAAAACAAACAAAGTGAATGTATTGTAAAGGTGTGAATTCCCTTGCTGTTTTGCAGCATGCCCGGAGAAGAACGGACTTGAACATTGCAAGAAAGGTGAGAAATAAAACACTGCTGCGTTTGTTTACAATCTTATGAATCGCTCTCTGTGCCGCATTGGTTCATTTAGTTTGTAAACGTTTTGTTGTTGTTGTTGTTGTTGTTTGTTTTCTGTTATAGATTGGTACCCAAAACATATAGAAGTTCAGCAGGAAGAGCATGACGTTATTGTGACGTTCAACCTTGCTCCCCCACATTTTGGAATCAACCGCTACTTCTCATTATGTTATGGAGAGGGGCGGCGGGGAGGAGGTGGCCTGAAGAGATACATCATTAAACCTGTGAGGGAGAGCTTTTGATCCAACTATTTGACAAGTCTACGTGGAGAATGATTTACTGTCATTCATTAGTCTGCCATGTATAAAGATTTCTACCTTTCTATTGGTACTTTCTGTAGAATTCCACAAAAAACAGAACTCACCACAGTTATCATCTCCAAGGCCTGATGGTAGGGTTCAACTACACGTGTGAGGTGAGTCATTAAAAAATGTTACACAACTCATACTCTATACACACAAAACTTATAGTTCCAGACAATATTTCCATAAATCACTCCTCTTTTTATTGATTTATTATTTTTATTTTTTTAATCACAGATCGCAGTTGACGAGGTAGACGCTGTAAGAAAAGCATTCAATGTTCAAGTGATGCAGATGAAGCAAGGTATGTTCCAATCAATACCAACATTTATACAACTTATACACATTCTTGTAGATGTTTTTTTGCTGTGTACTTAAGCGTAGGTATGAGAGATTTTTTTTGATTGGTTTATTTTATTTCCGTGTCATACACCGATTGGTTTATTTTATTTCCGTGTCATACACCGATTGGTTTATTTTATTTCCGTGTCATACACCGATTGGTTTATTTTATTTCCGTGTCATACACCGATTGGTTTATTTGATTTCCGTGTCATACACCGATTGGTTTATTTGATTTCCGTGTCATACACCGATTGGTTTATTTGATTTCCGTGTCATACACCGATTGGTTTATTTTATTTCCGTGTCATACACCGATTGGTTTATTTGATTTCCGTGTCATACACCGATTGGTTTATTTTATTTCCGTGTCATACACCGATTGGTTTATTTGATTTCCGTGTCATACACCGATTGGTTTATTTGATTTCCGTGTCATACACCGATTGGTTTATTTGATTTCCGTGTCATACACCGATTGGTTTATTTTATTTCCGTGTCATACACCGATTGGTTTATTTTATTTCCGTGTCATACACCGATTGGTTTATTTTATTTCCGTGTCATATACCGATTGGTTTATTTTATTTCCGTGTCATACACCGATTGGATTATTTTATTTCCGTGTCATACACCGATTGGTTTATTTGATTTCCGTGTCATACACCGATTGGTTTATTTGATTTCCGTGTCATACACCGATTGGTTTATTTTATTTCCGTGTCATACACCGATTGATTTATTTTATTTCTGTGTCATACACCGATTGGTTTATTTTATTTCCGTGTCATACACCGATTGGTTTATTTTATTTCCGTGTCATACACCGATTGGTTTATTTTATTTCCGTGTCATACACCGATTGGTTTATTTTATTTCTGTGTCATACACCGATTGGTTTATTTGATTTCCGTGTCATACACCGATTGGTTTATTTGATTTCCGTGTCATACACCGATTGGTTTATTTTATTTCCGTGTCATACACCGATTGGTTTATTTTATTTCCGTGTCATACACCGATTGGTTTATTTGATTTCCGTGTCATACACCGATTGGTTTATTTGATTTCCGTGTCATACACCGATTGGTTTATTTTATTTCCGTGTCATACACCGATTGGTTTATTTGATTTCCGTGTCATACACCGATTGGTTTATTTGATTTCCGTGTCATACACCGATTGGTTTATTTGATTTCCGTGTCATACACCGATTGGTTTATTTGATTTCCGTGTCATACACCGATTGGTTTATTTTATTTCCGTGTCATACACCGATTGGTTTATTTGATTTCCGTGTCATACACCGATTGGTTTATTTGATTTCCGTGTCATACACCGATTGGTTTATTTGATTTCCGTGTCATACACCGATTGGTTTATTTTATTTCCGTGTCATACACCGATTGGTTTATTTTATTTCCGTGTCATACACCGATTGGTTTATTTTATTTCCGTGTCATATACCGATTGGTTTATTTTATTTCCGTGTCATACACCGATTGGATTATTTTATTTCCGTGTCATACACCGATTGGTTTATTTGATTTCCGTGTCATACACCGATTGGTTTATTTGATTTCCGTGTCATACACCGATTGGTTTATTTTATTTCCGTGTCATACACCGATTGATTTATTTTATTTCTGTGTCATACACCGATTGGTTTATTTTATTTCCGTGTCATACACCGATTGGTTTATTTTATTTCCGTGTCATACACCGATTGGTTTATTTTATTTCTGTGTCATACACCGATTGGTTTATTTGATTTCCGTGTCATACACCAATTGGTTTATTTGATTTCCGTGTCATACACCGATTGGTTTATTTTATTTCCGTGTCATACACCGATTGGTTTATTTCATTTCCGTGTCATACACCGATTGGTTTATTTGATCTCCGTGTCATACACCGATTGGTTTATTTGATTTCCGTGTCATACACCGATTGGTTTATTTGATTTCCGTGTCATACACCGATTGGTTTATTTTATTTCCGTGTCATACACCGATTGGTTTATTTGATTTCCGTGTCATACACCGATTGGTTTATTTGATTTCCGTGTCATACACCGATTGGTTTATTTTATTTCCGTGTCATACACCGATTGGTTTATTTTATTTCCGTGTCATACACCGATTGGTTTATTTTATTTCTGTGTCATACACCGATTGGTTTATTTTATTTCCGTGTCATACACCGATTGGTTTATTTTATTTCTGTGTCATACACCGATTGGTTTATTTTATTTCCGTGTCATACACCGATTGGTAGGGTCTTCAATAAATCAAATCAAATCAAATCAAATCAAATTTTATTTGTCACATACACATGGTTAGCAGATGTTAATGCGAGTGTAGCGAAATGCTTGTGCATTTAAGTACTTGCACACAAAACTAAATGATATGCAGAATGAATCATAAAGTATGGCCATAAATCACCTTGTCATATTATGCAAACAATACACTTCTCCTTCTCCTCCTAGGCTTTGAAAAGAAATTGGGCAATGTCAAAAACTCCCTTTCTGAAAATGAGAAACAGTGTAGTGTGTATAACAGTATAGAGCATATCTAGCTATTTATACTGAACAAAAATATAATCACAGTATGTAAACTGTTGGTCCCATGTTTGATGACCCAGAAATGTTCCATACGCAGAAAAAAAAAGCTTATTTCTCTAAATTTTATTTTCTGAAAATTTGTTTACATCCCTGTTAGTGAGCATTTTTTCATTTTTACAAAATAATC
Organism: Oncorhynchus nerka; assembly: GCF_034236695.1. Taxonomy (NCBI): domain Eukaryota; kingdom Metazoa; phylum Chordata; class Actinopteri; order Salmoniformes; family Salmonidae; genus Oncorhynchus; species Oncorhynchus nerka. The sequence goes on along the minus strand of NC_088415.1, from coordinate 8,973,562 downwards.
CATCCACCTGACAGGTGTGCCATATCAAGAAGCTGATTAAAGAGCATGATCATTACACAGGTGCACCTTGTGCTGGGGACAATAAAAGGTCACTCTAAAATGTGCTGTTTTGTCACACAACACGATGCCACAGATGTCTCAGGTTTTGAGGGAGAGTGCAATTGGAACGCTGAATGCAGGAATGTCCACCAGAGCTGTTGCCAGACAATTGAATGTTAATTTCTCTAACATCAGCCACCTCCATTGTTGTTTTAGAGAATTTGACGGTACGTCCAACCAGCCTCACAACCGCACACCCTATGTAACCACGCCAGCCCAGCACCTCCACATCTGGCTTCTTCACCTGCGGGATTGTCTGAGACCAGTTACCTGGACAGCTGATGAAACTACAGCTTTGCACAACCAAAATAGTTCTGCACAAACTTTCAGAATCCGTCTCAGGGAAGGTCATCTGCGTGCTTGTCGTCCTCTTCAGGGCAGGCTGGAGAAGTGTGCTCTTCATGAATGAATCCCGGTTTCAACTGTACCAGGCAACTAACACAATTGAATTTTATATATGGCAATTTGAATGCACAGAGATACCGTAACGAGATCCTGGGGCCCATTGTCGTGATATTCATCCACCGCCATCACCTCATGTTTCAGCATGATGATGCACAGCCCCATGTCGCAAGGATCTGTACACAATTCCTGGAAGCTGAAAATGTCCAAGTTCTTCCATGGCCTGCATTCTCACCAGACATGTCACAGTTTGAGCATGTTTGGGGTGCTCTGGGTCGATGTGTACGACAGCGTGTTCCAGTACCCGCCAATATCCAGCAACTTTGCAGAGCCGTTGAAAATGAGTGGTGCAACATTCCACAGGCGACAATCAACAGCCTGATCGACTCTATGCGAAGGAAATGTGTTGCGATGCATGGGGCAAATGTTGGTCACACCAGATACTGACTGGTTTTCTGATCCACGCCAATACTGTTTTTTTTTTAAAAGGTATCTATGACCAACAGATGCATATCTGTATTCCCAGTCATGTAAAATCCACAGATTAGGGCTTAATAATTTAATTTCCATTGACTAATTTCCTTATGAACTGTAACTCAGTAAAATCTTTGAAATTGTTGCCTGTTGTGTTTATATTTTGGTTCAGTGTATTTAGTCTACCTTGCTCCCCTCAGATCCACCTCCCATTGCCACACCGTCCCTGACCCTGCTGCTCCCTGTTGGCGTTGCCCTGGCAGCCGTGTTAGTGGTGTTATTACTGGCTGTCGTCTGGAAGAATCACAGGCAGATTAGGAGGAAGACGGAGATAAATCCAGGTCGGCATTTTTACATTTCACTAACGATACCAATGCTTTCTTTGCATGTGCTTGTCAGACATACAAACGTTTTCCTCTAACAAGAACATGGTAATTATTATTATTATTTTTTTGTTTGTTGTGGTTTTCAGAAATAATCGAGCAACATCATGACAAGAACGGGAACGAGGAACATGTGTCACTGACCAGCAGGTTAACTCCGCCCCGATTACTGATTTGCTACAGCAGCGATGACGGCCACGCCCATGTCCGAGCTGTAATGCAGCTAGCAGTCTTCCTGCAGCAGCACATGGCAACACAGGTAACACTGGGAGGAAAATATCAGTACGACAGAACGCCGTGCAACGTTTCATTCAACACAAACGGTTCTGTACTGAACGACCGGTTGAAGAATGTTGTGATTATAGTGGCCCAGAGAGTGATTGTGTGTGACATGTTGGACGTGATTTCAAATGGTCACATCCATATTGATCAAGCCACCCCTTGCCACACCCACCAAACAGGAGCAAATGTTCCTCAAAGGCTGTTGAAGAATGGTACACATTGTTTTGGCAGGAAACGTGTTATTTAATTTCAAACCGTTATGAAACAGCAATCTTTGAACCCGAATGGAATGCACCCCTGCCCTGGTCTGTGTTAAATAAATATAAAATAAAAAAGTATTGGTTGAAATTGCATTTTAAATGGACAAATGTAAATGTTATTTATAATATATTATATTATTTGTATTATTATTATTATTATTATCATTATGATATTATTTGTTGTTGCATTGTCGCGCCAGGTATTTCTGGACCTGTGGGATTCTCTAAGCTTGGCAGAGGAGGGGATCATGGGATGGCACTGCAGGAGGATCCAGGAGAGTGACTTTGTTCTGGTCATCTGTTCCCGGGGACTACAGAGGCGGCCACCGGAGAGAGATGCGGGGGAAAGCAGAAGCACCGCTGCAGCCGTAGTATCCCTGATGGGAGAAGAGCTTGGCCGTGCCAAAGCCAAGGGGAGAGACATCTCCAAGTACATGGCTGCTATATTTGAGTACTCTGAGGAGAAGGACATCCCTGCCGAGCTAGGGTTTGTGTCACGCTACACCCTAACTAGAGACTTGCCTCTGCTCTTCTCCCACATCCATGGTGTGGCCCTACATAAGCCCGGGAAGTATCTGAGAATAGAACACATTACAGAGGAGGGTTACACCAAACTGCCAGCCGGTGCTGCTCTACAATGGTCTATATATGAAGCTGGCATGGCATTGACTAATCATCAGGAATCATGTGATGAATGGGGAGGTAAATCTCAAGACAATCGTGTGGAATGTGTGTGAGCATCCCAGTTGGGCCCTGCACTGCAAACTCCGGGGCAATTGACATATGACGACTGTATTACCAGTATTATTAAAGCACTCCTTACCAAAGTGATCCTCGATGGGGAACTATTCTGTGACTACTGAGCCGCGATAAGCTTTTAAAAATTGCCTTGCTCATACAATACGTTAGGAGGAATATATTATTGGTGTGTTATGTGTGCTGTGGTTAGAGTTGGCCATGGGCTATGGTGGATCATTTTAGATTCCCTACAAATAATCTGAGAATAACATCAGACACAATCTATACATTTTCATTAGATGTTTTGGGAATTACCACACTAACATATCACACAAGCAAACCCCTGAGGCTATCCATATCTCTACACCGCTGACGTAGATGGAAAATTATTTTTGAAATGGGGAAATATAGGCTGAAGAAATTCTGATTGTGAACATGTTTGATGCCATGCGATTTTAATGAACTAAATATAAAATCCAGATGTATTTTCTTCTGGTACTGATAATATTTATTTACATGAATTATATTTATGTAGAATGCTACAGCCTGAACAGCCGCTAGTGGTCGCAGTGTACCTGTCTATTGACGGTCTCACAATCTGCAGGCTAGGATATAAACTAAGAGATAGAATATAAACTAATTTGACATTGTCATTTAATTGTCCAGAAAAAAGTATGAATCAAATTAATATAGTTTTTATTTGCAATAGGTTACATTTTATGTTATTTCATATGTTATTTAAATGAAGAATGCTGCGGAATGGGAAACAGGATTTTGATTGCCTTGACAGATGAATAGGTTTTCTCATCTCCGTTCTGCTAGCAGCAGGAAGTTATGCTGGACTCTTTTTTTCTCTCAAAATAAGAGTCCCCCTGCAAAGACACTAAACATTAGGAAAATCGATTTTCGAAGCACTCTAGTGCAGTGAAACGTGTTGCACAGCGTTGCAACAATCTTGGAAAAATAGATATATCAGCATTATTATTTTGAAAGTTTACACAAATACTGGTATGTTCAACTCTATTTAAATAGAGGGGTATGAAGTGCTCCTGGATGTGTATGAGAGTCCCCCTCAAAACCTGAACATATTCGGTTAGTAGAGACCCCACCGAGTATTTACCATCAAGCTTTGTTGTTGTTGCTATAGCCCAATGTGTAATAGGCTGTATTCAATGGCGACTCGTCATTCTGCCCCACCTGTTTTGAGACCCACATTTTTTGCAAAAAAAACAAATGTTTTGGGGGGCTTGCATGTTATTTGGACATTAATGTGTCACATCAGTTTGCAAACAATGTAAAAACATTTTTTTAATATATAATTGAGTTAATAAAGCCGCACACAACCTTGGTCTCTTGTTTGTTTTCTTGAGTATTAGCAGATCCTAAATGCAGGTGTTTCAGTCTAGCTCAGTGCTTTCTGTGGTGGTAGGTCGGGCCAGCAGAAAATAGTAGCATTGCGCCGTGATTCGCTCACTATTCTGTCACTCATGGGGACCTTACGCAATCGCCTAGCTTCAGTCCTTTAGTAATGGTAGACATCCAAAATTTCAGCCTTTTGGGTCCTACCATAGAGTTATATTACAAGTGCCCTTCCAAGAAGGCTCAAGGTCATTGGCCACAGAAATGAAGTCAAATCACGTTATATGTACAGTAGCTTTGATTGGACTGATCATGTCAACATCGTACTTTCATTTAGCTAGCAGTCATCATCGTGAATCAAGTCTACTGGCAAATCCTTTTTAATCCTTGTCATATGAAGAGAAATAATGAAGAGAAAATATAGATATAACTAGAAGTTACTGGCGGAGAGGTTTGGAATTCTTTGTTATTGGTCTATTAACCAATTTATCACGTCAATGTCACAATGTAAAGCTGAAACATGATTTAGAAGGCCTGTGTAGATTGTATTTTCAACCAGCAACTACTGTATCAGCAAATAGCACTGAACTTTTTCAAGCTTTTACAGTATTAGTTGTATCAGCTGCTGTAGAATTAGACATAAAACAAAGGAAATACGTATTTTCACTGCACTGGGCCTTAACATAAAAAATAAAAAAAGTTGGGTAAAATAATTTTTAAAAAGTCAGTTATTGACGTTGCAATGTTGAAACGCGGGCTTTTAATCTGAAGGTTTCCTCATTGCCATACCAGAGTGACGTCATCGTTTGTGCTGCTGGCAGAACGAACGTCTCTGAAACTACCGGATCCAACATGGAGAGAAAAGGTAATCTTCATAAAGACACAAAATACAAAACGTTTAATCAGTTGTGTGTTAACATATAATTAACAAATGTCAATGGATGTCGTTTTTAAAAAAAGGTGACAGTTAATTATATCGACAATATTTATGTACGAAGTGTTTTGTGCAACTGCATCTCTTGCTAAGCTGAACGCATTGGCTCAGCTAGCTACCTTTTTTACTAATTAGCACCGTCAACCTGACCCTACAATCATGTCTAACTGCTTCTATTTCATGTGCTTTTCATGGAAAAAGTAATTGAGTAAACGTGGAGGGAATAATGCAATATGTATACGACAGATCTTCAGTGAGCGTTGCTGCCAAACATCTCAGTGCCTCTTCCTGTTTTTAAAAAGAGGACGTTACTAAATATTTTCAATCACTATCTTCACTTATGTAAATACGAACCAGAATTGAATTTTATTCTGTTTTCTGCGACAATAGCTAACAAATGTTTGCTAACGTTAGCTAGCTAATCATTTATTTGATATACCTCAGCCAGCTTTCAAACGTCTTTGGCTAACTAACGTTAGCTAGCTAGCACATAACGTTCAACCCAGAAGAAGAAACATATAGCTCCTAAAATACGGGTTCACCAGAAATGGGATATTTAAGTTAGCTAGACATTGAATAAATGTGTTGTTTAAAAAGAAAATCATTTGCATTTACAGTTCTAGCACTTCAAGCAAGGAAGAAGAGGGCGAAAGCAAAGAAGTCGAGCAAGAAGTGAGTAATTGTGTAGTGCACTGTTAGCATGTCTCGCTACATTTGACACAGGACATTTAGTTTGACCATAAGCATTGAATCACGTTTCCATTGGGTCCTGAAAAAGGACTGACTGTGGTCCGGCATGTCGACGAGAGCCACAATTCCTACCAGACTTCACTTGCGGCAGATGTCGTGATGACGTGTATTTTTAGTTTTTAATAAATTGTCAGTTGCCTGTCAAATTCAAGTACATCCGTTTTCTACCACATCATAAACACCAGTTAATTCTTTATTTAGGAATGAAATTATATGAGATGTTGTATGAAAAATGCAATGAATATTTTTTTTTTGTGTGAAGTTTCGTGAAAAGACTTTAGATGGCACCTGTCCCTCGTTTCCATAGCAGCAGTTAATTGGTTGGCTTTGAGTGTGTCTGGTTTATTCTCTGTAGTCAGAAGGAATGCAGCATATCTGGAAATGTAATGAGTTAATAACGTCAATATTTACATGGTGACACAAACTTGCCATCACATCAGTGTATGGTATCGTGTGAGTGTGACCACGGCACGTCTAAGGTAGATATGGACATCTGAATGCATAGAGCAGGGCTACTCCTGGGCGACAAAGCACTTCTGGGTTTTGTTTCCATCGGATTGTTAATTTGCACACAGTTAATTGGTGTCCTAGGCCGACACTAAATCAGTCCCTAAGTAGGAGGCGAGATTGAAAGCTGGCAGAAGTGTAACTGGCCTCGAGGGCCAGATTTGTGAGTAGCACCTGCACAAAGTTTAGTACCAATGTAGGTGACACTTGGGCCTGCCCTGAACAAAAATATACCTAAAAAAAGAAATCCTATAACACCCATTTTAAATATTCTGAATGATGTTGAGTATTTTAGTTAATGTTCCTATAGAACAGATTGAGATCTTTGTGGTTTACCCAACAACAGCCAAGCCAACCCACACTATGCCAGCAGACATCCTTTCTGTAGGCACGATATTATGTAATGCCTAGCTGTTGTGCTGCTATTTAGAGCAGCAGGAGAACGATGAAGTCCTCAGCACGGGTCAGCTGAAGCACAACGTTATGGATAAGGGAAAACGCCCTGCCCTTGAAGTTATTCGTTTGTCAGTTCCTCCTTTTGCTGACCTAAACAATGCTAAATCACATTTTTTTTAACATTACATAGGCAAAATGACTCAAGTGAATGTTGTCCTTCAAAACAATGGATTCACACATCATATGTGTGAACGTTGTTTTATAGAGGATTATGCAATGGGTGGGTCTAATCCTGAATGCTGATTGGTTAAAACCGCATTCCAGCTGGTGTCTAGTCCACAAATTACAACCGGCTAAAATTATGGCGTTGTAATGCCTATTTACTCTTCAATCTGACTGCGCACTCCACTGTCTCATCAGCCCAGCCAGGCAATTTATAAACTTGATCTCTAGATTACAAATCATCTAAACTAACATGTTAGTTTTCAACAGAAGAGATTTGTAATAACCTTGCTGTCTGTCTGATATTTGCAACATTGTTTCAATATTCAAATTCGATCTCCGGTTGTCCCACAGTAATAATCTGGTTGGGATGAGACATTTAGGTAGGCAGCTTTTGTCAGCCAGCCATCGATCAGCATAATTTTTATGGATATATTCAAAGAACTATCAATGGAAAACAGGTCATATTAAATAAAGTGTAGCTAGTTTGCTTTCCCGCTTCAGTTTGAAGTGATTGTGTTAGCTGTGTTGTTGACTAGCTCCTCTGAACAACAGTGTCTTGACTAGAGAGCACATTTTCTATGCCAAGCTAGCTCATTGTTATGGATGTATCAAAATAAATGTCACTAGAAAACAGCTTATGCAAATGCACTGCTTTGCTGTTATTCTGGCTGCACTTTTTGACGTGACTAAGTTAACCAACTATGGCTATCTAGCAATGCAAGGGATAAGGTCGTTGCCAGCCAGTATGGCAATGGAATATTTAGAACAAACGACTGGGTTGCATCGCGTCTCTGGCAACCAAACCGATAAAACGAACGACCAGCCGGCTTGAGTAACGATTTGTGTCGGAACTTTATATTGTGGAAGGATGAATTGGTATGAATATATTTATCAAAAATGTTTTTAATTAAAATATGTAAATATTTTTTTAATATTTGAATATGTAAGTCATTGTATAAAAGTCATAATGCCCTCCGCCGGTGTTTGGAGGATATATCAGCATCCCCCTCACATCTGATTGGTTTGAAGGGCATTCTAGAGCGTGCATTATTTCCCTTTATAAACTGGGTGGTTAGATCCCTGAATGCTGATTGGCTGACAGCCGTGGTATATCAGACCATATACCAAAGGTATGACAAAACATTTATTTTTGCTGCTCTAATTAAGTTTATAATCAGTTTATAACAGCAATAAGGCACCTCAGGGGTTTGTGGTATATGGCCAATATACCACAGCTAAGGGCTGTTTCCAGGCACTCGGTGATGCGTCTTGCCTAAGAAAAGCCCTTAGTCATAGTATATACATATACCACAACCCCTCATGCGTTATTGCTAAAATAACACAGTATATTTCACGGTAGAATTCAATGTCTATAGTTCATTCTTACATGTTTGGGTCTGCTTTTGAAAGCAAAAGCCGAATTGAAAACATTGTTGAATTCAATTTTCATAATGGCAAGCTATAGGACTGATGGTTTGGTTAGCTAAACTAGCAAGTATGTTGGTTTGGTTACCAAGGCAACTACGGTAGCTGTATCTAGTTAAACGTTCTATCTACTTCAGTGGATGTTGAACACATTTCTAGACGCAAATGTGTTAAAGTTATAGCCATGGTATAAAAGGCATAATCACCTCGGTGCTCTATGCGTTCTCTAGAAAATAATGCAACTCAGTGGAATATTGTTCATTATTTTCCATAGAACGCCTAGCCCCCCCCTACACACACACACACTGATTATCCCTTACAGTTAGTGGGCTGTCACTCTACTGTGAGATGTCGTGAATGGAAAGGGTGACAGTCCTGTATTAAATGTTTGTGTATTAAATGCCATGCAAGTATCACTCGTTTCTTGGAAAATGTCTGTGCCAAGTGCTCAGGAAGAAGGTCTCTAACCATTGTTATGCATGTCCTCCATCCAGACAGACAGCCCACCCCAGGGGTGCAGCACCCCAGCAGCAGCCCCAGCCAGAGGCCTCTCCCCAGGAACCAGATGAGCCTGAGGAGATCTTAGGCTCTGATGATGAGGAGCAGGAGGATCCCAATGACTACTGCAAGGGTGAGGGGATGACTGCTGCGAGGGTGAGGGGATGACTGCTGCGAGGGTGAGGGGATGACTGCTGCGAGGGTGAGGGGATGACTGCTGCGAGGGTGAGGGGATGACTGCTGCGAGGGTGAGGGGATGACTGCTGCGAGGGTGAGGGGATGACTGCTGCGAGGGTGAGGGGATGACTGCTGCGAGGGTGAGGGGATGACTGCTGCGAGGGTGAGGGGATGACTGCTGCGGGGTGAGGGGATGGCTGCTGCTGCGAGGGTGAGGGATGGCTGCTGCTGCGAGGGTGAGGGATGGCTGCTGCTGCGAGGGTGAGGGTGAGGGATGGCTGCTGCTGCGGGTGAGGGGCTGAGGGATGGCTGCTGCTGCGAGGGTGAGGGGATGGCTGCTGCTGCGAGGGTGAGGGGATGGCTGCTGCTGCGAGGGTGAGGGGATGGCTGCTGCTGCGAGGGTGAGGGGATGGCTGCTGCTGCGCGAGGGTGAGGGATGGCTGCTGCTGAGGGGAGGGTGAGGGATGGCTGCTGCTGAGGGGATGGCTGGCTGCTGCGAGGGTGGCTGCTGCGGGGAGGGGATGGCTGCTGCGAGGGTGAGGGGATGGCTGCTGCGAGGGTGAGGGGATGGCTGCTGCGAGGGTGAGGGGATGGCTGCTGCGAGGGTGAGGGGATGGCTGCTGCGAGGGTGAGGGGATGGCTGCTGCGAGGGTGAGGGGATGGCTGCTGCGGGTGAGGGGATGGCTGCTGCGAGGGTGAGGGGATGGCTGCTGCGAGGGTGAGGGGGCTGCTGCGAGGGTGAGGGGATGGCTGCTGCGAGGGTGAGGGGATGGCTGCTGCGAGGGTGAGGGGATGGCTGCTGCGAGGGTGAGGGGATGGCTGCTGCGCGAGGGTGAGGGGATGGCTGCTGCGGGTGAGGGTGAGGGGATGGCTGCTGCGAGGGGATGAGGGGATGGATGGCTGCTGCGGGTGAGGGGATGGCTGCTGCGAGGGAGGGGATGGCTGCTGCGAGGGTGAGGGGATGGCTGCTGCTGCGAGGGTGAGGGGATGGCTGCTGCTGCGAGGGTGAGGGGATGGCTGCTGCTGCGAGGGTGAGGGGATGGCTGCTGCGGCGAGGGTGAGGGGATGGCTGCTGCGCGAGGGTGAGGGGATGGCTGCTGCGAGGGGTGAGGGGATGGCTGCTGCTGCGGGTGAGGGGATGGCTGCTGCGCGCGGGGTGAGGGGGCTGGCTGCTGCGTGAGGGATGGCTGCTGCGGCGAGGGTGAGGGGATGGCTGCTGCGGCGAGGGTGAGGGGATGGCTGCTGCGGCGAGGGTGAGGGGATGGCTGCGGCGAGGGTGAGGGGATGACTGTGGCGAGGGTGTTACGATGATGAAGTGCCCCAGCTAGTCTTTAGGGAGTTCCTGCGGTGTCTGCTTTCTTTCTGAGTTCTGGCTGTGTGGATAGAACTGACCAGAAAGTTACGTTCTTTCCTAATATGTGAAACTTGCCACTGGTTTCAGGCAGAGCCAAGAGTTTAAAGTTGGCAAAGTCAACCAACTCATTGTATGACTTTTTAAAAGTAGAATGTTATTTCATTATTAGTCCTCTCTAGTTATAATACATTAACTTGGGAGTCAACAATGGTCTACATGCTTATTTAGGTTATTTTGGACTTTAGGGCTGAGCCAATGACTCGTGTGAATGATGTTCTCTATCTCCCTCTGCTGCGTGTCTAGGTGGCTACCACCATGTAAAGATAGGAGACCTGTTCAATGGGAGGTACCATGTGATCAGGAAGCTGGGCTGGGGACACTTCTCCACTGTGTGGCTGGCTTGGGACATTCAGTAAGATCACTTCTCATATCATTGTCTGTGAAGGCCTGAGACTGAATCACACTAGATTCTGATCAACACATCTTCACAATACCAGAAGCAGTATTTGTTCAATCAACTTTTTTGTTGTTGTTGCTGAAATAATCCTATATTGCATCGAATCAAACATACATTGTCTTCTGTGTCAGCTTGACTGACTGACTGTTTGTTTTGTAGGGTGAAGAGGTTTGTGGCTATGAAAGTGGTGAAGAGTGCAGAGCATTACACAGAGACGGCTGTAGATGAGATCAAACTGCTCAGATCTGTGAGTATTAACTTGGTCAATCATACTCACCAGCATGACAACAGCCTGATATTTTCATCTGTAAAAATGCTACCTTTTCTTCCTTGTCCCTTTGTTCACCTTTTCCTTTCAGACATTTGGTTCTGATAAAAAAAAAATATATATTTCCTGTTTTTTTTGTGTGTGTTTCGTAGGTGAGAAACACAGACCCTGACGATCCCAAGAGGGAGATGGTGGTTCAGCTACTGGATGACTTCAAGATCTCCGGGGTCAACGGGACTCATGTGTGCATGGTGTTTGAGGTGCTGGGGCACCACCTACTGAAGTGGATCATCAAGTCCAACTACCAGGGCCTTCCTCTGCCCTGCGTCAAGACCATCATACGACAGGTAATACCACAGGACGTAGTCCTCCATACCGTGGCTATCCAAACCTAATCCTAGACCTTGTTACGGATCAGGATTGGGGTCCGTTCCATATCAATTCGGCAAGTGAACGAAGATTCCTTATTTCCTCCATTGAAAAGCAATGAATTGAAATTGAATTGGCACCAACCCTGCTACTGATCCTTCACCTCCATGACCTTGTAAACGATTCAGTCCTATTTTTTTTAATGTCTTATCTACTTATCTACTTAAACTATCACATGACCTCTGGCTGAAGGGAAATAGATTTCCAGACTTCCTTGACCAATGATCAAGAGGGATGGCAATATGGGACTAGTAGGGTGTGGGGATGACTGCGGCGAGGGTGCTTCTACACCTGCATTGCTTGCTGTTTGGGGTTTTAGGCTGGGTTTCTGTACAGCACTTTTGAGATATCAGCTGATGTACGAAGGGCTATATAAATACATTTGATTTGATATTACTGAGTGGTGCAGCGGTCCGAGGCTCTAGAGGCGTCAATACAGCCCGCCCTGGTTCGATCCCGGGCTGTATCACAACCCGGCCGTAATCAGGAGTCCCATAGTGCGGCGGTGTCTGGGTTAGGGGAGTGTTGGGCCGGGCTAGGACGTCATTCTAAATAAGAATTTGTTCTTAACTGACTTGCCTACTTAAATAAAATAATTGGTGCCCATTGTGCAGGTTCTCCAGGGGTTGGACTACCTTCACACCAAGTGTGAGATCATCCACACTGACATCAAGCCAGAGAACATCCTGTTGACGGTGAATGAGCCATACGTGAGGAGGCTGGCAGCAGAGGCTACAGAGTGGCAGAAAGCAGGGGCTCCCCCTCCCTCAGGGTCCGCAGGTAGGGGTTAAGTCCATGCACCCCACATACGCACCGCACAGACGCCGACAGAAAGACAACAGCACTCGTGCAAAAGTTCCCCAAAATATGGTACTTCGGTGTACAGAAGTATGTTGATTTGTCTCTGTTCTATTTTCAGTCAGCACAGCTCCAGCTCCAAAAGCAGTAAGTCTCCCCTTTTTCACTCATTGCCCTTTTCTTACAATTTCAGCCATTCAGTGTTAATGTGCTACTGCAACCACAACCAGTAGCTATTTTATTCAGTAAACCCTGTTGACGTCTGTCCTGTCTGTCCTGCTTCCGCCTCTTCTCCAGACGACCAAAATGTCCAAGAACAAGAAGAAGAAATTAAAGAAGAAGCAGAAGCGTCAGGCGGAGCTGTTGGAGAAGTGCATTCTGGATCTGGAGGAGATGGAGAAGGAGAGGGAGGAGGAGGAGGAGGAGGATGATGAAGAGGATCCCGAGTCTCCCGTATCTCCCAAGCAGCAGCGGCCATATTGTGCTCCTCTCGGACAAGTCTCCTTACAGGAAGTAACCAGCCAAGACACAGCAGGTGACTTTCTGTAATTCAATTCAATACTACTTTGTCACTCAAGGGGACGTTAGTATTTTTTCAATCATGGGCCTGGAGATCCACACTGGGTTGAACAGGCTTTTTGCTCAGCAGTGATGCACCTGATTCAACTAATCTACTAATTATCAAGCCCTTGATTAGTTGAACCAGCTGAGCTGGGACACAAGCCTGCACACCCAGTTGGGTCTCCCAGATTAGGATTAAGAACACAGAATTAGACTAATTAGAAGGGAACTACTAGTCCAGCCTCCACTAGATCTAGTGTTATTTTCTCATTTACCCAGGATGCATTGCGGGTGCGGAGGTGACGTGGTTAGGACCAAAAGGGATAACAACCGACACAGAAGTGAACTGTAACGGCCTTCATCCTGAGGCAGAGGACAATGAAACGGAGGAGAGGAAGGCACAGTGGAGAGAGCAAGACCAACACAACGGTAACGTAGACCAAACAGGGGATTGTCTTCTTCAGGAGTCTCCACCACCTCAACCCGTGTATAACGGCCTGGTGTCCCCGGATACCCCAGAGAGTGAGGAGGGGAGTGGAGCACTGACCAGGAAGGAGGCTGAAATAAAGACTAAAGCATCCGAGACTGAGACGAAAAGCTTTGGCGGCCGGGAGGAGCTATCGTCAGAGGAGCAGAAGAATCAGGAAAGGAGTCAAGTGGAAGTCACAAAGGAGGCGCAGGGCAGGAGTCGTGGAGAGGAGGCCACAGAGGAGGCGCTGGAGAACGTCCAGTATGGAGGAGAACAGGAGAGTCTGAAGGATGGTGAGAAGACTGGTATCAAAAATCACATATCTGTATATTTAAACGGGCGGATTTTGGATTATTATGCTAATTAGATGTTGGTGTGGGCGTCTGACTATAGTACAGTACGTTGTTGTATTCCTTTATTTGACGGTCAGATCAGTGTTGTAATGGCAGGTTACTGAGTCTCCTATCTATCTATCTATCTATCTATCTATCTATCTATCTAGCCAAATTAGCAGCAGGGAACCTCCTGGTGAACCCTCTGGAGCCACTCAACGCAGACAGACTGAAGGTCAAGATAGCAGACCTGGGCAACGCCTGCTGGCTGGTGAGTATCTGTGTGCAGATGACCTAAGGGATTTCCTGCTTAAATCTTTTCCCCGTCATTCATGTCGCCTACCTGCTTGCTTGAGTTTGCCAATGGAATAACCCCCCCCCCAAAATCATAACTCAACCCCAGCTGCCGCTCTATACAGGCTCAATCAAATGTGGAAAGAATTTTAAAAAAAAAAAAAAAAATTTAACACTGCTTGAACCCAGTTCTGCAATAGCAGTCTCATTGACCTGGCTCCCCCTTGCCCCTTTCTCTCTACTCCGCAGCACAAGCACTTTACGGAAGACATCCAGACGAGACAGTACCGTTCTCTAGAGGTGCTCATAGGGTCTGGCTACAGCACACCAGCTGACATATGGAGTACAGCCTGCATGGTAAGACTGGACAACACACTTTACATTCAAATAAAACCAGTAAATAAACAGAAAGTAGAAGACATTAATTTAGTCATTTCCTTGCTGTAATTGGATGCAGTCTTGGATGGATTGTGACGCTACGACGGACTAGAATTCCCTTTTTACATGTGAATTTCCCCACTTGGGATAATTAAGCAATAAGGCGTGAGGGGGTGTGGTATATGGCCAATATACCACGGCTAACGGCTGTTCTTACGTACGACGCAACGCGGAGTGCCTGGATACATTGGCCATATACCACAAACCGCTGAGGAGCCTTATTGCTATTATAAACTGGTTCCCAATGTAATTAGAACAGTAAAAATAAATATTTTGTCATACCTGTGCTCTACGGTCTGATATACCACGGCTCTCAGCCAGTCAGATAATTGACTCAGATGGAAGAAAGAGGGACATCTGTACAAGAAGGAGATCCTATTTAGAATGTCTTTCCAAGATCTTCCTCCCTACACGTACACTGTCTGCTTCCTGCCATTAGGCTGTCTGTGTGTTGTTGTTTATTGTGCCCTTCTCTGCAGGCGTTTGAGCTGGCCACTGGGGACTACTTGTTTGAGCCGCATTCCGGGGAAGATTACTCCAGGGACGAAGGTAGTTATGCAGCCGAATATTAATCTGCTTGATTTGAATAGATGTTTAGTAGTCTAATTTTAGAAGGTTGCCTCTGTGCTAATCTTACATATCTGATTCTAATAATTAGCTGGTTCATCAGCTGAATCCGGTTATTTACAACTGGGGTTGGAGTTAAAACCCTACAGGAGGGTAGCTCTCCAGGAACAGGGTTGGAGAGCCCTGGTGTAAACCTACAGGAGGGTAGCTCTCCAGGGACAGGGTTGGAGAGCCCTGGTGTAAACCTACAGGAGGGTAGCTCTCCAGGAACAGGGTTGGAGAGCCCTGGTGTGAACCTACAGGAGGGTAGCTCTCCAGGAACAGGGTTGGAGTGTAAACCTACAGGAGGGTAGCTCTCCAGGAACAGGGTTGGAGTGTAAACCTACAGGAGGGTAGCTCTCCAGGAACAGGGTTGGAGAGCCCTGGTGTAAACCTACAGGAGGGTAGCTCTCCAGGAACAGGGTTGGAGAGCCCTGGTGTAAACCTGCAGGACGGTAGCTCTCCAGGAACAGGGTTGGAGTGTAAACCTACAGGAGGGTAGCTCTCCAGGGACAGGGTTGGAGACCCTTGGTGTGAACCTACAGGAGGGTAGCTCTCCAGGAACAGGGTTGAAGAGCCCTGGCCTACAGAGAAGAGCTGTTTTGGATTCTTGGCATTAACCGTTTGCGTACTGTGAAATGCATTCCGAAATATTAATAGGTTTTCATTCAATCTCTTCTTGTCACTTTGGGATTTTACTTGGTCCTAAATATTCATAAATGCATTAATGATTTAAAAACCAAGAGTTATACATTATGCAGTAGGTGGTGAGTACAATACTGTGCAATGCATTTCATGGTACAATATTGATTAGTAGTCTAGTTGACAGTAAAGACTACAGTGATTTTGTAATTGGTTTAATAGCCATCTGGACACATTGTTTTAGCATGTGTCAGCTAGCCTGGGCCTGTTCATTACTGTAGCCAGCTGGTCACATTGTTTTAGCATGTGTCAGCTAGCCTGGGCCTGTTCATTACTGTAGCCAGCTGGACACATTGTTTTAGCATGTGTCAGCTAGCCTGGGCCTGTTCATTACTGTAGCCAGCTGGACACATTGTTTTAGCATGTGTCAGCTAGCCTGGGCCTGTTCATTACTGTTGCCAGCTGGTCTATCATTGTTTTAGCATGTGTCAGCTAGCCTGGGCCTGTTCATTACTGTAGCCAGCTGGACACATTGTTTTAGCATGTCAGCTAGCCTGGGCCTGTTCATTACTGTAGCCAGCTGGTCTATCATTGTTTTATTACTGCCAGCTGGTCATGTGTCAGCTAGCCTGGGCCTGTTCAGCTAGCCATGTGTCAGCTAGCCTGGCCTGTTCATTACTGTAGCCAGCTGGTCACATTGTTTTAGCATGTGTCAGCTAGCCTGGGCCTGTTCTTACTGTAGCCAGCTGGTCACATTGTTTTACATGTGTCAGTAGCCTGGGCCTGTTCAGCTGGTGGTCTATCATTGTTTTAGCATGTGTCAGCTAGCCTGGGCCTGTTCATTACTGTAGCCAGCTGGACACATTGTTTTAGCATGTGTCAGCTAGCCTGGGCCTGTTCATTACTGTAGCCAGCTGGTCTATCATTGTTTTAGCATGTGTC
This sequence comes from Oncorhynchus nerka, assembly GCF_034236695.1. NCBI lineage: Eukaryota > Metazoa > Chordata > Actinopteri > Salmoniformes > Salmonidae > Oncorhynchus > Oncorhynchus nerka. The sequence continues at coordinate 8,957,063 of NC_088415.1, read as the reverse complement.
AGCTAGCCTGGGCCTGTTCATTACTGTAGCCAGCTGGTCACATTGTTTTAGCATGTGTCAGCTAGCCTGGGCCTGTTCATTACTGTAGCCAGCTGGTCTATCATTGTTTTAGCATGTGTCAGCTAGCCTGGGCCTGTTCATTACTGTAGCCAGCTGGTCACATTGTTTTAGCATGTGTCAGCTAGCCTGGGCCTGTTCATTACTGTAGCCAGCTGGTCTATCATTGTTTTAGCATGTGTCAGCTAGCCTGGGCCTGTTCATTACTGTAGCCAGCTGGTCACATTGTTTTAGCATGTGTCAGCTAGCCTGGGCCTGTTCATTACTGTAGCCAGCTGGTCACATTGTTTTAGCATGTGTCAGCTAGCCTGGGCCTGTTCATTACTGTAGCCAGCTGGTCACATTGTTTTAGCATGTGTCAGCTAGCCTGGGCCTGTTCATTACTGTAGCCAGCTGGTCACATTGTTTTAGCATGTGTCAGCTAGCCTGGGCCTGTTCATTACTGTAGCCAGCTGGTCACATTGTTTTAGCATGTGTCAGCTAGCCTGGGCCTGTTCATTACTGTAGCCAGCTGGTCACATTGTTTTAGCATGTGTCAGCTAGCCTGGGCCTGTTCATTACTGTAGCCAGCTGGTCACATTGTTTTAGCATGTGTCAGCTAGCCTGGGCCTGTTCATTACTGTAGCCAGCTGGTCACATTGTTTTAGCATGTGTCAGCTAGCCTGGGCCTGTTCATTACTGTAGCCAGCTGGTGTCACATTGTTTTAGCATGTGTCAGCTAGCCTGGGCCTGTTCATTACTGTAGCCAGCTGGTCACATTGTTTTTCAGCATGGTGTCAGCTAGCCTGGGCCTGTTCATTACTGTAGCCAGCTGGTCACATTGTTTTAGCATGTGTCAGCTAGCCTGGGCCTGTTCATTACTGTAGCCAGCTGGTCACATTGTTTTAGCATGTGTCAGCTAGCCTGGGCCTGTTCATTACTGTAGCCAGCTGGTCACATTGTTTTAGCATGTGTCAGCTAGCCTGGGCCTGTTCATTACTGTAGCCAGCTGGACACATTGTTTTAGCATGTGTCAGCTAGCCTGGGCCTGTTCATTACTGTAGCCAGCTGGTCACATTGTTTAGCATGTGTCAGCTAGCCTGGGCCTGTTCATTACTGTAGCCAGCTGGTTTTAGCACATTGTTTTAGCATGTGTCAGCTAGCCTGGGCCTGTTCATTACTGTAGCCAGCTGGTCACATTGTTTTAGCATGTGTCAGCTAGCCTGGGCCTGTTCATTACTGTAGCCAGCTGGTCACATTGTTTTAGCATGTGTCAGCTAGCCTGGGCCTGTTCATTACTGTAGCCAGCTGGTCACATTGTTTTAGCATGTGTCAGCTAGCCTGGGCCTGTTCATTACTGTAGCCAGCTGGTCACATTGTTTTAGCATGTGTCAGCTAGCCTGGGCCTGTTCATTACTGTAGCCAGCTGGTCACATTGTCATACCATGTGTTTGATAGGAGCGATGAAGTTGTTGACTATAGAACGTTGTGTATGTCAGCTATAGTCAAATCCTAAAGGGCCAGTTTCCCAGATTATTTTAAAGCCTTGACTTGGACTGGAAAGTAATGTTCAGATTTTACATTGAAAGTGTTTTTAATTTTTTTTTATAGTCCAAAGGAAACCTGCTACCTGTTATTATGAACCTTTCCACCCCACTTTTACAGCTTTTCTGCTATGTAATAACCTGCTGTGTTAATGAACCTTTCCACGCCTCTTTTACAGCTTTTCGGCTATGTAATAACCTTCTGTGTTAATTAATGAACCTTTCCACGCCTCTTTTACAGCTTTTCTGCTATGTAATAACCTGCTGTGTTAATTAATGAACCTTTCCACGCCTCTTTTACAGCTTTTCTGCTGCGTAATAACCTGCTGTGTTAATGAACCTTTCCACGCCTCTTTTACAGCTTTTCTTCTATGTAATAACCTGCTGTGTTAATTAATGAACCTATCCACGCCTCTTTTACAGCTTTTCTGCTACGTAATAACCTGCTGTGTGTTTATTGGCCATTATTGTTATGAGTAAATCTATGATCATGTGATGTTGATGTTGTGTACCTACCTGCAATCCTGTGTTTATTTTCCCCTCGTGACAACTGGAGCTATATTTCTGTCAACACTGCACATCCTCTCCAGTGTCCCACGCCCTCTACTCTTCTCCTCCTCCTCCCCACGCCCTCTACTCTTCTCCTCCTCCTCCCCACGCCCTCTACTCTTCTCCTCCTCCTCCCCACGCCCTCTACTCATCTGCCGCCTCCTCCCCACGCCCTCTACTCATCTGCCGCCTCCTCCCCACGCCCTCTACTCATCTGCCGCCTCCTCCCCACGCCCTCTACTCATCTGCCGCCTCCTCCCCGCCTCCCCCGCCCTCTACTCATCTGCCGCCTCCTCCCCACGCCCTCTACTCATCTCCTCCCCACGCCGCTGCCGCCCTCCCCACGCCCTCTACTCATCTGCCGCCTCCTCCCCACGCCCTCTACTCATCTGCCGCCTCCTCCCCACGCCCTCTACTCATCTGCCGCCTCCTCCCCACGCCCTCTACTCATCTGCCCCCTCCCCCCACGCCCTCTACTCATCTGCCTCCTCCTCCCCACGCCCTCTACTCATCTGCCGCGCCTCCCACCCCTCATCTGCCCTCTCCTCCCCACGCCCTCTACTCTGCCGCCTCCTCCCCACGCCCTCTACTCATCTGCCGCCTCCTTCTCCTCCTCCTCCTCCCCACGCCCTCTACTCATCTGCCTCCTCCTTCTCCCCACGCCCTCTACTCATCTGCCTCCTCCCCACGCCCTCTACTCATCTGCCGCCTCCTCCCCACGCCCTCTACCCATCTGCCGCCTCCTTCTCCTCCTCCCCACGCCCACGCCCTCTACCCATCTGCCGCCTCCTTCTCCTCCTCCCCGCCCTCCATCTGCCCCTCCTCATCTGCCTCCTCCCCCCACGCCCTCTACTCATCTGCCTCCTCCCCCCGCCCCTCTACTCATCTGCCTCCTCCCCACGCCCTCTACTCATCTGCCGCCTCCTCTCCACGCCCTCTACTCATCTGCCGCCTCCTCCTCTGCTAGGCTTTTTGCTCAGACTTGCGTATGTTGAGTAACTTTCAATAAAAAAAATATTTAAAAAAATTGGCACAGCTTGATTTGATTCAGTGGCACGTTAGGTATTTGCAGAGGTGGGTGGAAGCTCGCCCAGGGCTAACTGTCATAAGCTACAACTCTCCATCTGCTGCGGCCACGTGTTGACTACTCACAGCTTGAACCTGAACACCTAGTTATAGATTGGTCCGACGTTGTGCTTGTGGACACGTATTACTCTACTTGTGAGTACCAGAAGTCCTTACAAGAATCCTAAATAAGCTCTAAAATGTAGAAGTTGTGGACAGTCCTCACTGTTTTTTAAGGCTATTATAGGGTTAGGTTTAGTGAAAATAGGATTTTGAATGTCAAGTATAGTAAGACATAGGTCTGTGTGAGTTGATCTGAGGATCTTCTAACCCCATGTCCATTCTTTATCTTACTGGCTTGTAATGTCTGCGTGTAGCAGATCTGGTCTTCCTTCTGCTTTGTGACTTCAGTCTACTGAAACGACTTTCTGCCGTAGAGATAAATCTACAGAGATGATGATGTTAAATGGATTATCGCTATGGTTTCTAACAGCTCTGTTCCAAAGACCGAAGGTGTTCAGTTGGTAAAGACACTGTGGTTGTCGTCTACATGTGCTTCATGTCATACTACGTTGTCGTTGTCTTTAATAGTGTTTTATTTAAGCTTTTACTTAACGAGGCAAGTTATTTACACCGGACCAAGCTGGGCCGATTGTGTGCCGCCCTATGGGACTCAATCACGGCCAGTTGTGATACAGCCTGGAATCGAACCAGGGCGCCTCTAGCGCTGAGATGCAGTGCCTTAGACCGCCTCGCCACTCGGGAGCCCTAAAATATGCTGCTGCTTGGCTCTGTTCTGCTTCTTTGTTCCTCTCTGCTTCCTCCTGGCTTTCTCTCTTCCTCCACTTTCTCATGTCTCTATCTCTCTTTTATGTATGTATGTATATATATATATATATATATATATATATATATATATATATATATATATATATATATATATAATCAGATTTATTAAGTTGTTGGGGAAAGTTCCCCACCTCTATGCACAGAGTGGGAAATTCTCCCAGGAATGGTTCACCAGAAGCGGTACTGTGTGTCTGTGGCCAGCACTGGGGGGTGTGGGGAGGTAGAGCAGGCAAGGTCCTCTGACAGCAGTACTGTGTGTCTGTGGCCAGCACTGGGGGTGTGGGGAGGTAGAGCAGGCAAGGTCCTCTGACAGCAGTACTGTGTGTCTGTGGCCAGCACTGGGGGTGTGGGGAGGTAGAGCAGGCAAGGTCCTCTGACAGCAGTACTGTGTGTCTGTGGCCAGCACTGGGGGTGTGGGGAGGTAGAGCAGGCAAGGTCCTCTGACAGCAGTACTGTGTGTCTGTGGCCAGCACTGGGGGTGTGGGGAGGTAGAGCAGGCAAGGTCCTCTGACAGCAGTACTGTGTGTCTGTGGCCAGCACTGGGGGTGTGGGAGGTAGAGCAGGCAAGGTCCTCTGACAGCAGTACTGTGTGTCTGTGGCCAGCACTGGGGGTGTGGGGAGGTAGAGCAGGCAAGGTCCTCTGACAGCAGTACTGTGTGTCTGTGGCCAGCACTGGGGGTGTGGGGAGGTAGAGCAGGCAAGGTCCTCTGACAGCGGTACTGTGTGTCTGTGGCCAGCACTGGGGGGTGTGGGGAGGTAGAGCAGGCAAGGTCCTCTGACAGCAGTACTGTGTGTCTGTGGCCAGCACTGGGGGGTGTGGGGAGGTAGAGCAGGCAAGGTCCTCTGACAGCAGTACTGTGTGTCTGTGGCCAGCACTGGGGGGTGTGGGGAGGTAGAGCAGGCAAGGTCCTCTGACAGCAGTACTGTGTGTCTGTGGCCAGCACTGGGGGGTGTGGGGAGGTAGAGCAGGCAAGGTCCTCTGACAGCAGTACTGTGTGTCTGTGGCCAGCACTGGGGGGTGTGGGGAGGTAGAGCAGGCAAGGTCCTCTGACAGCGGTACTGTGTGGGGAGGTAGAGCAGGCAAGGTCCTCTGACAGCGGTACTGTGTGGGGAGGTAGAGCAGGAAAGGTCCTCTGACAGCGGTACTGTGTGGGGAGGTAGAGCAGGCAAGGTCCTCTGACAGCGGTACTGTGTGGGGAGGTAGAGCAGGCAAGGTCCTCTGACAGCGGTACTGTGTGGGGAGGTAGAGCAGGAAAGGTCCTCTGACAGCGGTACTGTGTGGGGAGGTAGAGCAGGCAAGGTCCTCTGACAGCGGTACTGTGTGGGGAGGTAGAGCAGGCAAGGTCCTCTGACAGCGGTACTGTGTGGGGAGGTAGAGCAGGCAAGGTCCTCTGACAGCGGTACTGTGTGGGGAGGTAGAGCAGGCAAGGTCCTCTGACAGCGGTACTGTGTGGGGAGGTAGAGCAGGCAAGGTCCTCTGACAGCGGTACTGTGTGGGGAGGTAGAGCAGGCAAGGTCCTCTGACAGCGGTGCTGTGTGTCTGTGGCCAGCACTGGGGGGTGTGGGGAGGTAGAGCAGGCAAGGTCCTCTGACAGCACCAGGAGACCCAACTGCTACATTCCAAATGTCAACACTTGTATACTACGTAGACTCAGAACCACTTTAAATCCAGTCTCTGTCATGTGAAGGTGTTCTCTACTTAGTTTTAGGCAGCGGTCTTTGTACTGTTTGACAGGTAGTTATAGAGATTGTACACCCCCAAAATAAAAGGTGGGTTCCTCAGTGATGTCAGACTGACCCCCTTCACCCTCACCCAGGGTGGGCTTGTGACTGACTGGCACACCAAGTCTGACTGTTTGTCCTCTTCTCTTCCCCCGGTCTCTTTCCTCTCGTTGTGTCTGTCAGACCATATCGCATTGATCATCGAGCTGCTGGGGCAGGTCCCACACAAACTCGTAACAGCTGGGAGATATTCCAAGGATTTTTTCACCAAGAAAGGTAAAGAAAAGTGGTTATGTAAAGGTTTTTAAATTACCTTTCTCTCCTTTGTTGTAAATCTATGCGTGTATTTCATAGTGCCTTAGTTTTTTGTGTTGGATTTTCTTGTATGCTGTAATTTAAAGGAAAGCTTTTAGTAACAGTCGTGTGTGTGTGTGTGATGGTGAGTCTTGTCGTGTGCTGTGGTGACGTGAAACCCTGTGGCTGGCTGGCTGGCTGACTGCTGTCTCTCTCTGTCTAATCCTTCTATGTGTCTCTGAGGCTGACTGTCTCTTCTCTTTCCTAGGGGACCTGAAGCACATCACCAAGCTGAAGCCGTGGGGGTTACTAGAGGTGCTGCAGGATAAGTACGAGTGGTCCAAAGAGGAGGCTGATTGTTTCGCTGACTTCCTCCTCCCCATGCTGGAGCTGGTACCAGAGAAGAGGGCCACGGCTGCAGACTGCCTGCGCCACCCCTGGATCGCCCCCCAGTGACGGCCCCCCTGTACTGCAATGCAAAACACCTAGGGCCTGTTCAGTCGGCAAACGTTTTTGAATGTTGCAGCTAATTGCAATGACTGGAGTCGATTTAACTCATTTTTCTACTTTTCATTGAGGCATGTTTGTTCTCCGTTAAGGAGTTCTATCCGAACGTTCCATAAAGTTTTGCCCTGCTGAATGCGGCCCGGGCCTGGTTTGCCCCTGATGAAACCTTCCAACCACTGTAATGTAAAACCCTGGGGCTATGTTCAGGAGTATGTAACCTCCAGTAAGCCCAACTCCGGTCCTCCAGTAAGCCCAACTCCGGTCCTCCAGTAAGCCCAACTCCGGTCCTCCAGTAAGCCCAACTCCGGTCCTCCAGTAAGCCCAACTCCGGTCCTCCAGTAAGCCCAACTCCGGTCCTCCAGTAAGCCCAACTCCGGTCCTCCAGTAAGCCCTACAGCAGCCCTTTTGTTGTAGACCTGGACAAACACACCTGATACAGCTCACTGAGGACCTGATGAATAGTTGAATCAGGTGTGCTTATCTGAGAATGTGTACTGTTGTGGAGTTAGGAAATACTGTGGGAAATGACTCCAAATGTGAAAGTAGCGTTTCACATCCCTGAATTACATCGTATACTCTCTAGTGGAGGCATCTGGAAACTGGGATGCAAATGAAACCTCTTACAAGAGACTTGTTGCAACAGATCACTTTCCAATTGGATCATCTGAGATGGCTATTTATTTTGGGTTTGTATTCTTACATTTTGTTCTTATTGTCATCATCAAGGACTCTTTGTCTTTTAAAAAAAAAAATTGTTTCTCCTTTTTTCTTTCCTTTTGTACTGATGTTTAAGAAGCCAGTAGACAACACTGACCATAAACCAATCATTTTGATGGTCCAGAATTCTGTGCTCTGTACACTTCTCACCCATGTACACTATATATACAAAGTATGTGGACACCCCTTCAAAATGAGTGGATTTGGCTATTTCAGCCACACCTGATGCTGACAGGTGTATAAAATCGAGCATGCAGCCATGCAATCTCCATAGACAAACATTGGCAGTAGATTGAATGGCCTTACTGAAGAGCTCAGTGACTTTCAACGTGGCACCGTCATAGGATGCCATCTTTCCAAAAAGTCATTTTGTCAAATTTCTGCCCTGCTAGAGCTGCCACGATCAGCTGTAAATGCTGTTGTTGTGGAAACGTCTTGGAGCAACAACGGCTCAGCCGCGAAGTGGTAGGCCACACAAACTCACTGAAGCACGTTTAAAATCATTTCCTTGGTTGCAACACTCACTACCAAGTTCCAAACTACCTCTGGAAGCAACGTCAACTCCATATTAATGGTTTTGGAATGAGATGTTTGTTGAGTAGGTGTCCACATACTTTTGGTTATGTAGTGTAAGAGAACTTGTGATTCCCACCACCACTTGCTTTGTTCTACCCCAGCACAAGACCTGGAGCAGAACACGATCAAGGAACTGTAGTCACTAGTGCCCTCCACCACTTTTCTCTGTCATATAACTTGATACCACTTGGTTTTTCTTCTGATAAAGGCTAAGAGTACTAATGTGTTACATCTTCACCCATAAGCCATTTTGTTTTGTATTAGGAAGTTGCACATAGGGAAAACGAACATGAACAAACGTGTAGGTTGCACTCCACTCTCTCTCTGTTCTGACTGAACGATTTCTAGTTCTCCACAGGAAATTCATTTAGAGGACTGTCTAGCTGTTCGGATCAGTAAAATCCACACCACCTTGTTTGTACAGAATCTGTTATTGTTCTACCTTGTCATTGATTCATTCTCATCGGATAAGAGACTGGTTTTCTCATGTTTTGTGGGTTTCATTAAGTAATATTATGTTCATAAGAGCCCCCCATCCAAAATGAGACATTTTGAAAAATAAACTTGTCTGTGTGTATATACCTGTACCAAAGAGTTGTTCTGTATGTTACAGCCATGTAGAGTTAACAAATCCTAGGTTGTGTCCGAAATGGCACCCGCTTCCCTTTACGGTGCACCCGCTTCCCTTTACGGTGCACCCGCTTCCCTTTACGGTGCACCCGCTTTACGGTGACCCGCTTCCCTTTACGGTGCACCCGGAAAGTACTCAGACCCCTTCACTTTTTCCACATTTTATATTACAGCGTTATTCTAAAAATGGATTCAATTTGACATTTTTTCCCCTCATCAATCTACACACAATACCCCATATTGACAAAGCGAAAGTAGGTTTTTAGTTTAATTTAAAATAAATGTGAAAACATTTCTATCACATTTACATAAGTGTTCAGACCCTTTTCAGTACTTTGTTGAAGCACCTTTGGCAGTGATTACAGCTTTGAGTCCTCTTGGGTATGACGCTACAAGCTTGGCACACCTGTATTTGGGGAGTTTCTTCCCTGCAGATCCTCTCAAGCTCTGTCAGGTTGGATGGGGAGTGTTGCTGCACAGCTATTTTCAAGTCTCGATAGAGCTGTTCGATAGGGTTCAAGTCCGGGCTCTGACTGGGCCACTCAAGGACATTCAGAGACTTGTCCCGAAGCTACTCTTGCGTTGTCTTGGCTGTGTACTTAGGGTCGTTGTCCTTGCATTCTGGCCAAATAGTTCAATCTTGGTTTCATCAGACCAGAGAATCTTGTCTCTCATGGTCTGAGAGTCCTTTAGGTGCCTTTTGGCAAACTCCAAGCAGGCTATCATGTGCCTTTTACTGAGGAGTGACTTCCATGAAGGCCTGATTGGTGGTGCTGCCGAGATGGCTGTCCTTCTGGAAGATTCTCCCATCTCCACTGAGGAGCTCTGTCAGAGTGACCATCGAGTTCTTGGTCACCTCCCTGAACAAGGCCCTTCTCCCCTGATTGGTCAGTTTGGCCGGGCGGCCAGCTCTAGGAAGTGTTGGTAGTTCCAAACTTCTTCCAATTTAAGAATGATGGAGGCCACTGTGTTCTTGGGGACCTAAAATTCTGCATACTGTTTTTGGTTCCCTTCCCCAGATCTGTGCCTCAACACAATCCTGTCTCGGAACTCTACTGACAATTCCTTCAACCTCATGGCTTGGTTTTTGCTCTGACATCCACTGTTAACTGTGGAATCTTGTATAGACAGGTGTGTGCCTTTCCAAATCATGTTCAATCAATTGATTTTACTACAGGAGGACTCCAATCAAGTTGTAGAAACATCTCAAGGATGATCAATGGAAACGGGATGCACCTGAGCTCAATTTTGAGTCTAATAGCAAAGGATCTGAATACCTATGCAAATAAGGCATTTCAGGTTAATTTTTTAATACATTTGCAAAAAATGTCAACCTGTTTTAGCTTCATTATTATGGGGGATTGTGTGTAGAAGAGGAAAACATTTAATACATTTTAGAATAAGGCTGTAACGTAACAAAAATGATTCTGCAGAGAAGAATGGAAGAAACTCCCCAAATACAGGTGTGCCAAGCTTGTAACATCTTACCCAAGAAGACTCAAGGCTATTGTCTCTGCCAAAGGTACTTCAACCAAGTACTGAGTAAAGGGTCTGAATACTTATGTACATGTGATATCAGTTTAAGACATTTGAAAACATTTCTAAAAACCTGTTTTTGCTTTGTCATTATGGGTTATTGTGTTTAGATAGATGATCCATTTTAGAATAAGGTGCCAGGAGGGGGGGACTATTTAATCCATTTTAGAATAAGGTGCCAGGAGGGGGGACTATTTAATCAATTTTAGAGGTGCCAGGGGGGGGGACTATTTAATCAATTTTAGAATAAGGTGCCAGGAGGGGGACTATTTAATCAATTTTAGAATAAGGTGCCAGGAGGGGGACTATTTAATCCATTTTAGAATAAGGTGCCAGGAGGGAGGGGGGGACAATTGAATCCATTTTAGAATAAGGTGCCAGGAGGGAGGGGGGGACAATTGAATCCATTTTAGAATAAGGTACCCAGGAGGGAGGGGGGGACAATTGATTCCATTTTAGAATAAGGTGCCAGGAGGGAGGGAGGGGACAATTTAATCCATTTTAGAATAAGGTGCCGGGAGGGAGGGGGGGGGGACAATTGAATCCATTTTAGAATAAGGTGCCAGGAGGGAGGGAGGGGACAATTGAATCCATTTTAGAATAAGGTGCCAGGAGGGAGGGGGGGGGGACAATTTAATCCATTTTAGAATAAGGTACCAACGTAACAAAATGTGGGAAAAGTCAAGGGGTCAGAATACTTTCCAAATGCACTGTGTGTAGTGCACTACATGGGAAGTAGGGTGCAATTTGGAACGGACCCTACTATGTCTTAGCTAAAAATGATTTCGCTGGGTAGTGAAGTTTTAGTAACGCATTCGGGAAGAAGCAAAGAGCTTTTGTACGCTTGTCCATCAGCTGTTAAATGGCACTGTCTCCTAGAGGTCAACAGTTTGATATCACACCATTTTTCTGACATGAATGTCACTTTTGATTTGTCTTGCCTTCCAGGGTGAAACCCACTTGGTCATTGGGTAAATACATATTATTTTCTGGATCTACTGCATGGAACTATCTCGTTGTTATTACATGATTAGAGATCCGTTTTGTTGCACCCACCATGCATCATGTCCGCGATGGTCATGTGAGGTGAAATGTGTATTTTTGGGATGTGAGCACTCAGTTTGTTTTGACCTGACGAAGATCTGTTTTGAATCGAAGCGTTGTCCATAAAGACGTGAATTGGGAGCTTTAACAGTGTGCGGGTGTTCTTCTTCTGTACCAGTCATCTTTTATGAGCCCAGCGCCTATTGGGAGCTTTAACGGTGTGCGGGTGTTCTTCTTCTGTACCAGTCATCTTTTATGAGCCCAGCGCCTGGGAGCTTTAACAGTGTGCAGTCATCTTTTATGAGCCCAGCGCCTTATGGGAGCTTTAACAGTGTGCGGGTGTTCTTCTTCTGTACCAGTCATCTTTTATGAGCCCAGCGCCTATTGGGAGCTTTAACAGTGTGCGGGTGTTCTTCTTCTGTACCAGTCATCTTTTATGAGCCCAGCGCCTTCTTTAACAGTGTTGTTCTTCTTCTGTACCAGTCATCTTTTATGAGCCCAGCGCCTTTAGCTTTAACAGTGTGCGGGTGTTCTTCTTCTGTACCAGTCATCTTTTATGAGCCCAGCGCCTATTGGGAGCTTTAACAGTGTGCGGGTGTTCTTCTTCTGTACCAGTCATCTTTTATGAGCCCAGCGCCTATTGGGAGCTTTAACAGTGTGCGGGTGTTCTTCTTCTGTACCAGTCATCTTTTATGAGCCCAGCGCCTATTGGGAGCTTTAACAGTGTGCGGGTGTTCTTCTTCTGTACCAGTCATCTTTTATGAGCCCAGCGCCTATGTTTTTAAGTATGTGCGTATGAACATAAAATAAAAATGACTGATGATTATACAGTTATATTGTATACAGAAAACATTGCTAATTATCAACATGATGAAGTAAAACTGCATTCAATTACCAAGGCTCGAAAAAGGGGGGGAAAATCACATGAAAACAGGGTCCCAATGGATACAGTAAGGTCCAATCAACTGTCCTCTAGCATAATGAGTAATAAAACTGTCCTCTAGCATAATGAGTAATAAAACTGTCCTCTAGCATAATGAGTAATAAAACTGTCCTCTAGCATAATGAGTAATACACTGTCCTCTAGCATAATGAGTAATTAAACTGTCCTCTAGCATAATGAGTAATAAACTGTCCTCTAGCATAATGAGTAATAAACTGTCCTCTAGCATAATGAGTAATAAACTGTCCTCTAGCATAATGAGTAATTAAACTGTCCTCTAGCATAATGAGTAATAAAACTGTCCTCTAGCATAATGAGTAATAAAACTGTCCTCTAGCATAATGAGTAATAAACTGTCCTCTAGCATAATGAGTAATAAAACTGTCCTCTAGCATAATGAGTAATAAAACTGTCCTCTAGCATAATGAGAAATAAAACTGTCCTCTAGCATAATGAGAAATAAAACTGTCCTCTAGCATAATGAGTAATACACTGTCCTCTAGCATAATGAGTAATACACTGTCCTCTAGCATAATGAGTAATAAAACTGTTCTCTAGCATAATGAGTAATTAAACTGTCCTCTAGCATAATGAGTAATTAAACTGTCCTCTAGCATAATGAGTAATAAAACTGTCCTCTAGCATAATGAGAAATAAAACTGTCCTCTAGCATAATGAGTAATAAAACTGTCCTCTAGCATAATGAGTAATAAAACTGTCCTCTAGCATAATGAGTAATAAAACTGTCCTCTAGCATAATGAGTGTCCTCTAGCATAATGAGTAATAAACTGTCCTCTAGCATAATGAGTAATAAACTGTCCTCTAGCATAATGAGTAATAAAACTGTCCTCTAGCATAATGAGTAATAAACTGTCCTCTAGCTGTCCTCTAGCATAATGAGTAATTAAACTGTCCTCTAGCATAATGAGTAATACACTGTCCTCTAGCATAATGAGTAATTAAACTGTCCTCTAGCATAATGAGAAATAAAACTGTCCTCTAGCATAATGAGTAATAAAACTGTCCTCTAGCATAATGAGTAATACACTGTCCTCTAGCATAATGAGTAATTAAACTGTCCTCTAGCATAATGAGTAATTAAACTGTCCTCTAGCATAATGAGTAATTAAACTGTCCTCTAGCATAATGAGTAATAAAACTGTCCTCTAGCATAATGAGTAATAAAACTGTCCTCTAAACACTGTCCTCTAGCATAATGAGTAATAAACTGTCCTCTAGCATAATGAGTAATACACTGTCCTCTAGCATAATGAGTAATACACTGTCCTCTAGCATAATGAGAAATAAACTGTCCTCTAGCATAATGAGTAATACACTGTCCTCTAGCATAATGAGTAATACACTGTCCTCTAGCATAATGAGTAATACACTGTCCTCTAGCATAATGAGTAATACACTGTCCTCTAGCATAATGAGTAATAAAACTGTCCTCTAGCATAATGAGTAATAAAACTGTCCTCTAGCATAATGAGTAATAAAACTGTCCTCTAGCATAATGAGTAATTAAACTGTCCTCTAGCATAATGAGTAATACACTGTCCTCTAGCATAATGAGTAATTAAACTGTCCTCTAGCATAATGAGTAATAAAACTGTCCTCTAGCATAATGAGTAATAAAACTGTCCTCTAGCATAATGAGTAATAAAACTGTCCTCTAGCATAATGAGTAATACACTGTCCTCTAGCATAATGAGTAATTAAACTGTCCTCTAGCATAATGAGTAATAAACTGTCCTCTAGCATAATGAGTAATAAACTGTCCTCTAGCATAATGAGTAATAAACTGTCCTCTAGCATAATGAGTAATTAAACTGTCCTCTAGCATAATGAGTAATAAAACTGTCCTCTAGCATAATGAGTAATAAAACTGTCCTCTAGCATAATGATAAAAACTGTCCTCTAGCATAATGAGTAATAAAACTGTCCTGTAATGAGTAATAAAACTGTCCTCTAGCATAATGAGAAATAAAACTGTCCTCTAGCATAATGAGAAATAAAACTGTCCTCTAGCATAATGAGTAATACACTGTCCTCTAGCATAATGAGTAATACACTGTCCTCTAGCATAATGAGTAATAAAACTGTTCTCTAGCATAATGAGTAATTAAACTGTCCTCTAGCATAATGAGTAATTAAACTGTCCTCTAGCATAATGAGTAATAAAACTGTCCTCTAGCATAATGAGAAATAAAACTGTCCTCTAGCATAATGAGTAATAAAACTGTCCTCTAGCATAATGAGTAATAAAACTGTCCTCTAGCATAATGAGTAATAAACTGTCCTCTAGCATAATGAGTAATAAACTGTCCTCTAGCCTAATGAGTAATAAACTGTCCTCTAGCATAATGAGTAATAAACTGTCCTCTAGCATAATGAGTAATTAAACTGTCCTCTAGCATAATGAGTAATAAAACTGTCCTCTAGCATAATGAGTAATTAAACTGTCCTCTAGCATAATGAGTAATACACTGTCCTCTAGCATAATGAGTAATTAAACTGTCCTCTAGCATAATGAGAAATAAAACTGTCCTCTAGCATAATGAGTAATAAAACTGTCCTCTAGCATAATGAGTAATACACTGTCCTCTAGCATAATGAGTAATTAAACTGTCCTCTAGCATAATGAGTAATTAAACTGTCCTCTAGCATAATGAGTAATTAAACTGTCCTCTAGCATAATGAGTAATAAAACTGTCCTCTAGCATAATGAGTAATAAAACTGTCCTCTAGCATAATGAGTAATACACTGTCCTCTAGCATAATGAGTAATACACTGTCCTCTAGCATAATGAGTAATACACTGTCCTCTAGCATAATGAGTAATACACTGTCCTCTAGCATAATGAGAAATAAACTGTCCTCTAGCATAATGAGTAATACACTGTCCTCTAGCATAATGAGTAATACACTGTCCTCTAGCATAATGAGTAATACACTGTCCTCTAGCATAATGAGTAATACACTGTCCTCTAGCATAATGAGTAATAAAACTGTCCTCTAGCATAATGAGTAATAAAACTGTCCTCTAGCATAATGAGTAATAAAACTGTCCTCTAGCATAATGAGTAATTAAACTGTCCTCTAGCATAATGAGTAATACACTGTCCTCTAGCATAATGAGTAATTAAACTGTCCTCTAGCATAATGAGTAATTAAACTGTCCTCTAGCATAATGAGTAATAAAACTGTCCTCTAGCATAATGAGTAATAAAACTGTCCTCTAGCATAATGAGTAATACACTGTCCTCTAGCATAATGAGTAATAAAACTGTCCTCTAGCATAATGAGTAATAAAACTGTCCTCTAGCATAATGAGTAATACACTGTCCTCTAGCATAATGAGTAATAAAACTGTCCTCTAGCATAATGAGTAATTAAACTGTCCTCTAGCATAATGAGTAATAAACTGTCCTCTAGCATAATGAGTAATACACTGTCCTCTAGCATAATGAGTAATAAAACTGTCCTCTAGCATAATGAGTAATAAAACTGTCCTCTAGCATAATGAGTAATAAACTGTCCTCTAGCATAATGAGTAATTAAACTGTCCTCTAGCATAATGAGTAATTAAACTGTCCTCTAGCATAATGAGTAATTAAACTGTCCTCTAGCATAATGAGTAATTAAACTGTCCTCTAGCATAATGAGTAATTAAACTGTCCTCTAGCATAATGAGTAATAAACTGTCCTCTAGCATAATGAGTAATAAACTGTCCTCTAGCATAATGAGTAATAAAACTGTCCTCTAGCATAATGAGTAATAAAACTGTCCTCTAGCATAATGAGTAATTAAACTGTCCTCTAGCATAATGAGTAATAAAACTGTCCTCTAGCATAATGAGTAATACACTGTCCTCTAGCATAATGATTAATACACTGTCCTCTAGCATAATGATTAATACACTGTCCTCTAGCATAATGAGTAATACACTGTCCTCTAGCATAATGAGTAATACACTGTCCTCTAGCATAATGATTAATACACTGTCCTCTAGCATAATGAGTAATAAAACTGTCCTCTAGCATAATGATTAATACACTGTCCTCTAGCATAATGAGTAATTAAACTGTCCTCTAGCATAATGAGTAATTAAACTGTCCTCTAGCATAATGAGTAATTAAACTGTCCTCTAGCATAATGAGTAATTAAACTGTCCTCTAGCATAATGAGTAATTAAACTGTCCTCTAGCATAATGAGTAATTAAACTGTCCTCTAGCATAATGAGTAATTAAACTGTCCTCTAGCATAATGAGTAATTAAACTGTCCTCTAGCATAATGAGTAATAAACTGTCCTCTAGCATAATGAGTAATACACTGTCCTCTAGCATAATGAGTAATAAACTGTCCTCTAGCATAATGAGTAATTAAACTGTCCTCTAGCATAATGAGTAATTAAACTGTCCTCTAGCATAATGAGTAATAAACTGTCCTCTAGCATAATGAGTAATACACTGTCCTCTAGCATAATGAGTAATAAACTGTCCTCTAGCATAATGAGTAATTAAACTGTCCTCTAGCATAATGAGTAATTAAACTGTCCTCTAGCATAATGAGTAATTAAACTGTCCTCTAGCATAATGAGTAATTAAACTGTCCTCTAGCATAATGAGTAATAAACTGTCCTCTAGCATAATGAGTAATACACTGTCCTCTAGCATAATGAGTAATAAACTGTCCTCTAGCATAATGAGTAATTAAACTGTCCTCTAGCATAATGAGTAATTAAACTGTCCTCTAGCATAATGAGTAATTAAACTGTCCTCTAGCATAATGAGTAATTAAACTGTCCTCTAGCATAATGAGTAATTAAACTGTCCTCTAGCATAATGAGTAATTAAACTGTCCTCTAGCATAATGAGTAATTAAACTGTCCTCTAGCATAATGAGTAATAAACTGTCCTCTAGCATAATGAGTAATACACTGTCCTCTAGCATAATGAGTAATAAACTGTCCTCTAGCATAATGAGTAATTAAACTGTCCTCTAGCATAATGAGTAATTAAACTGTCCTCTAGCATAATGAGTAATAAAACTGTCCTCTAGCATAATGAGTAATAAAATTGCCTTTAGCATAATGGAATGGCCTAGTCAAAGCCCAGACCTCAATCCAATTGAGAATCTGCGGTATGGAGACATTCCCCATGAGTCTTGTGGCTGTAATTGCTGCAAACTGTGGCTCTACAAAGTATTGACTTTGAGGGGGTGAATAGTTACGCACATTCAAGTTAATTTTTTTTGTCTTGTTTCGCAAATAAAACAATATTTTGCATCTTCAAAGTGGTAGGCATGTGGTGTAAATCAAATGATACAAACCCTGCAAAAATCTATTTTAATTCAAGGTTGTAGGGCAACAAAATAGGAAAAATGCCAAAGGGGGTGAATACACTGTAGGTGTCAGAATCTGCACTGAAACAGAATCCACAGTGATGTTGTCATCTAGTGAGGGCTGGAATCCACAGTGATGTTGTCATCGAGTGAGGGCTGGAATCCACAGTGATGTTGTCATCTAGTGAGGGCTGGAATCCACAGTGATGTTGTCATCTAGTGAGGGATGGAATCCACAGTGATGTTGTCATCTAGTGAGGGCTGGAATCCACAGTGATGTTGTCATCGAGTGAGGGCTGGAGTCCACAGCGTTGTTGTCATCTAGTGACAATAGCACTGAACTCATGCCACATCTGAAACAGGACAGATTTCACTTGGGGGTCACAGACTGGACAGGGTAGGTTGGTCATCTCACCTCTCCTGGACAACAGGGATGACAACTTCAGTCACTGGGGATTACAGCCAGGGGCCTGTATGACTGTTCATGAGCTAAGGTTGCCTAGAGGAAGGACAGCAAGGGCATTTTGAAACGGCCTCTAGGTCAGCACCTAGCTATACATGTTGGCTCAGCAAACACGGGATGCTACACATTAAAATGTGCAGGTTAGTTAGGCTAGATCCTTACAATCTCACCTGATGCAAACTGAATCCACTCCCGGTGTTAAAACCAGAACAGAGTGAAACAGAGTGAAACAGACCATACAGCACACAGCAGCATGGAGGTACCTACGGAGAAGAGGGCTGTTCTAAAGGGATGGATGTGAAGTTCAGAGAACTTCCTTTATGAAGAAGAAGGAGGGAAAGGGGGATGAGGGGAAGGAGAAGTAGAAGGGGGAGGATGAGAAGACATTGTTTTTCAGCACTTTGAGTCACTGTGAGTCACTGTGTTTGAGTTTCTCTTCACTGCCATCTCGTTTTCAGTCTCCGTTTGGTCGTCTGCCAGACAATTCCAAGCATCCAGATTAATTTGTCATATGAAGTAATAACTGAATGAAAATTAATGTCACACTTCTGTCCACAAAACAAATCCTTCCTAATTCAAGTCCCCATCTATTGAGATCTGAGGTTGTTCCCACTGGGTACACACTGCTTGAATCAATGTTGTTTCCATGTCATTTCAATTCAATTACTTTGAACCAAGGTGAGAAAAGGGGTTGAATTTACCTCTGTGCCCAGTGGGTTCTCTCTGCTTTTCTTTGGCTTGTCCTGAAGTCTGTGAGAAAATCAATGTTCTGCTGGATCTGGACAGCAGCTCAACATTTCAGAACCAAGGACAGCGCGCCTTCACAAAGATGGTGGATAAATGAAGATGTCTTTCTCAGGCTGTTTGTAAGTCGCTCTGGATAAGAGCGTCTGCTAAATGACTTAAATGTAAATGTAAAAAAACAACAACACCGTTCCTGTCTCTTTAAGCTTTGTCAAAATGGACTTTTCATAGCAGGTTTAGGAGAAGTTACGCAGCAGGTTAGGGTAATTAGGTTAAGGTTAGGAAAAGGGTTAGGGTTAGCTAAAATGTAAAGGAGTCCAAGAAATTTGACTTAGCTTGGGAAGAAATCTTATACAATGTCTGACTGATCTGTTCACTTCCCATAAAAGAGGATATGCATTCATGGGTTGCACCTCTGTCACGTCGTTACCATTGTTATCAATGTTCTACAGATGCCGCAGCATATTGATGTCTGACTTAGGGTTCGTGCATAGTCTTTCTGAACAGGGGCTAATGACTGTTTAATCAATGTTGTCAAGTTTACTTTACTAGCTCATGGCAACACTGCAGACCGCATCACCCTCTGGAGAGCCCTGTGGTTGCGGGTGGTGAAATTGCCGTACCAGGCGGTGATACAGCCCGACACCATGCTCTCAATTGTGCATCTATAAAAGTTTGTGAGGGTTTTAGGTGCCAAGACAAAAACAATTCCGCCTCCTTCTTCACCACACAGTCTGTGTGGGTGAACCATTTCAGTTTGTCAGTGATGTGTACGCCTAGGAACTTGAAGCTTTCCACCTTCTCCACTGCGGTCCTGTCAATGTGGATAGGGGGGTGCTCCCTCTGCTGTTTCCTGAAGTCCACAATAATCTCCTTTCTTTTGTTGACGTTGAGTGAGGGGCTATTTTCCTGGCACCACATTCCCAGCCCTCACCTCCTCCCTGTAGGCTGTCTCGTCATTGTTTGTGATGTATTTAATATATTGACATCAGTCCTAAAACGAACGTTCAAAGCAATAATGTGACGAAACATACAAACCATGAATAATTAAATTGAGAGTTCATCTACATTATCATTAAAAAAAAACATATTTGCTAACGGAATAATATTTGGGAAAATTGGGTCTATGATTTATTTTCCTAACCCATTATTATTATTAGAATTAAATAGTCTACCTAAAAGATGTCAAAAGTAGAATTAAACTACGTAGAATTGCAGGAAATTAGCTTAAAAACAATCACATTTTCCTTTAAATTAAACTAAATCAAGCTGGTGGTTTATTTAATATAGTGACATTTTTCAAATGTGAAAAAGGGGGCCGTGGTGAAAAAAAGTTTGGGAACTCAGTCAACTGGGTGGGACTTCCTATTGGTTAAGGAAATATCACATAATTCCTTCCAGGTCACCAGGGGGGCTGAGCCAATGAATTCTACTCATAAGAAAACATTCCGTAACTGCAGGTGGCATTAATCGCCAACCTTGGCTTTACACATGTTTCAACAACACCCTCCAGGGGGCAGTGTTCACCCTTTCAGTTTGTTTACCAACTCATAGAAGTAGTAGTAGAAGAAAATTAAATATTTTCAACTGAGATGGCATTAGAGGCACTGCTCTCACAGATGCCATGCAGAGGTGAGAAAGGACAGTCCTCAGGGGCGTGGTTGGTGTCACACTTAGTGTCACCAATCAGGTCCCCCGAGGACTGGAATTGCCCACCCCTGCGTGGAACAGATACAAAGATGCGATGTCTGTCTTAAGTCTATGGTCTGGTCTGCTTAGTTCATTGACCGTATATGAACAAAGAAAAAAGGAGTGAGTGAGATGTCTTGTTTCCTCTGCCGTCTCTGGCCTTTACCCTCCCTGGAGATACAATGTCTCCGGTCAGAGTGAAGATGATTACTATTGATGATATTTGCATGATTTACCACAAGTTATGGTAGTTTAGGTTTCCTAGGTTTAGTCATGCTAAGTGCTACTTGTTAAGAGTTGGTATGTCCCCTGTGTTGGAGACAATCGTCATGCCAGGACAGGTGTGAGGTATTGAATTATTCAAGGTAAGGAGATGAGAGGCGGTAGGAGTAAGGTGACAGAACATGTTGCATAGTGGAACCAGATACACCTAGCTAGGTGTTATTCTTTTGATCGATTTATAAGACATCTGACTAAATATTAAACATCTCAATTCTCCAATGTGATGTGATAACCTCAACATTGTTACAAATGCAAAAAGTAGTTGTTGTTTTTTTAAACATGACTGCAACAATATTAAAATGTTCCTTCTTCTGTGCTTGTGCATTAATGTGTTTGGGTTTGTCCAACACATGGACCAGATGTACTGTAGTCCAGTCAGGAATCACACACTTGAAGATGTAATGAACAAATCTGATCTGTGTAATGCATCTGTGTAATGGGTGGAATGTTTTCCTGTGTGGAATTATGTCAAACATTTGTTTGTTGTTGCTGTAGTTGCCTAAAAAAAAGACCTAATAGTCTGACTAAAGCCACATGTAGCTGATACTGTACTTTATGTCCCTGGGTGTTATATTGAGGATGTGATTATATTTCACTCCCTGATATAATATGTGTACTTGTACTGTATGTGTGTTTTCCCACCACTACAGAAGAACGGGGAGGAGATATGTGCCAGCAGAGTAGTGTAGTCGGCTGCCACCGACCCAAAGGCACCAGTCTGCCCCAGCTGTGTCCTCCCTCTCTGCCGAGAATCAGTGCTCCAAACTGGTACGCGCACACACACACTCACACACACGCGCACGCACACACACACACACACACACACACACACACACACACACACACACACACACACACACACACACACACACACACACACACACACACACGCACGGACACACACACACACACACACACACAGAAGAGATATAAGGGATTTTGCTCTAGCCTACTTGAATTAGAGGACCATGTTAAAAAAAAGACATGGACAACAGCTCCCTCCAGTGGACAGATGTGGTAGCACGACTACTACTACTAGACATGGAGGGAAAGATTTTGCTCTCTTCTCTAGCACCTGCTCCGAATACTATCCTAACTGACCATGTTGACAGTGATGAAAAGGTGTCATAGAGATGCACACAGCCAATCTGTAAATAGCACACCCAACTACCTCATCCCCATATTGTCATTTATCATCTTGCCCTTTTGCACCCCAGTATCTCTACTTGCACATCATCATCTGCACATCTATCACTCCAGTGTTAATGCTTAATTGTAATTATTTCACCTCCATGGTCTATTTATTGCCTTACTTCCCTACTCTTCTACATTTGCACACACTGTACATCGATGTTTCTATTGTGTTATTGACTGTACGTTCGTTTATGTGTAACTCTGTGTTGTTGTTTTTGTCACACTGCTTTGCTTCATCTTGGCCAGGTCGCAGTTGTAAATGAGAACTTGTTCTCAACTGGCCTATCTGGTTAAATAAAGGTGTTCTCAACTGGCCTACCTGGTTAAATAAAGGTGTTCTCAACTGGCCTATCTGGTTAAATAAAGGTGTTCTCAACTGGCCTACCTGGTTAAATAAAGGTGTTCTCAACTGGCCTACCTGGTTAAATAAAGGTGTTCTCAACTGGCCTATCTGGTTAAATAAAGGTGTTCTCAACTGGCCTACCTGGTTAAATAAAGGTGTTCTCAACTGGCCTATCTGGTTAAATAAAGGTGTTCTCAACTGGCCTACCTGGTTAAATAAAGGTGTTCTCAACTGGCCTACCTGGTTAAATAAAGGTGTTCTCAACTGGCCTATCTGGTTAAATAAAGGTGTTCTCAACTGGCCTACCTGGTTAAATAAAGGTGTTCTCAACTGGCCTACCTGGTTAAATAAAGGTGTTCTCAACTGGCCTACCTGGTTAAATAAAGGTGTTCTCAACTGGCCTACCTGGTTAAATAAAGGTGTTCTCAACTGGCCTACCTGGTTAAATAAAGGTGTTCTCAACTGGCCTACCTGGTTAAATAAAGGTGTTCTCAACTGGCCTACCTGGTTAAATAAAGGTGTTCTCAACTGGCCTATCTGGTTAAATAAAGGTGTTCTCAACTGGCCTACCTGGTTAAATAAAGGTGTTCTCAACTGGCCTATCTGGTTAAATAAAGGTGTTCTCAACTGGCCTACCTGGTTAAATAAAGGTGTTCTCAACTAGCCTACCTGGTTAAATAAAGGTGTTCTCAACTGGCCTACCTGGTTAAATAAAGGTGTTCTCAACTGGCCTATCTGGTTAAATAAAGGTGTTCTCAACTGGCCTACCTGGTTAAATAAAGGTGTTCTCAACTAGCCTACCTGGTTAAATAAAGGTGTTCTCAACTGGCCTACCTGGTTAAATAAAGGTGTTCTCAACTGGCCTACCTGGTTAAATAAAGGTGTTCTCAACTGGCCTACCTGGTTAAATAAAGGTGTTCTCAACTGGCCTACCTGGTTAAATAAAGGTGTTCTCAACTGGCCTACCTGGTTAAATAAAGGTGTTCTCAACTGGCCTACCTGGTTAAATAAAGGTGTTCTCAACTGGCCTACCTGGTTAAATAAAGGTGTTCTCAACTGGCCTACCTGGTTAAATAAAGGTGTTCTCAACTGGCCTACCTGGTTAAATAAAGGTGTTCTCAACTGGCCTACCTGGTTAAATAAAGGTGTTCTCAACTGGCCTACCTGGTTAAATAAAGGTGTTCTCAACTGGCCTACCTGGTTAAATAAAGGTGTTCTCAACTGGCCTACCTGGTTAAATAAAGGTGTTCTCAACTAGCCTACCTGGTTAAATAAAGGTGTTCTCAACTGGCCTACCTGGTTAAATAAAGGTGTTCTCAACTGGCCTACCTGGTTAAATAAAGGTGTTCTCAACTGGCCTACCTGGTTAAATAAATGACAACAACCATAAGTGTGCAAGTGGTCTGAAGTGTAAGGGAGACATCACCAACACCAACTTTGCCAGGTGAGAAGACTCCCAACGCCAAGAAGCCCAACACCAACTGAGACGAGCATCAACTGAGATGAGCATCAAGATGACTTCCGGGTTAATAAAGGTTAAATTAAAATGATCTGAAGTCACACGTCAGACTGTGACCAGTGACCACTCTGACTGAGAGAGGAAAGGATACTATACTCAATGAATATAAAGAATCTCTCTCTCTCTCGCTCTCTCTCTCTCTCTCTCTTTCTCTCTCTCTCTCTCTCTCTCTGTCTCTCTCTCTCTCATCCCCATTGCATCAGAAATAAATCTCTCCGGGTTTTAGTCCTAAAAAACGGAAATTAGTTAGTATTTTCTACCTCTGGTTTGTTGGGCATTCCTGGGGGGAAATGACTGGAGAAAATAATGGGATTTTGGGATAAAAACAGAAGAGAAGGCCTGAGGTTAACACAGACTGAACTATGAAGTCTTTATGTACTCAAAATACGTCTGTCCCTGAAGAGTCGCTGTCTGTCAGAGAAATGGAAACGCTACATTAGCTGCAATATTTTCACATCATTAATTAGCTAAACAAGATAGTTAGCGTTCTGCTTACCAGCTAAGCCTGTGTTTAACACAGACCTTTAATATCCCCATAGGGCAATGGTGGAGTTAGACTTTGTTAGTGCCCACAAAAAGACCCCATTACTATTGCTCTCTATAGGGCAGCATTTACATTTATTTAACCATTATTTAACTAGGTAAGTCAATTATTTACAATGATTACAATGAAGGATCTCAACTTGAGTGGTGATATTAAACTATTCTATAAACTCTGATTATTCAAACTCTAGTCATCCATCCAAACCTATCTGTGGTTGGACATCAATGGATGCAGTGGGACATTATACCATTAAACGTTGATTGATATTTTCACCTGTGTAGCTCAGTTGGATGTTGTTTCTTTAGATAAAAGCGGCTGCTAAGTGGCATATAAATTCACCATTCTGTATGTTCTGTCTGCTTGTGGTGTTACCGTGGGAACCAAATTCCCTGGCTTGGCTGATTGGCGATTCAATTGGCTCATAAATCAAGTGTCTTTTTTGTTAACACGTTTGAAAGATTGAATATCTGCTCTTCCTAAACACATTTTGCGTATGACACCAGTGCAATGGATGCATTTAAGTTAAGTCTGATAAACATATCGGTCTGGGTTTATATTTGAAATGTAAATCCCCTCACATCACTGTAGTGTTGCAGAGGAAACAGCAATGAATATAGATGATACAAACCTCAAAGACATTAAACAAACACAATCAGTACACAGCCAGAAGTGAAAAACTATATGATGATGACGATATGATGATGATATGACGATACGAAGATGACGATATGACGATGATGATATGACGATATGATGATGGTGATATGACGATACGATGATGATATGACGATATGATGATGATATGACGATATGACGATACGATGATGGTGATATGACGATATGATGATGGTGATATGACGATATGATGATGGTGATATGACGATATGATGATGGTGATATGACGATATGATGATGACGATATGATGATGATGATATGACGATATGATGATGATGATATGACGATATGATGATGATGATATGACGATACGATGATGGTGATATGACGATATGATGATGACGATATGATGATGGTGATATGACGATATGATGATGACGATATGATGATGATGATATGACGATACGATGATGGTGATATGACGATACGATGATGGTGATATGACGATATGATGATGACGATATGATGATGATGATATGACGATATGATGATGATGATATGACGATATGATGATGATGATATGACGATACGATGATGGTGATATGACGATACGATGATGGTGATATGACGATATGATGATGATGATATGATGATGATGATATGACGATATGATGATGGTGATATGACGATACGATGATGATGATATGACGATACGAGGATATGACGATATGATGATATGACGATATGATGATATGACGATATGATGATATGACGATACGAGGATGATGATGATATGACGATATGATGATGATGATATGACGATATGATGATGATGATATGACGATATGGATACGATGATGGTGATATGACGATACGATGATGGTGATATGACGATACGATGATGATGATATGATGATGATGATGATGATGATATGACGATATGATGATGATGATATGATGATGATGATGATGACGATATGATGATGGTGATATGACGATATGACGATACGATGATGGTGATATGACGATATGATGATGATGATATGATGATGATGATGATGACGATATGATGATGATGATGACGATGATATGACGATATGATGATGGTGATATGACTATACGATGATGGTGATATGACGATATGATGATGATGATATGATGATGATGATGATGACGATATGATGATGATGATGACGATGATATGACGATATGATGATGATGATGACGATATGACGATGATGATATGACGATATGATGTGATGTGTTTAATCTTCACATACAGTAAAATAAAGCATAAAGATGCTGCTCAGAACTAGAACAGACTCTTTCCATGGCTCTCTAACTTTTAATGCGTTTAAATCCCCCCACGTTCCCTATTTGATCTTTCAGCTGATAAGATTTCAGCCACTAGTGACCCAGCGTCGACCGGGTTTGGCCGGGGTAGGCCGTCATTGATAATAATAATTTGATAAACAGGTTAACTGACTTGCCTAGTTAAATAAAGGTTAAATAAAAAATACAATATTCTGCCCTACCAAGCAGAAGGCAGTAACTGCTCATAGTGTGGAACTGAGAAATATTTATTTTATTTACCTTGGTTTCACAGTAACGTTATGCAGTTACATGCTAACATGACCCCCATTTTCTCCAAAACAAAACACAAACACAAGCATTCAGACCACAAACAAATCAGTATGTGTGACAGGTGGGCTTTGATGGCGTTGTAAAGAGGGTTAGGCCTTGGACTGCCCTGTGATTGCAGGGGATTGTGTGTGTGACAGGCGGGGCTGCTTTGAATGCCTCTACTGAGGGTCAGGCCTAGGCTATAGCTATTTGCTGGTTTACTTAGCTTCGCCATTGTCTGGCTGACAGACTTGTCAACAGCAGCTACAACTCACTCACTCTGCTACGACTCACTCACTCTGCTACGACTCACTCACTCTGCTACGACTCACTCACTCTGCTACGACTCAATCACTCTGCTACGACTCACTCACTCTGCTACGACTCACTCACTCTGCTACGACTCACTCACCCTGCTACGACTCACTCACCCTGCTACGACTCACTCACTCTGCTACGACTCAATCACTCTGCTACGACTCACTCACCCTGCTACGACTCACTCACTCTGCTACGACTCAATCACTCTGCTACGACTCACTCACTCTGCTACGACTCACTCACTCTGCTACGACTCACTCACCCTGCTACGACTCACTCACCCTGCTACGACTCACTCACCCTGCTAGGACTCACTCACCCTGCTACGACTCACTCACTCTGCTACGACTCAATCACTCTGCTACGACTCAATCACTCTGCTACGACTCACTCACTCTGCTACGACTCACTCACCCTGCTACGACTCACTCACCCTGCTACGACTCACTCACTCTGCTACGACTCACTCACCCTGCTACGACTCACTCACCCTGCTACAACTCACTCACTCTGCTACGACTCACTCACTCTGCTACGACTCACTCACCCTGCTACAACTCACCCACCCTGCTACAACTCACCCACTCTGCTACGACTCAATCACTCTGCTACGACTCAATCACTCTGCTACGACTCACTCACTCTGCTACAACTCACCCACCCTGCTACAACTCAATCACCCACCCTGCTACAACTCAATCACTCTGCTACAACTCAATCACTCTGCTACGACTCAATCACCCACCCTGCTACAACTCACCCACCCTGCTACAACTCAATCACTCTGCTACGACTCACCCACCCTGCTACAACTCAATCACTCTGCTACGACTCACCCACCCTGCTACAACTCAATCACTCTGCTACGACTCACCCACCCTGCTACAACTCAATCACTCTGCTACGACTCACTCACTCTGCTACGACTCACTCTGCTACGACTCACTCACTCTGCTACGACTCACTCACTCTGCTACGACTCACTCACTCTGCTACGACTCACTCACTCTGCTACGACTCAATCACTCTGCTACGACTCACTCACTCTGCTACGACTCACTCACTCTGCTACGACTCAATCACTCTGCTACGACTCACCCACCCTGCTACAACTCAATCACTCTGCTACGACTCACCCACCCTGCTACAACTCAATCACTCTGCTACGACTCACTCACTCTGCTACGACTCAATCACTCTGCTACAACTCAATCACTCTGCTACGACTCAATCACTCTGCTACGACTCACTCACTCTGCTACGACTCACTCACTCTGCTACGACTCAATCACTCTGCTACGACTCACTCACTCTGCTACGACTCACTCACTCTGCTACGACTCACTCACTCTGCTACGACTCAATCACTCTGCTACGACTCACTCACTCTGCTACGACTCACTCACTCTGCTACGACTCAATCACTCTGCTACGACTCACCCACCCTGCTACAACTCAATCACTCTGCTACGACTCACTCACTCTGCTACGACTCAATCACTCTGCTACAACTCAATCACTCTGCTACGACTCAATCACTCTGCTACGACTCACTCACTCTGCTACGACTCACTCACTCTGCTACGACTCAATCACTCTGCTACGACTCACTCACTCTGCTACGACTCAATCACTCTGCTACGACTCACTCACTCTGCTACGACTCAATCACTCTGCTACAACTCAATCACTCTGCTACAACTCAATCACTCTGCTACGACTCACTCACTCTGCTACGACTCAATCACTCTGCTACGACTCAATCACTCTGCTACGACTCAATCACTCACTCACTCACTCTGCTACGACTCAATCACTCTCACTCTGCTACAACTCAATCACTCTGCTACGACTCAATCACTCTGCTACGACTCACTCACTCTGCTACGACTCAATCACTCTGCTACGACTCAATCACTCTGCTACGACTCAATCACTCTGCTACGACTCACTCACTCTGCTACGACTCACTCACTCTGCTACGATTCACTCACCCTATTGCGACTCACTGAGGTTTGAGTCTAAATATGAATAAATGTGAGCTTATGGCCATACATGACCATCCATTCATTTTCATTTCGTAATATCCCTATGAAGTACAATTAAATATCTGGGAGTTGATGTCACAAAGGACGGTGATGCAAGTGTGAAATCAAAATCTTGAAAACCGTTTATTGAAAGCTGAAGCTACTGGCTTCAAAGAGATGTATCTATACTGTGCAAAAACATAAACACAACATGCAAGAATGGACAAAATCCCCAACAGGGACTATTGGTCATGTTTCATGAGCTGAAATAAAAGATTGCAGAAATGTTCTATACGCACAAAAAGCTTATTTCTCTCAAATGTTGTGCACAAATTTGTTTACTTGTTCCTCCCTGAAAATGTGCCTCAGGCAATTTTATGAATTAGTCTTCATTATTGCGTCTGTCTCTTTAGATGGTAGGATGCTCTTTTGATTCTAATCTGATCCCAGATCTATTTGAGTTTTGTCAGACCAATTAGAACTGATTCACTCTGGCTACGTTTACACAGGCAGCCCAATTCTGATCGTCAAAAGACCAATTAGTGGTTAAAAAAATATCAGAATTGCCTGTGTAAACGTAGCCCCTTTGTCTTTTATTTTATAGTGGTTTAATCATTTTAATTAGGCTGCTTATGAAGTAGATCTTGAGCAATTAATAACATATCAGATGATGATAATTGAAATCTGTGAATAAAGGCCAATTTCACATACCTTCACTGCACAAGTGATGCATTTAAAGCTTTGTCAAGACATCTTGTCACAGCATACGTTTGAGATCTAGATGTATAACACCAAATGAAAGTGTTAGGGATCAAACATTTATGGACAGAATAAATCATGTCATTAAATGTTCTCTCTGGCATTGATTTCTTATAAATGGACAGGCTCCCAGACTGGGAAATACATAGCTACATCATATTTTATACCAGCAGATGTCCGAAATGGCACCCTATTCCCTATATAGTGCACTACTTTTGACCAGGGATCATGGCACCCTATTCCCTATATAGTACACTGCTACGGGTTAACAGTTGTGCACCATAAAGGGAATAGGGCACCATTTAAGATGCATCCTGGGTAATCCAATAGAAGGGCAGAAGCATTAAAAAATGCCACCTGGCACAGTGGCAGTTCTAATAAACATGGCAGCTTTATTACATTTACAGGCTAGCTTTCCTCAGGCAGAGCTACGCTAATTTATCTGTGTGATTGAGGACTCCAAATGTTGCATAATCAGTTGCTGTGTGGTCACCTTCGGATTTCAGTCGTTGATCTCCTCACAGTGACAGTTTCCTTTCCAAACAACAATCCCACGCTTGTTTATCCATGTGCTTAAGAAACACTGACATATCATCATCAGTCTTCCCAAATCCCATTCAAGGCAGAAAATGAGGAGAACAGAATAGTATTTGAGGAGAACAGAACACCATTGGAGGAGAACAGAACACTATCTGAGGAGAACATAACACTATCTGAGGAGAACAGAACACTATCTGAGGAGAACAGAACACTATCTGAGAACAGAACAGAACAGTATATGAGGAGAACAGAACAGAACAGCATATGAGGAGGACAGAACAGAACAGCATATGAGGAGGACAGAACAGAACAGCATATGAGGAGAACAAAACAAAACAGAACAGTATATGAGGAGAACAGAACAGTATATGATGAGAACAGAACAGTATATGAGGAGAACAGCACAGTGTATGATGAGAACAGCACAGTGTATGATGAGAACAGAACAGCATATGAGGAGAACAGAACAGTATATGAGGAGAACAGCACAGTGTATGAGGAGAACAGAACAGTATATGAGGAGAACAGCACAGTGTATGAGGAGAACAGCACAGTATATGAGGAGAACAGAACAGTATATGAGGAGAACAGCACAGTGTATGAGGAGAACAGAAGAGTATATGAGGAGAACAGAACAGTATATGAGGAGAACAGAACAGTATATGAGGAGAACAGAACAGTATATGAGGAGAACAGAACAGTATATGAGGAGAACAGAACAGCATGAGGAGAACAGAACAGTATATGAGGAAAAGAGAACAGCATTTGAGGAGAATATAACAGTGATAAGTCATCGGATTTTAAAGTGAGAGAGCTGAAAAAGAAATGAGATAAATTCATTTGAGTGCAGCAGCCACACATCTATCCCCAACATCCCCCAGCACCCCCTAACACCCCCCACCACCCCCCAGCAGGGTACACCAGAGTTCTAGAACTAAATTAATTGGAGTGCAGCAGCCACACATTTATCCCCCAGCATCCCCCAGCAGGGTACACCAGAGTTCTAGAACTAAATGAATTGGAGTGCTAAATATATCCCCCACCACCCCCCAGCAGGGTACACCAGAGTTCTAGAACTAAATGAATTGGAGTGCAGCAGCCACACATATATCCCCCATCACCCCCCAGCAGGGTACACCAGAGTTACATTTACATTTACATTTAAGTCATTTAGCAGACGCTCTTATCCAGAGCGACTTACAAATTGGTGCATTCACCTTATGACATCCAGTGGAACAGTAATGCATCTAAATCTTTTAAGGGGGAAGAGGGATTACTTTATCCTATCCTAGGTATTCCTTAAAGAGGTGGGGTTTCAGGTGTCTCCGGAAGGTGGTGATTGACTCCGCTGTCCTGGCGTCGTGAGGGAGTTTGTTCCACCATTGGGGGGCCAGAGCAGCGAACAGTTTTGACTGGGCTGAGCGGGAACTGTACTTCCTCAGTGGTAGGGAGGCGAGCAGGCCAGAGGTGGATGAACGCAGTGCCCTTGTTTGGGTGTAGGGCCTGATCAGAGCCTGGAGGTACTGAGGTGCCGTTCCCCTCACAGCTCCGTAGGCAAGCACCATGGTCTTGTAGCGGATGCGAGCTTCAACTGGAAGCCAGTGGAGAGAGCGGAGGAGCGGGGTGACGTGAGAGAACTTGGGAAGGTTGAACACCAGAAGGGCTGCGGCGTTCTGGATGAGTTGTAGGGGTTTAATGGCACAGGCAGGGAGCCCAGCCAACAGCGAGTTGCAGTAATCCAGACGGGAGATGACAAGTGCCTGGATTAGGACCTGCGCCGCTTCCTGTGTGAGGCAGGGTCGTACTCTGCGGATGTTGTAGAGCATGAACCTACAGGAACGGGCCACCGCCTTGATGTTAGTTGAGAACGACAGGGTGTTGTCCAGGATCACGCCAAGGTTCTTAGCGCTCTGGGAGGAGGACACAATGGAGTTGTCAACCGTGATGGCGAGATCATGGAACGGGCAGTCCTTCCCGGGAGGAAGAGCAGCTCCGTCTTGCCGAGGTTCAGCTTGAGGTGGTGATCCGTCATCCACACTGATATGTCTGCCAGACATGCAGAGATGCGATTCGCCACCTGGTCATCAGAAGGGGGAAAAGAGAAGATTAATTGTGTGTCGTCTGCATAGCAATGATAGGAGAGACCATGTGAGGTTATGACAGAGCCAAGTGACTTGGTGTATAGCGAGAATAGGAGAGGGCCTAGAACAGAGCCCTGGGGACACCAGTGGTGAGAGCACGTGGTGTGGAGACGGATTCTCGCCACGCCACCTGGTAGGAGCGACCTGTCAGGTAGGACGCAATCCAAGCGTGGGCCGCGCCGGAGATGCCCAACTCGGAGAGGGTGGAGAGGAGGATCTGATGGTTCACAGTATCGAAGGCAGCCGATAGGTCTAGAAGGATGAGAGCAGAGGAGAGAGAGTTAGCTTTAGCAGTGCGGAGCGCCTCCGTGATACAGAGAAGAGCAGTCTCAGTTGAATGACTAGTCTTGAAACCTGACTGATTTGGATCAAGAAGGTCATTCTGAGAGAGATAGCGGGAGAGCTGGCCAAGGACGGCACGTTCAAGAGTTTTGGAGAGAAAAGAAAGAAGGGATACTGGTCTGTAGTTGTTGACATCGGAGGGATCGAGTGTAGGTTTTTTCAGAAGGGGTGCAACTCTCGCTCTCTTGAAGACGGAAGGGACGTAGCCAGCGGTCAGGGATGAGTTGATGAGCGAGGTGAGGTAAGGGAGAAGGTCTCCGGAAATGGTCTGGAGAAGAGAGGAGGGGATAGGGTCAAGCGGGCAGGTTGTTGGGCGGCCGGCCGTCACAAGACGCGAGATTTCATCTGGAGAGAGAGGGAGAAAGAGGTCAGAGCACAGGGTAGGGCAGTGTGAGCAGAACCAGCGGTGTCGTTTGACTTAGCAAACGAGGATCGGATGTCGTCGACCTTCTTTTCAAAATGGTTGACGAAGTCATCTGCAGAGAGGGAGGAGGGGGAGGAGGATTCAGGAGGGAGGAGAAGGTTGCAAAGAGCTTCCTAGGGTTAGAGGCAGATGCTTGGAATTTAGAGTGGTAGAAAGTGGCTTTACCAGCAGAGAGAGAAGAGGAAAATGTAGAGAGGAGGGAGTGAAAGGATGTCAGGTCCGCAGGGAGGCGAGTTTTCCTCCATTTCCGCTCGGCTGCCCGGAGCCCTGTTCTGTGAGCTCGCAATGAGTCGTCGAGCCACGGAGCGGGAGGGGAGGACCGAGCCGGCCTGGAGGATAGGGGACATAGAGAGTCAAAGGATGCAGAAAGGGAGGAGAGGAGGGTTGAGGAGGCAGAATCAGGAGATAGGTTGGAGAAGGTTTGAGCAGAGGGAAGAGATGATAGGATGGAAGAGGAGAGAGTAGCGGGGGAGAGAGAGCGAAGGTTGGGACGGCGCGATACCATCCGAGTAGGGGCAGTGTGGGAAGTGTTGGATGAGAGCGAGAGGGAAAAGGATACAAGGTAGTGGTCGGAGACTTGGAGGGGAGTTGCAATGAGGTTAGTGGAAGAACAGCATCTAGTAAAGATGAGGTTGAGCGTATTTCCTGCCTTGTGAGTAGGGGGGGAAGGTGAGAGGGTGAGGTCAAAAGAGGAGAGGAGTGGAAAGAAGGAGGTAGAGAGGAATGAGTCAAAGGTAGACGTGGGGAGGTTAAAGTCGCCCAGAACTGTGAGAGGTGAGCCGTCCTCAGGAAAGGAGCTTATCAAGGCATCAAGCTCATTGATGAACTCTCCGAGGGAACCTGGAGGGCGATAAATGATAAGGATGTTAAGCTTGAAAGGGCTGGTAACTGTGACAGCATGGAATTCAAAGGAGGCGATAGACAGATGGGTAAGGGGAGAAAGAGAGAAATGACCACTTGGGAGAGATGAGGATCCCGGTGCCACCACCCCGCTGACCAGAAGCTCTCGGGGTGTGCGAGAACACGTGGGCAGACGAAGAGAGAGCAGTAGGAGTAGCAGTGTTGTCTGTGGTGATCCATGTTTCCGTCAGTGCCAAGAAGTCGAGGGACTGGAGGGAGGCATAGGCTGAGATGAACTCTGCCTTGTTGGCCGCAGATCGGCAGTTCCAGAGGCTACCGGAGACCTGGAACTCCACGTGGGTCGTGCGCGCTGGGACCACCAGATTAGGGTGGCCGCGGCCACGCGGTGTGGAGCGTTTGTATGGTCTGTGCAGAGAGGAGAGAACAGGGATAGACAGACACATAGTTGACAGGCTACACAAGAGGCTACGCTAATGCAAAGGAGATTGGAATGACAAGTGGACTACACGTCTCGAGTGTTCAGAGAGTTAAGCTTACGTAGCAAGAATCTTATTGACTAAAATGATTAAAATGATACAGTACTGCTGAAGTAGGCTAGCTGGCAGAGGCTACGTTGTTGACTATGTAGGCTAGCTGG
Organism: Oncorhynchus nerka; assembly: GCF_034236695.1. Lineage (NCBI taxonomy): Eukaryota > Metazoa > Chordata > Actinopteri > Salmoniformes > Salmonidae > Oncorhynchus > Oncorhynchus nerka. Next base: position 8,922,632 of record NC_088415.1, on the reverse strand, counting down.
CAGTGGCTGCGTTGTTGACACTACACTAATCAAGTCGTTCCGTTGAGTGTAATAGTTTCTACTGTGCTGCTATTCGGGGCTAGCTGGCTAGCTAGCAGTGTTGATTACGTTACGTTGCGTTAAAAGAACGACAATAGCTGGCTAGCTAACCTAGGAAATCGCTCTAGACTACACAATTATCTTTGATACAAAGACGGCTATGTAGCTAGCTATGTAGCTAGCTACAATCAAACAAATCAAGCCGTTGTACTGTAATTAAATGAAATGAAATGAAATGAGTTCTAGAACTAAATGAACTGGAGTGCAGCAGCCACACATATATCCCCCACCACCCCCCAGCAGGGTACACCAGAGTTCTAGAACTAAATGAATTGGAGTGCAGCAGCCACAAATATATCCCCCACCACCCCCCAGCAGGGTACACCAGAGTTCTAGAACTAAATGAATTGGAGTGCAGCAGCCACACATTTATCCCCAACATCCCCCAGCACCCCCTAACACCCCCCACCACCCCCTAGCAGGGTACACCAGAGTTCTAGAACTAAATGAATTGGAGTGCAGCAGCCACACATATATCCCCCAGCAGGGTACACCAGAGTTCTAGAACTACATTAAAGAAATCCAGGCACAGCCCATTACTTCCTAGGGAGGGAACCTGTATCACCAGCCTCTTCCGTCCCAATTGGCACCCTAATCCCTTCATATTGTACTACTTTTTACCAGGGCCCTTAGTGCCCTAGTGAAAAGTAGTGCACTATGTAGGGAATATAGTACCATTAAGGACGCACGCCTTCTAGTAGAGACCCTGTAGAGACCCTGTGTAGAGAGCCTGTACAGCCAACCTCTTAAGCCCAGAGGGGCTATGAGAACGTAATAATTCACTATATATTCTATATTTAATTCTATAGTCTCAGCTACATCTAAAGAATAAAGGTCCCTATAGAGGGCTTGCAGTTCAATCACAAACTCAGCAAAAAAAGAAGCGCACTCTCACTGTCAACTGCTTTTATTTTCAGCAAACTGAATATGTGTAAATATTTGTATGAACATAAAAAGATTCAACAACTGAGACATAAACTGAATAAATTCCACAGACATGCGACTAACAGAAATGTAATAAACGTGTCCCTGAACAAAGGGGGGTGTCAAAATCAAAAGTAATAGTCAGTATCTGGTGTGGCCACCAGCTGCATTAAGTACTACAGTGCATCTCCTCCTCGTGGACTGCACCAGATTTGCCAGTTCTTGTTGTGAGATGTTACCCCACACTTCCACCAAGGCACCTCCAAGTGCCCGGACATTTCTGGGGGGAATGGCCCTAGCCCTCACCCTCCGGTCCAACAGGTCCCAGACGTGGTCAATGGGATTGAGATCTGGGCTCTTCACTGGCCATGGCAGAACACTGACATTCCTGTCTTGCAGGAAATCATGCACAGAATGAGGAGCATGGCTAGAGGCATTGTCGTGCTGGAGGGTCATGTCAGGATGAGCCTGCAGGAAGGGTACCACATGAGGGAGGAGGATGTCTTCCCTGTAATGCACAGCATTGAGATTGCCTGCAATGATAACAAGCTCAGTCCGATGATGCTGTGACACACTGGCCCAGACCATGACAGACCCTCCACCTCCAAATCGATCCTACTCTAGAATACAGGCCTCGGTGTAACGCTCATTCTTTCGACGATGAACGTGAATCCGACCATCACCCCTGGTGAGACAAAACCGCGACTCATCAGTGAAGAGCACTTTTTGCCAGTCCTGTCTGGTCCAGTGATGTTGTGTTTATGCCCATAGGTGACATTGTTGCCAGTGATGTCTGGTGAGGACCTGCTTTACAACAGGCCTACAAGCCCTCAGTCCTGCCTCTCTCAGCCTATTGCGGGCAGTCTGAGCACTGATGGAGGAATTTTGCATTCCTGGTGTAACTCGGGCAGTTGTTGTTACCATCCTGTACCTGTCCCGCAGGTGTGATGTTCGGATGTACCGATCCTGTGCAGATGTTGTTACACTTGGTCTGCCACTGCGAGGACAATCAGCTGTCCGTCCTGTCTCCCTGTAGCGATGTCTTAGACGACTCACAGTACGGGAATTGCAATTTATTGCCCTGGCCACATCTGCAGTCCTCATGCCTCCTTGCAGCATGCCTAAGGCACGTTCAAGCAGATGAATTGCGTATCGTCTGTAAGCTGTTAGTGTCTTAACGACCGTTCCACAGGTGCATGTTCATTAATTGTTTATGGTTCATTGAACAAGCATGGGAAACAGTGTTTAAACCCTTTACAATGAAAATCTGTGAAGTTATTTAGATTTTTACAAATTATCTTTGAAAGACAGGGTCCTGAAAAAGGGACGTTACTTTGTTTTGCTGAGTTTAAGTTTGCAAATGTTGGGAACAAAAATGCAGTTTAAAAGTCACACAATGTATAAACCTATTACATCTGCAGCAGGCCAACCCTGCAGGGTGTGCAGGATTCTGTTCCAACCCAGCACTAACACACCTGATTCAACCTGATCACCTGATCAAACCTAATGAGTTGATAGTCAAGTGTGCTGTTACTGGGCTGGAATAGAAGTCTGCTCCCCCAGTAGATCAGTCATCAGTGGAGGGAGGTTGGACACCTCTGGTATTGAATTTTGTTTTTGGTTCACCTGAAATTGTGTTTTAGTAATAATATCCTACTTGTAACAAAGCTTACTTGTACTCTTTGAAATTATGTCAAAGCATTGATTCTTTGAAGTTAATTGTTTAAACTTGTTTTAATTGTTAACTAAACTATTATTCAAGATTAACTAGGGTCAATGTTGATTAATCACAGATTACAATCCTGCAATAAAGCAGGAAAGGGAATCTGTCTCTAATCTGTCTGTGTTTTATTCTCAAATGAACATGACCTTTTTGTTCAGTCATAAGCTCTCCAATTAGTTTTATTTGATTTAAAAAACAAATTCAGGATATCAGCCATTTGAACCCATTTTTCAGCTGATAATGGCATGTAACGCCACTGCAGCCATAGGCCTACAGCGGGGGTTCCCAACTCCAGTCCTCCAATACCCCCAACAGCCCAACTCCAGTCCTCCAGTACCCCCAACAGCCCAACTCCAGTCCTCCAGTACCCCCAACAGCCCAACTCCAGTCCTCCAGTACCCCCAACAGCCCAACTCCAGTCCTCCAATACCCCCAACAGCCCAACTCCAGTCCTCCAGTACCCCCAACAGCCCAACTCCAGTCCTCCAATACCCCCAACAGCCCAACTCCAGTCCTCCAATACCCCCAACAGCCCAACTCCAGTCCTCCAGTACCCACAACAGCCCAACTCCAGTCCTCCAATACCCCCAACAGCCCAACTCCAGTCCTCCAGTACCCACAACAGCCCAACTCCAGTCCTCCAGTACCCACAACAGCCCAACTCCAGTCCTCCAGTACCCACAACAGCCCAACTCCAGTCCTCCAGTACCCACAACAGCCCAACTCCAGTCCTCCAGTACCCACAACAGCCCAACTCCAGTCCTCCAGTACCCACAACAGCCCAACTCCAGTACCCCCAACAGCCCAACTCCAGTACCCCCAACAGCACCATGTTGTTTTAGCCCTGGCCAAACCTACCTGATTCAACTCATTGAGGAACACCTGATGAATAGTTGACAAGTTGAATAAGGGCTACAATAAAACTGTACTGTTTGGGGACTGGAGTTTAGGACCGGAGTTGGGATCCACTGGCCTACAGTATGATTAACCTTATGGGCATTTACAAAGCACCCCTTGACATTGTGCATCTGAAGCAGAGAATAGCTTAACTTACACATGGTTGACATATTGTTCAGCTATACGTTCTCAGTTTAAAAACGATACCAGTAGACAATGTATAGCAGACCCGTTACTGACAGTTGTCTGTGTTCAGGTTTTGACGGGCAAAAATGTTTCTTTGCTTTTCCGACAGCTCTTGAGTCTTATCTTGGTGTCACCAATGGGGTTTCATGATTGCGGAGAATATGAAAACATGTCATTTGGGTTAGCCATTCGGCTGTTGTTGTCAGCAGAATTAATGCGGTGGTCTTCCAACATGGCCGCCAGGGGGAGTCGTAGGTAAACTGCAAGCCCTCTATTGGAATTCAGAGGACCATCTCTCTAATCCTGCAGAAACTAATCTTGACATTGTAGAGACAGTGATCTGATCAGTATGTATTCCTATTATCTTGTGATTATGTTTGATCACATTAATAATTCAGAAAGCACACAATACTCCCACGGGTTGGTGGAAAGATAAGCCTGTTCTAACCCGAGAACATAGTGGAAAATCTACTGTTGAACCATCAATGGCCTGTCCTCACAGTCCATGTCAAAATTAATCTTGAATCAGCACTATGGACAGCACCCAGCAAATCTTCGTGTGCAGCACCCTTCAGAGCTCAGTGTGCAGCACCCTGAAAAGCCAGATCTCATGTACTGTATTTGTTGAGGCTGAGGCTTGTCTGAATGTTTGAGAGTGAGGCCTGTCTGTAGGGATGAGGCCTGTCTGTAGGGTTGAGGCTGAGGCTTGTCTGTAGGGTTGAGTCAGGCCTGTCTGTAGGGTTGAGACTGAGGCCTGTCTGTAGGGTTGAGCCTGAGGCCTGTCTGTAGGGTTGAGGCTGAGGCCTGTCTGTAGGGTTGAGGCCTTTCTGTAGGGTTGAGGCGGAGGCCTGTCTGTTGGGTTGAGTCTGAGTCCTGTCTGTAGGTTTGAGGTTGAGGCCTGTCTGTAGGGTTGAGGCGGAGGCCTGTCTGTAGGGTTGAGTCTGAGTCCTGTCTGTAGGTTTGAGGCTGAGGCCTGTCTGTAGATTTGAGTGAGGCCTGTCTGTAGGGTTGAGGCGGAGGCCTGTCTGTAGGGTTGAGGCCTTTCTGTAGGGTTGAGTCTGAGGCCTGTCTGTAGGGTTGAGTCTGAGTCCTGTCTGTAGGTTTGAGGCTGAGGCCTGTCTGTAGGTTTGAGGCTGAGGCCTGTCTGTAGGGTTGAGGCGGAGGCCTGTCTGTAGGGTTTAGTCTGAGTCCTGTCTGTAGGTTTGAGGCTGAGGCCTGTCTGTAGGGTTGAGTCTGAGTCCTGTCTGTAGGTTTGAGGCTGAGGCCTGTCTGTAGGGTTGAGGCGGAGGCCTGTCTGTAGGGTTTAGTCTGAGTCCTGTCTGTAGGTTTGAGGCTGAGGCCTGTCTGTAGGGTTGAGTCTGAGGCCTGTCTGTAGATTTGAGGCTGAGGCCTGTCTGTGACTGTGTCCTCTGACTTTATTTATTTCTGACTGTCTGAGCTGGGGTAAACTTAGAAGGATGAGGACAGCTGTGACTGTGGAGAGGGAGAGAACAGAAAGAGAACTGATAGAGAACAGAAAGAGAACAGCAAGAGAACAGAAAGAGAACAGCAAGAGAACAGATAGAGAACAGATAGAGAACAGATAGAGGGGGATTTGATGAGTTGAGCAAAGTATAACGATCGTCGTTAGAATGAGGTGAGGACCAAAGCGCAGCAATTGTTCATAATATTATTTATTAAACAGAGAACACTAAACAAAATAACAAAGGAGAACGAAACGAAACAGTTCTGTAAGGTGACATACACATAACAGAAAACAATCACCCACACCACACAGGTGGGAAAAGGCTACCTAGGTATGATTCTCAATCAGAGACAACGAACGACACCTGCCTCTGATTGAGAACCATACCATACCAGGCCAAACACAAAACCACAACATAGACTACCCACCCAACTCACGCCATTGACCATACTAAAACAAAGACATAACAAAAGAACTAAAGTCAGAACGTGACACAAAGGCTGCCAACTTTAAGCATATTATTAATTCTAAATGTTTTTAAATGTGGTGGTTTTCAGATACAGTTTGAAACACATTTTAAAAAGATTGAACTGGATCTTAAAGTGGAACTGGAGGTGTTTTAGCAACATGAAATCAGATTACAATACGTTCTTCCCTAAGGAAGAACATGACGCTTTTTGTGTTTACAATTTCTTGTAGTTTTCAGACTTTCATAGAATGTTTGGGAATGATGTAGAGCAGGTATTCCCAAACTGGTAAACACGTTGTTGGACTACAAAAAAAAAATGTATTGGTGAATTATATTAATTATGCATTGAAGTGCATCCATCTATTCTGCCAACAATGCCTTACTCTATGTCATGGACGTTTGAGTACGATATAACCTATTTTTAAAACCTCTTATAAATTTGGGTTTGTAGCATAAACTGGGATTTTATATTTTTGACAGATATTGTCTGTTTGTTTAATATCTGCAAAGTAGTTAAAACGCTGTCAGTTCCACTTACTAATTCATAACATATTGCATGAATTGGAATTTGTAAAATATCACAAGGAATTGCAGGAAACAAGAAAACATTTTTTTTGCACGATGTAACATATCATACGAAATGGATGACATAGTACACAATTGCTCGTGAGCACTTCTTTTGAAATGATACAAAAGCTCTGGACCATCACTAAGACATTTAGAAGTACTTTTTTAAACATTTTTATAAATTCTCTTGGAGTAAAGTTTTGACCTCGTTTTGGAAATACAAAGACAATGTCTGAGAGGAGAAATGTTTAAGATTTTATGTTCATATGTTCAAAAAAAACGAAAAGATAAGTTTGGAATGCAGTTTTTTTGTTTTTTTTGTTCACCTTTATTTAACCAGGTAGGCTAGTTGAGAATACCTTTATTTAACCAGGTAGGCTAGTTGAGAATACCTTTATTTAACCAGGTAGGCTAGTTGAGAATACCTTTATTTAACCAGGTAGGCTAGTTGAGAATACCTTTATTTAACCAGGTAGGCTAGTTGAGAATACCTTTATTTAACCAGGTAGGCTAGTTGAGAATACCTTTATTTAACCAGGTAGGCTAGTTGAGAATACCTTTATTTAACCAGGTAGGCTAGTTGAGAACACCTTTATTTAACCAGGTAGGCTAGTTGAGAACACCTTTATTTAACCAGGTAGGCTAGTTGAGAACACCTTTATTTAACCAGGTAGGCTAGTTGAGAACACCTTTATTTAACCAGGTAGGCTAGTTGAGAACACCTTTATTTAACCAGGTAGGCTAGTTGAGAACACCTTTATTTAACCAGGTAGGCTAGTTGAGAACACCTTTATTTAACCAGGTAGGCTAGTTGAGAACACCTTTATTTAACCAGGTAGGCTAGTTGAGAACACCTTTATTTAACCAGGTAGGCTAGTTGAGAACACCTTTATTTAACCAGGTAGGCTAGTTGAGAACACCTTTATTTAACCAGGTAGGCTAGTTGAGAACACCTTTATTTAACCAGGTAGGCTAGTTGAGAACACCTTTATTTAACCAGGTAGGCTAGTTGAGAACACCTTTATTTAACCAGGTAGGCTAGTTGAGAACACCTTTATTTAACCAGGTAGGCTAGTTGAGAACAAGTTCTCATTTGCAACCGCGACCTGGCCAAGATAAAGCATAGCAATTCGACACATACAACAACACAGAGTTACACATGGAATAAACAAAACATACAGTCAATAATACAGTATAAAAAAATAAAACAAAAAAGTCTATATACAGTTAGTGAAAATGAGGTAAGATATGGGAGTTAAGGCAATAAATAGGCCATGGTGGCGAAGTAATTACAATATAGCAATTAAACACTGGAATGATAGATGTGCAGAAGATGAATGTGCAAGTATAGATACTGGGGTGCAAAGGAGCAAGATAAATAAATAAATACAGTATGGGCTGTTTACAGATGGGCTATGTACAGGTGCAGTGATCTGTGAGCTGGTCTGACAGCTGGTGCTTAAAGCTAGTGAGGGAGATATGAGACTCCAGCTTCAGTGATTTTTGCAGTTCGTTTCAGTCATTGGCAGCAGAGAACTGGAAGGAAAGGTGACCAAAGGAGGAATTGGCTTTGGGGGTGACCAGTGAGATATACCTGCTGGAGCGCGTGCTACGAGTGGGTGCTGCTATGGTGACCAGTGAGCTGAGATAATATTAGCTCTATTTATACATCCTCTCCCCTCTTTCATGGTATCTGAGTGGTGCAGGGGGTCTAAGGCACTGTTTCTCAGTGCTTTGAGGTGTCACTACAGCCTGGTTTGAATCCAGGCTGTATCACAACTGGCCCTGATTGGGAGTCCCATAGGTTGACGCACAATTGGCCCAGTGTCGTCCGGGTCTGCCCGGTGTAGGCCGTCATTATAAATAAGAATTTGTTCTTAACTGACTTGCCTAGTTAAATAAATAAATAAAGGCTTGCAATGTGTACTACACAATAGATTTACTGTAAAATTGAACTTGCATGTCTAGTACTGCCTTCTTATATCAATTAGAATTCTTCCAACACCAAATGTCTAGCAGCACATTCATTTATATCAATCATAATAATGTCAACACACCATTAATGGCGAATATGGCTGTTGATAAGTAGAGGAGTCATGAATCCCTTTCAGTAGACCAGCTGTGAATTACACAGACGGGATTCAGTCAAAGCTGGACGAGTCAGAGCCCAGCAGTTTCCTGTGCGAGCTTCTCTCTCGCCCCCCTCCCCTCAATCCCATGGCTTTGTTTGCCTGTCACAGACATCAGGACCCTCCTGTGAACACTCTCCCTGACCCAGTCTGTAATCCCTACATGTTTCAAGCAAAGAATTTCAAGGTAACCTGTCTAAATGACTATCTCCCCTTGACACTCACACCTGTAGCCATGAAATGCTTTGAAAGGCTAGTCTCGGCTCTCATCAACAGCATCATCCCAGACACCCTGAACCCACTCCAATTCGCATACCACCCCAACAGATCCACAGATGGCTCAATCTCTACTGCACTCCACACTGCCCTCTCCCACCTGGACACGAGGAACACCTATGTGAGAATGCTGTTCATTGACTATAGATCAGCGTTCAACACTAAGCTAAGGACCCTGGGATTGAACACCTCCCTCTGCAACGAGACCCTGGACTTCCTGAGGGGATACTCCCAGGTGGTGAGAATAGGCATAAACACATCCGCCACGCTGACACTCAACACGGGGGCCCTTCAAGGGTGCATGCCTAGCCCCCTCCTGTACTCCCTGTTCACCCACGACTGCGTGGCCAAGCACGACTCCAACTATCATTAAGTTTGCTGACTAGACAACGGTGGTAGGCCTCTTCTCTGATTTGACAGCGTATAGCAGGGGTGTCAAACTCATTCCATGGAGGGCCTAGTGTCTGTGGGTTTTTATGTTTTTTCCTTTCAATTAAGTCCTAGAAAACCAGGTGAGGGGAGTTCTTTACTAATTAGTGAGCTTAATTTATCAACCATGTAAAAGGGAGGAGCGAAAACCTGCAGACTCTCAGCCTTCCATTGGAATGAATTTGATACATGTGGCCTATAGGGTGGAGGTCAGAGAACTGGCAGTGTGGTTCCAGCACAACAACCTAAACCTCAACGTCAGCAAGACAAAGCAACTGATTGTGGACTCCAGTAAACAAGGGGCCAAGCACACCCCTATTCATATCGCGGGGCTGTAGTGGAGAGCTGTGGTCGAGAGCTTCAATTTCCTCAGTGTCCGCATCACTGTTATGACTGTCTCTCCTTGGTGAGGATCAAAGGCACCAGATCAGCTCGACACAGGGCTGACAGATAGCCAGACCCCCCCCCCCCTCTCTCCCACCAGAGAGGAAGGGGGAGTTGGGCCGGTTTTATGACTTAACGCGGGTCGTAAACTTTCTCTCACTTGCCCTTAAGTATTGAAAAAATATGTTATGTGTAGGAAGAGACTCTTGCCTAAGAACTGTAACATCAAAAGATCATTAGTTTTGAAATCCAAACGTTTGGAATGGCTGGTGGGGATCGACCATGTCATATCATTTTGTGATATCATTAAGGATGGTATAACCAAGATAACTGTAACTCTGAAAGTGTACACATCCTAGTTATCAGGCTTGCATCGAAATGTTGTATAAAATAAATTATTAAGAACAAGAATACTTTACGTAAGACAGAAATATGATTTTAGCTCTCTAAATGAGATAATGGCTTTTCATATAAACCTGGAACCAGTCATTAACCACACCTACGGGAGCACAGACATTGTGTCAACAGGACAGAACGCCCTCCAAGGCCAGAGTGCATAAAAGGACTCGCTGAGAATTTAAATACAGACAAGAGAACGTGAAAACGTGGTCCCCACGTTGAAATGGGTAAAACTGCAAGACCAGAAAATGATAAGACCCTCTGAAACTCTCGACAAGTGACGAAGGTGAAGACTAGACCAAACATTCACAATCGGCAGCTGGTATGTAAAGTAGTCCAGGACAATTGACCAAAGACAGGAGGGAAGAACAGATCCCTCTCACCACTGTGTGGTACACCTGAAGGATGCATTCTAAGAACACTCCAAAACAATAGAAGCCTACAAGGACATTGTGACCTCTGGTGAACAACCAGAGACTTACATCAACGGACAGAGTAGTTTCAACAGAGAGATGACAGAGAAAGACAACTACTTGTAAATATATGTTGCATTTCTAATCCGAATCAACGGTTGTTAGGGTGCTAAATATTCATATTTAGGGTAAGCGTAGTTTCCAAATGTATGTACAATAAGTCCACTCTCTTTGTCTCTCCCGCTCTTTATCTTTCCCCACCCCCTTTCCATTGTGTAACAAGCCGTCATATCGGGTCAGTCCACTAGGGACTGTTTTCATTGCATTATGTTAGCAATCAATAACCTATACCGTGTGTGTGTGTTTATGTATTTCTGTGTGATTATTTAGTTAGGCTTAATTATTTATTCACTTACTAACTATTTGTCTATTGCTGATTCATCACTTAGGTTAGAGTTCGTGCAGATTTACGAGGTCAATGACATTCAGAATGAGACTGATGTGAGGAATTAATTAATAGTTGACCTTTATTGATGTAAGAGAGATAGTAACTCGGTAAACAACTGTTCCTGTGGTGCCCCAAATTCATAATGACTTAACTGTTACATTATCCATTTAATCGAGAAATAATTAAACATAGGTAATTGTTGGATAAATAGCAGTCATCACATTAGCGATAGTCACGTCACGACATCAGTAAGGATCTATCATGGTCCACACACACCAACACAGTTATGAAGAAGGAACGACAATGCCTCTTCCCCCTCAGGAGGTTGAAAAGAATTGACATGGGCCCTCAGATCCTCAAAACATTCTACAGCTGCAACATGAGAGCATCTTGATTGGCTGCATCACTGCTTGGTATGACAACTTCTTGGCATCCGACCGCAAAGCGCTACAAAGACTCCAGCCAAGTCATAGGCTGTTCTCTCTGCTACCGCACGACAAGCGGTACTGATACACTAAGTCTGGAACCAACAAGACCCTGAACAGCTTCTACCCCCAAGCCTTAAGACTAAATAGTTAGTCCGGGTAAAGGACCATTTGCCTTTACCCAGACTAACTGGGGTTTTAGGCTGGGTTTCTGTACAGCACTTTGAGATATCAGCTGATGTGCGAAGGGCTATATAAGTACATTTGATTTGATTTGATTTGACAAAACTGCACATTTTAAAGTGGCCTTTTATTGTCCCCAGCACAAGCTGTTTACTCAGCTTCTTGACATGCCACACCTGTCAGGTGGATGGATTATCTTGGCAAAGGTGAAATGCTCTCTAACAGGGATGTAAGCAAATTTGTGCAAACAATTTGTGAGAAATATGCTTTTTGTGCATATATAATATTTCTGGGATCTTTTATTTCAGCTCATGAAAAATAGGACCAAAACTTTAAATGTTGTGTTAATATTTTTGTTATTACATTTCTATTATTTTTCTATTTTCTCTCTCTGCATTTTTTGGGAAGGTCCTGTAAGTAATCATTTCACTGTTAGTTTACGAAGCTGTTGTTTACGAAGCATGGGACAAATACAATTTTATTTTATTTGGAAAGTTTTGTAGGTGTGTGTGTGTCGAGCAGAGATGCTAAATCCATGGCATCCATGCTATGTGTTGAGAGCAGAGAGGCTAAATCCATGGCATCCATCTTGTGTGTGGAGAGCAGAGAGGCTAAATCCATGGCATCCATGCTATGTGTGGAGAGCAGAGAGGCTAAATCCATGGCATCCATCTTGTGTGTGGAGAGCAGAGAGGCTAAATCCATGGCATCCATCTTGTGTGTGGAGAGCAGAGAGGCTAAATCCATGGCATCCATGCTATGTGTGGAGAGCAGAGAGGCTAAATCCATGGCATCCATCTTGTGTGTGGAGAGCAGAGAGGCTAAATCCATGGCATCCATCTTGTGTGTGGAGAGCAGAGAGGCTAAATCCATGGCATCCATCTTGTGTGTGGAGAGCAGAGAGGCTAAATCCATGGCATCCATGCTATGTGTGGAGAGCAGAGAGGCTAAATCCATGGCATCCATCTTGTGTGTGGAGAGCAGAGAGGCTAAATCCATGGCATCCATGTTATGAGTGATAGATCCAGGAAGGGGGCACAGCGGGCATAACAGCTGGCACCGTGGCACTGCAGCACGGGTGTTGTCTCTTCAAAGAGAGAGTTGGAGCTGAATATGGGGCTACTGCTCAATGCTGCTGCTAACCCACTGTCTGTCTATTGCCCCTGGAACAGTTGGTCAAGCAATATAACAATCACATTGTGGGTGGCAGGGTAGCCTAGTGGTTAGAGCGTTGGACTAGTAACCGGAAGGTTGTGAGTTCAAACCCCTGAGCTGACAAGGTACAAATCTGTCATTCTTCCCCTGGACAGGCAGTTAACCCACTGTTCCTAGGCTGTCATTGAAAATAAGAATTTCTTCTTAACTGACTTGCCTGGTTAAAAACAAAACTCTGGTGGAACTCTCGGGGTGTTCTATTTATCGTGGTTGAAGTTCTGATGACTCTGTATCTAAATAATTGGATTCTTTATATGAAATGTTTTATCCAGCATCAGCAGGTTGAGATATAATGGCCATTTGATTTGAGGTCTATCCAGCGACCATCTTATAGCTATGTGTGACAGTATAGCACATGAACACACTCACCAACAGGGGGAGTTCTTCTCCTTTCTCTTGAAGGCTTAAAGGGAGTAATGGATACCATTTTTATGTCTCTCCCACATTTTTTTTTCTTAAGGCTAGTCGAAGTTCGGTAGCCGAAGTCCACGCCCCTTAGTTGGCAATTGGTCAACAGTAGGGATTCTTCAATTCAGTTCAATTCAAAGCAATGAAAGATGACTAGTTTTCATGCGCAATTTTTATTTGAGAAATACCGCACCAACATCTTAGTTAGATGCAAAATTTATCTTAGATTAATTCAGACTATTTTGAGGAAGTGTATATTGGCTATTTTTTGCTACAGTGTCTCAAGAGGGACAAACAGTAAAATTGTAGCTTTCGACTAGTTTTTCAACTGAAGGTCTTTTAAGGGAGTATTCAAACGCACAGACGTTCGATTCGCCTAGCCGAGGTCTGCTTGGAGGGAACCTAGTATGAACCGAGTATGCCTTTACTCTGGTCTCCCTCTCTGACGCTAGGCAGGGTTTCATTGACCCAGGTTTATTTGACAAAAACAATGTCACAAAAAAATATTATTGGACACATGTAATGGAAATGGAAGATATAGGAGACATTTTATCTGTTTGACAGGGGTGGACGCCGGAGGGGAGGAGCAGAAGATGTGACATTATTTGTTGTTTTACGTTGTACACAGGACATTTTTGCAGAATTCTGCATGCAGAGACTCAATTGGGTGTTTGTCCCATTTTGTAAATTATTGGTTTGTAAGTGAACCCCAGACCTCACAACCATAGAAGGTAATGGGTTTGATAACTTAAGTATTTATAGCCAGATCCTAAGTGGGATGTTGAGTTGTATGTTCCTTCCATTCCATAGAAGGCCCTTCTTGCCTTGCCTCTTAGATCGTTCACAACCTTGTGGAAGTTACCTGTGGTGTTGACGTTCAGGCCGAGGTAGGTGTAATTATTTGTTGGTTCAACAGTGTCTAGATAGAATTTATATTTGTTGTTTTGGCTACTGGACCTTTTTTGGATAACCATTATTTTTGTCTTACTGAGATTCAATGTCAAGGTCCAAGTTTGACAGAATCTGTGCAGAAGATCTAGGTGCTGCTGTAGGCAGTGTTGTGTTCAAGACCACCTAAAGCGAGACCAATTCAAGACCAAGACCGGAGTAAATCGAGTCCAGTAAAGACCAAGTGGCTGCAGCAGGTGTTAACGAAGAGGATGTTGTTGCTAATTTGTTAGCTTCTCCCTTTTCAAGAACAACTTTCAACAAGAAGGGGCACACAGAGTGAGTAATGGTAGTCTTAAACAAATCTACTTTGAAAAAAAAGTATACACCTCACACACATGGTTATTGGCTTAAAAAAGACACCTGTACCATGTCAGATATGGAGTTTAAATGTATTCCATTTTTAGTTTGCATCCCAATATTACACTTTATGTACTGTAGGGCAGACCCCAATTTGTCAACTGGTTGAGTGTTTTGGTCGATCGAGATTTGTTTGTTGTCAAGCAGTCACATTTGTTTTTGTTTTTCATGGTACACCAGACACTCTGATTCACACCTGTGTCAGTGGTCTAATTCATTGCCGAGGCCACAGGGATGACACAGTCCATCAGTCTAAGTCATGTGATACTGAAAGTGTATATGGTTATATTATGTGAAAATAACGGTGCAACACTAATAAATCAAATATTATTTTATAACAAATGCGCTTTCTCCCTCGTTGGATACATTAGCTGTCCGGGGTTCTGAAACATATTCTTCAGGACACCGTAGAATTGGCGCCTTTCCCTATGTTGCTATGTGCATAGTAGCTAAATTAACCAGCATATTAGGATTGTGAACAATGTGGCAGAGGCAGAGGCAGCAGCAGAGATGAGGTAACAGCCCTTACAAGGAAACAGCCCTTACAAGGAAACAGCCTCAGCCTAATTGTCCCCAAAAAAATGGAGAGAGGAAACCCCAACTTAAATTAAGTCTATGATCATTATTCTATCTGTTAAATGTGTCAGGCTTTAAAATTAATCCGTATATTTCTACAGGAATAAGACAGATCATGCTTCTGTTGTCTGTTTGAGAGTTCGTTTAATAGCCTACTGATTCCGTGAGCACCAAGCCTCATACAACGGAAAATGTCTGATAAAGCAATTTCACAGATTTGGCTGTTTTTAAATCTTTGCTATGTTGCAATAAAGGCTTTTCCATTTGTTTTTAGAACAGACTGGTATTACTTATAATTTATTTAGTGTTGTTTACACTGTTACAAACAGGCATAAAAATGATATTATAATCTAGCAGCACCTGTTTATCACACATAATAGGCAGGCAGCTCTCTCATATACCCTCCTTTTTCTTCATCTCCTTCTTATGGAATACCAAAGAACAGGACAACGCACGGTTGACCAAGATATTTTTTAGTCGGGGACAGCCCGATTATACTGTACATCACAGAAGACTGATATATAACCAAACTGTTTGACATACAAAAAAAAATGTTTTTTTTTTTTAAATATTTGTTTTGTAATAATATTTTTCCATTATGAAATTATGATTAAAAAAATATATATATATATAACATTCCACCCATGAGGCCAAAGAAGGCACTTATGTTCAGTGACTGCAGGAAAAGGTTGTTTTAAAGGATCATTATCTGGTGAGTGGAAATGTGTTTCTCTGTAATAATAATGGGGGTTTTTCTTAGTTTTTGTCCTTTGCTGATTGGGTGGGCCTTGCAGGGCCTGGCTCCCCAGTGGCTGGGCCCGTGTCCACCCAGGTCCACTCATGGTTATACCTGCATGTAGCCTCCACTCCACCACTGGCCCTTTGTGTTTTTCAAAAGTGCCCTCTCCTACACGAGTGCGCTGGTATTACTGTTGCTGTCCTTTCAGCATCCCAAACCTGGTCCAATAGGTTCACCACTGTACTAACCTGTCACTAAAGGTCCAATAGGTTCACCACTGTACTAAGCTGTCACTAAAGGTCCAATAGGTTCACCACTGTACTAAGCTGTCACTAAAGGTCCAATAGGTTCACCACTGTACTAACCTGTCACTAAAGGTCCAATAGGTTCACCACTGTACTAACCTGTCACTAAAGGTCCAATAGGTTCACCACTGTACTAACCTGTCACTAAAGGTCCAATAGGTTCACCACTGTACTAACCTGTCACTAAAGGTCCAATAGGTTCACCACTGTACTAACGTGTCACACACTAAAAGGTCCAATAGGTTCACCACTGTACTAACGTGTCACACCCTAAAAGGTCCAATAGGTTCAACACTGTACTAACGTGTCACACACTAAAAGGTCCAATAGGTTCACCACTGTACTAACGTGTCACACACTAAAAGGTCCAATAGGTTCACCACTGTACTAACCTGTCACTAAAGGTCCAATAGGTTCAACACTGTACTAACGTGTCACACACTAAAAGGTCCAATAGGTTCACCACTGTACTAACCTGTCACTAAAGGTCCAATAGGTTCAACACTGTACTAACGTATCACACACTAAAAGGTCCAATAGGTTCACCACTTCGCAAACATGTCAATAATAGATATAAATACTTTTCAGATATTAATATTTCAAGAAAGGTGTGTATACATTTGGCCTGGCGAAGTGATTTTATGCCCTTATAGAATGGAAGTTGATAATAATGATGAGTGTTTTTTTACTCCACTGGTCTCGGCTGGTCTCATGAAGAAATTGCGAGTCCTCACTGTCCGAGACCGTGTCAATACCGAGACACTCAAAATGTAGTCTCAAGACCGGACTCCAGACCGAGACCGTACTACAACACTGGCTGTAAGGCCCTCCTTGGTTGGGGAAAGAAGCACCAGGTCATCTGCAAACAGTAGACATTTTGATTTCTGAGTATAGTAGGGTGAGTCCGGGTTCATTTATATACATGTTGAAGAGGGTGGGGCTCAAGTTGCATCCTTGTCACACCCCTCAGCCCCGAGGAAAGAAATCTGTGTGTTTATTGCCAATTTTAACTGCACCCTTGTTGTTTGTGTACATTGATTTTATAATGTCATATGCCTCAGGACTACCGGGCATGATGACTCCTTGCTGTCCCCAGTCCACCTGGCCGTGCTGCTGCTCCAGTTTCAACTGTTCTGCCTTATTATTATACGACCATGCTGGTCATTTATGAACATTTGAACATCTTGGCCATGTTCTGTTATAATCTCCACCCGGCACAGCCAGAAGAGGACTGGCCACCCCACATAGCCTGGTTCCTCTCTAGGTTTCTTCCTAGGTTTTGGCCTTTCTAGGGAGTTTTTCCTAGCCACCGTGCTTCTACACCTGCATTGCTTGCTGTTTGGGGTTTTAGGCTGGGTTTCTGTACAGCACTTTGAGATATCAGCTGATGTACGAAAGGCTATATAAATACATTTGATTTGATTTGCTTTCCCCCCAACACCCTTTTCCGTTAATTTGTACACAGACCCCCATGTTTTTTAAAAATATACAAAGCATGAGAAGACTTTGCTTTTGTTTTGCTTGTTTGTCAAGGGTGTGCAGGGTGTATGCGTGGTCTGTCATATGGTATTTTGGTAAGAAGCCAATTTGACATTTGCTCAGGACATTGTTTTCACTGAGGAAATGTTGGCGTCTGCTGATGATGGTACTGCAGAGGATTTTTACAAGATTGCTGCTGAGGCATATTTTACGGTAATTATTGGGGTCAAATTTGTCTCCAATTTTGTGGATTGGGGTGATCAGGCCTTGGTTCCAAATATTAGGGAATATGCCAGAGCTCACTCTCTCTCTCTGTCTCAATCGCTCTAATAAACTTGATGCACACTCTCTCCACCTCTCTCTCACACACACTACATGGCCGCGTCCAAATACCCATACTAGCCATGTCCAAATACCCATACTAGCATACTACATACTTAAACTGCATACTAATTTCGGCGTTTGTTCTAGAAGCATTCCCTAATCTTTTCTGTATAGTGGTCTAGTGACTGTATAGTGGTCTAGTGACTGTATAGTGGTCTAGTGACTGTGTAGTGGTCTGGTGACTGTGTAGTGGTCTGGTGACTGTTTAGTGGTCTGGTGACTGTTTAGTGGTCTGGTGACTGTTTAGTGGTCTGGTGACTGTTTACTGGTCTAGTGGCTGTGTAGTGGTCTGGTGACTGTGTAGTGGTCTGGTGACTGTTTAGTGGCCTGGTGACTGTGTAGTGGTCTGGTGACTGTTTAGTGGCCTGGTGACTGTTTACTGGTCTGGTGACTGTTTACTGGTCTGGTGGCTGTGGTCTTCGGCGTTTGTTCTAGAAGAATTCCCTCATCTTTTCTCACTCACGTGTTTGACAACAGCTGATAATCAGATAAATTGACATGCTGTACCAAAATGAACGAATGGTGGGAGGCAAAGCAATTGTGCATTAGATGACGGATTCGGAGTACTATTTTCAAAATGTCACATACTATTTAGTACGCTAGGATGGGTATTTGGACACAGACACTCTTCTATTAGTTTTGCAATCTCTTCCTTCTTATTTTTGAATATTCCAACCAGCACATGCAATTCAACTCCACTCTTTAATCCTTGTTATTATCCTTTTCTATTATGTTCCATTGTGGCCCGAGCAGAATTAACATTCGTGCAGTGAAATCACTCAAATATCCCTCCCTGTCTGACAGTTTCAATTACAGTGATTGTGTCCCAAGACTCCAAAATAAATGGCCACCTATTCTCTATTCAGCGCACTAATTTAGGCAAGAACCCGATGGGCCCTGGTCAAAATGAGTGCACTAGGTCCCTATGGGCCCTGATCAAAATGAGTGCACTAGGTCCCTATGGGCCCTGGTCAAAATGAGTGCACTATGAAGGGAATAGGGTACCATTGGGATGCATATTGTTTTTGTTTTTCTGTAATGGGAATGTGTTTGTACAGAGGACAGTCTGTTCTCTCTCTCTCGCACAGCAAACAGTAAATAAGATGCATCCTATCAGGAAGATTTAATAAGATTCAACATAATGGATTCTTCTCTTGTTTTTCTTAGTTCACTGAGGAATAGTCCTCCTCAACCCACTCACCATTACTGCATTGGAGGCTACTGTGTGTATAAGAGATGAACGTTGTTCATAAGCTATGGAAAAATAATTGTTTTTAATCAGAGTTTAAAAAAAATAGAAATAATGATCTGTATATATCAAACAATCACTGCCTTCATACTTTTTATCATGTGTTGATGATTGTCTAGAAATATTTTCTATTTGTAACAACAGTTATCATATCAGTGCAATTTGATTCGATTTGGTTTGACTGACTATGCCATAATCAAGGTAACTTTTACTGAAGGCACTGGTGGTTGTGTAGTGGTCTGGTGGTTGTGTAGTGGTCTGGTGGTTGTGTAGTGGTCTGGTGGCTGTGGTCTGGTGGCTGTTTAGTGGTCTGGTGGCTGTGGTCTGGTGGCTGTGTAGTGGTCTGGTGGTTGTGTAGGACAGCGGAGTCAGGACAGCGGAGTCAATCACCACCTTCTGGAGACACCTGAAACCCCACCTCTTTAAGGAATACCTAGGATAGGATAAAGTAATCCCTCTCACCCCCCCTCCCCCTGAAAAGATTTAGATGCACTACTGTTCCACTGGAGGTCATAAGGTGAATGCACCAATTTGTAAGTCGCTCTGGATAAGAGCGTCTGCTAAATGACTTAAATGTAATGTAAAAATGTGTAGTGGTCTGGTGGTTGTGTAGTGGTCTGGTGGTTGTGTAGTGGTCTGGTGGTTGTGTAGTGGTCTGGTGGCTGTGGTCTGGTGGCTGTGGTCTGGTGGCTGTGTAGTGGTCTGGTGGTTGTGTAGTGGTCTGGTGGTTGTGTAGTGGTCTGGTGGTTGTGTAGTGGTCTGGTGGTTGTGTAGTGGTCTGGTGGTTGTGTAGTGGTCTGGTGGTTGTGTAGTGGTCTGGTGGCTGTTTAGTGGTCTGGTGGCTGTGGTCTGGTGGCTGTGGTCTGGTGACTGTTTAGTGGTCTGGTGGCTGTGTAGTGGTCTGGTGGCTGTGGTCTGGTGGCTGTTTAGTGGTCTGGTGGCTGTGGTCTGGTGGCTGTGGTCTGGTGGCTGTGGTCTGGTGACTGTTTAGTGGTCTGGTGGCTGTGTAGTGGTCTGGTGACTGTTTAGTGGTCTGGTGGCTGTGGTCTGGTGGCTGTTTAGTGGTCTGGTGGTTGTGTAGTGGTCTGGTGGTTGTGTAGTGGTCTGGTGGTTGTGTAGTGGCCTGGTGGCTGTGTAGTGGTCTGGTGGTTGTTTAGTGGTCTGGTGGTTGTGTAGTGGTCTGGTGGTTGTTTAGTGGTCTGGTGGTTGTGTAGTGGTCTGGTGGTTGTGTAGTGGTCTGGTGGTTGTGTAGTGGCCTGGTGGCTGTGTAGTGGTCTGGTGACTGTGTAGTGGTCTGGTGGTTGTTTAGTGGTCTGGTGGTTGTGTAGTGGTCTGGTGGTTGTGTAGTGGTCTGGTGGTTGTGTAGTGGTCTGGTGGTTGTGTAGTGGTCTGGTGGTTGTGGTCTGGTGGTTGTGTAGTGGTCTGGTGGCTGTGGTCTGGTGACTATGTAGTGGTCTGGTGGTTGTGTAGTGGTCTGGTGGCTGTGGTCTGGTGACTGTGTAGTGGTCTGGTGGTTGTGTAGTGGTCTGGTGGCTGTGGTCTGGTGACTGTGTAGTGGTCTGGTGGTTATGTAGTGGTCTGGTGGCTGTGGTCTGGTGGTTGTGTAGTGGTCTGGTGGCTGTGGTCTGGTGACTGTGTAGTGGTCTGGTGGTTGTGTAGTGGTCTGGTGGCTGTGGTCTGGTGGTTGTGTAGTGGTCTGGTGGCTGTGGTCTGGTGGTTGTGTAGTGGTCTGGTGGCTGTGGTCTGGTGACTGTGTAGTGGTCTGGTGGTTATGTAGTGGTCTGGTGGCTGTGGTCTGGTGGTTATGTAGTGGTCTGGTGGCTGTGGTCTGGTGGTTGTGTAGTGGTCTGGTGGCTGTGGTCTGGTGACTATGTAGTGGTCTGGTGGTTGTGTAGTGGTCTGGTGGCTGTGGTCTGGTGGTTGTGTAGTGGTCTGGTGGCTGTGGTCTGGTGGTTGTGTAGTGGTCTGGTGGCTGTGGTCTGGTGACTGTGTAGTGGTCTGGTGGTTATGTAGTGGTCTGGTGGCTGTGGTCTGGTGACTGTGTAGTGGTCTGGTGGCTGTGGTCTGGTGACTGTGTAGTGGTCTGGTGGCTGTGGAGTGGTCTGGTGGCTGTGGTCTGGTGGTTGTGTAGTGGTCTGGTGGCTGTGGTCTGGTGACTGTGTAGTGGTCTGGTGGTTATGTAGTGGTCTGGTGGCTGTGGTCTGGTGGCTGTTTAGTGGTCTGGTGGCTGTGGTCTGGTGGCTGTGATCTGGTGGCTGTGTAGTGGTCTGGTGGCTGTGGTCTGGTGGCTGTGGTCTGGTGACTGTGTAGTGGTCTGGTGGTTATGTAGTGGTCTGGTGGCTGTGGTCTGGTGACTGTGTAGTGGTCTGGTGGTTATGTAGTGGTCTGGTGGCTGTGGTCTGGTGGCTGTGGTCTGGTGGTTGTGTAGTGGTCTGGTGGCTGTGGTCTGGTGGTTGTGTAGTGGTCTGGTGGCTGTGGTCTGGTGACTGTGTAGTGGTCTGGTGGTTATGTAGTGGTCTGGTGGCTGTGGTCTGGTGGTTATGTAGTGGTCTGGTGGCTGTGGTCTGGTGGTTGTGTAGTGGTCTGGTGGCTGTGGTCTGGTGACTATGTAGTGGTCTGGTGGTTGTGTAGTGGTCTGGTGGCTGTGGTCTGGTGGTTGTGTAGTGGTCTGGTGGCTGTGGTCTGGTGGTTGTGTAGTGGTCTGGTGGCTGTGGTCTGGTGACTGTGTAGTGGTCTGGTGGTTATGTAGTGGTCTGGTGGCTGTGGTCTGGTGACTGTGTAGTGGTCTGGTGGCTGTGGTCTGGTGACTGTGTAGTGGTCTGGTGGCTGTGGAGTGGTCTGGTGGCTGTGGTCTGGTGGTTGTGTAGTGGTCTGGTGGCTGTGGTCTGGTGACTGTGTAGTGGTCTGGTGGTTATGTAGTGGTCTGGTGGCTGTGGTCTGGTGGCTGTTTAGTGGTCTGGTGGCTGTGGTCTGGTGGCTGTGATCTGGTGGCTGTGTAGTGGTCTGGTGGCTGTGGTCTGGTGGCTGTGGTCTGGTGACTGTGTAGTGGTCTGGTGGTTATGTAGTGGTCTGGTGGCTGTGGTCTGGTGACTGTGTAGTGGTCTGGTGGTTATGTAGTGGTCTGGTGGCTGTGGTCTGGTGGCTGTGGTCTGGTGACTGTGTAGTGGTCTGGTGGTTATGTAGTGGTCTGGTGGCTGTGTAGTAGTCTGGTGGTTGTGTAGTGGTCTGGTGGCTGTGGTCTGGTGGCTGTGTAGTGGTCTAGTGGCTGTGGAGTGGTCTGGTGGCTGTGGTCTGGTGACTGTGTAGTGGTCTGGTGGCTGTGGTCTGGTGGCTGTGTAGTGGTCTGGTGGCTGTGGTCTGGTGACTGTGTAGTGGTTTGGTTGCTGTGTAGTGGTCTGGTGGCTGTGTAGTGGTCTGGTGACTGTTTAGTGTTCTGGTGACTGTTTAGTGGTCTGGTGGCTGTGTAGTGGTCTGGTGGCTGTGGTCTGGTGACTCTGTAGTGGTCTGGTGGCTGTATAGTGGTCTGGTGGCTGTGGTCTGATGACTGTGTAGTGGTCTGGTGACTGTTTAGTGGTCTGGTGGCTGTATAGTGGTCTGGTGGCTGTGTAGTGGTCTGGTGACTGTATAGTGGTCTGGTGACTGTGTAGTGGTCTGGTGACTGTGTAGTGGTCTGGTGACTGTGTAGTGGTCTGGTGGCTGTGGTCTGGTGGTTATGTAGTGGTCTGGTGGCTGTGGTCTGGTGGCTGTTTAGTGGTCTGGTGGCTGTGGTCTGGTGGCTGTGGTCTGGTGGCTGTTTAGTGGTCTGGTGGTTGTGTAGTGGTCTGGTGGTTGTGTAGTGGTCTGGTGGCTGTGTAGTGGTCTGGTGGTTGTGTAGTGGTCTGGTGGTTGTGTAGTGGTCTGGTGGTTGTGTAGTGGTCTGGTGGTTGTGTAGTGGTCTGGTGGCTGTGGTCTCGTGGCTGTGGTCTGGTGGCTGTGTAGTGGTCTGGTGGTTGTGGTCTGGTGGCTGTGTAGTGGTCTGGTGGTTGTGTAGTAGTCTGGTGGTGGTGTAGTGGTCTGGTGGCTGTGGTCTGGTGGCTGTGTAGTGGTCTGGTGGCTGTGGAGTGGTCTGGTGGCTGTGGTCTGGTGACTGTGTAGTGGTCTGGTGGCTGTGGTCTGGTGGCTGTGTAGTGGTCTGGTGGCTGTGGTCTGGTGACTGTGTAGTGGTTTGGTTGCTGTGTAGTGGTCTGGTGGCTGTGTAGTGGTCTGGTGACTGTTTAGTGTTCTGGTGACTGTTTAGTGGTCTGGTGGCTGTGTAGTGGTCTGGTGACTGTATAGTGGTCTGGTGACTGTGTAGTGGTCTGGTGACTGTGTAGTGGTCTGGTGACTGTGTAGTGGTCTGGTGGCTGTGGTCTGGTGGTTATGTAGTGGTCTGGTGGCTGTGGTCTGGTGGCTGTTTAGTGGTCTGGTGGCTGTGGTCTGGTGGCTGTGGTCTGGTGGCTGTTTAGTGGTCTGGTGGTTGTGTAGTGGTCTGGTGGTTGTGTAGTGGTCTGGTGGCTGTGTAGTGGTCTGGTGGTTGTGTAGTGGTCTGGTGGTTGTGTAGTGGTCTGGTGGTTGTGTAGTGGTCTGGTGGTTGTGTAGTGGTCTGGTGGTTGTGTAGTGGTCTGGTGGCTGTGGTCTCGTGGCTGTGGTCTGGTGGCTGTGTAGTGGTCTGGTGGTTGTGGTCTGGTGGCTGTGTAGTGGTCTGGTGGTTGTGTAGTAGTCTGGTGGTGGTGTAGTGGTCTGGTGGCTGTGGTCTGGTGGCTGTGTAGTGGTCTGGTGGCTGTGGAGTGGTCTGGTGGCTGTGGTCTGGTGACTGTGTAGTGGTCTGGTGGCTGTGGTCTGGTGGCTGTGTAGTGGTCTGGTGGCTGTGGTCTGGTGACTGTGTAGTGGTTTGGTTGCTGTGTAGTGGTCTGGTGGCTGTGTAGTGGTCTGGTGACTGTTTAGTGTTCTGGTGACTGTTTAGTGGTCTGGTGGCTGTGTAGTGGTCTGGTGGCTGTGGTCTGGTGACTCTGTAGTGGTCTGGTGGCTGTATAGTGGTCTGGTGACTGTGGTCTGATGACTGTGTAGTGGTCTGGTGACTGTTTAGTGGTCTGGTGGCTGTATAGTGGTCTGGTGGTTGTGTAGTGGTCTGGTGGCTGTGGTCTGGTGGCTGTGGTCTGGTGGCTGTGTAGTGGTCTGGTGGTTGTGTAGTGGTCTGGTGGTTGTGTAGTGGTCTGGTGGTTGTGTAGTGGTCTGGTGGTTGTGTAGTGGTCTGGTGGTTGTGTAGTGGTCTGGTGGCTGTTTAGTGGTCTGGTGGCTGTGGTCTGGTGGCTGTGGTCTGGTGACTGTTTAGTGGTCTGGTGGCTGTGTAGTGGTCTGGTGGCTGTGGTCTGGTGGCTGTTTAGTGGTCTGGTGGCTGTGGTCTGGTGGCTGTGGTCTGGTGGCTGTGGTCTGGTGACTGTTTAGTGGTCTGGTGGCTGTGTAGTGGTCTGGTGACTGTTTAGTGGTCTGGTGGCTGTGGTCTGGTGGCTGTTTAGTGGTCTGGTGGTTGTGTAGTGGTCTGGTGGCTGTGTAGTGGCCTGGTGGCTGTGTAGTGGTCTGGTGACTGTGTAGTGGTCTGGTGGTTGTTTAGTGGTCTGGTGGTTGTGTAGTGGTCTGGTGGTTGTGTAGTGGTCTGGTGGTTGTGTAGTGGTCTGGTGGTTGTGGTCTGGTGGTTGTGTAGTGGTCTGGTGGCTGTGGTCTGGTGACTGTGTAGTGGTCTGGTGGTTGTGTAGTGGTCTGGTGGCTGTGGTCTGGTGACTGTGTAGTGGTCTGGTGGTTGTGTAGTGGTCTGGTGGCTGTGGTCTGGTGACTGTGTAGTGGTCTGGTGGTTATGTAGTGGTCTGGTGGCTGTGGTCTGGTGGTTGTGTAGTGGTCTGGTGGCTGTGGTCTGGTGACTGTGTAGTGGTCTGGTGGTTGTGTAGTGGTCTGGTGGCTGTGGTCTGGTGGTTGTGTAGTGGTCTGGTGGCTGTGGTCTGGTGGTTGTGTAGTGGTCTGGTGGCTGTGGTCTGGTGACTGTGTAGTGGTCTGGTGGTTATGTAGTGGTCTGGTGGCTGTGGTCTGGTGGTTATGTAGTGGTCTGGTGGCTGTGGTCTGGTGGTTGTGTAGTGGTCTGGTGGCTGTGGTCTGGTGACTATGTAGTGGTCTGGTGGTTGTGTAGTGGTCTGGTGGCTGTGGTCTGGTGGTTGTGTAGTGGTCTGGTGGCTGTGGTCTGGTGGTTGTGTAGTGGTCTGGTGGCTGTGGTCTGGTGACTGTGTAGTGGTCTGGTGGTTATGTAGTGGTCTGGTGGCTGTGGTCTGGTGACTGTGTAGTGGTCTGGTGGCTGTGGTCTGGTGACTGTGTAGTGGTCTGGTGGCTGTGGAGTGGTCTGGTGGCTGTGGTCTGGTGGTTGTGTAGTGGTCTGGTGGCTGTGGTCTGGTGGTTGTGTAGTGGTCTGGTGGCTGTGGTCTGGTGACTGTGTAGTGGTCTGGTGGTTATGTAGTGGTCTGGTGGCTGTGGTCTGGTGGCTGTTTAGTGGTCTGGTGGCTGTGGTCTGGTGGCTGTGATCTGGTGGCTGTGTAGTGGTCTGGTGGCTGTGTAGTGGTCTGGTGGTTGTGTAGTGGCCTGGTGGCTGTGTAGTGGTCTGGTGGTTGTTTAGTGGTCTGGTGGTTGTGTAGTGGTCTGGTGGTTGTGTAGTGGTCTGGTGGTTGTTTAGTGGTCTGGTGGTTGTGTAGTGGTCTGGTGGTTGTGTAGTGGTCTGGTGGTTGTGTAGTGGCCTGGTGGCTGTGTAGTGGTCTGGTGACTGTGTAGTGGTCTGGTGGTTGTTTAGTGGTCTGGTGGTTGTGTAGTGGTCTGGTGGTTGTGTAGTGGTCTGGTGGTTGTGTAGTGGTCTGGTGGTTGTGGTCTGGTGGTTGTGTAGTGGTCTGGTGGCTGTGGTCTGGTGACTGTGTAGTGGTCTGGTGGTTGTGTAGTGGTCTGGTGGCTGTGGTCTGGTGACTGTGTAGTGGTCTGGTGGTTGTGTAGTGGTCTGGTGGCTGTGGTCTGGTGACTGTGTAGTGGTCTGGTGGTTATGTAGTGGTCTGGTGGCTGTGGTCTGGTGGTTGTGTAGTGGTCTGGTGGCTGTGGTCTGGTGACTGTGTAGTGGTCTGGTGGTTGTGTAGAGGTCTGGTGGCTGTGGTCTGGTGGTTGTGTAGTGGTCTGGTGGCTGTGGTCTGGTGGTTGTGTAGTGGTCTGGTGGCTGTGGTCTGGTGACTGTGTAGTGGTCTGGTGGTTATGTAGTGGTCTGGTGGCTGTGGTCTGGTGGTTATGTAGTGGTCTGGTGGCTGTGGTCTGGTGGTTGTGTAGTGGTCTGGTGGCTGTGGTCTGGTGACTATGTAGTGGTCTGGTGGTTGTGTAGTGGTCTGGTGGCTGTGGTCTGGTGGTTGTGTAGTGGTCTGGTGGCTGTGGTCTGGTGGTTGTGTAGTGGTCTGGTGGCTGTGGTCTGGTGACTGTGTAGTGGTCTGGTGGTTATGTAGTGGTCTGGTGGCTGTGGTCTGGTGGCTGTGGTCTGGTGACTGTGTAGTGGTCTGGTGGCTGTGGAGTGGTCTGGTGGCTGTGGTCTGGTGGTTGTGTAGTGGTCTGGTGGCTGTGGTCTGGTGACTGTGTAGTGGTCTGGTGGTTATGTAGTGGTCTGGTGGCTGTGGTCTGGTGGCTGTTTAGTGGTCTGGTGGCTGTGGTCTGGTGGCTGTGATCTGGTGGCTGTGTAGTGGTCTGGTGGCTGTGGTCTGGTGGCTGTGGTCTGGTGACTGTGTAGTGGTCTGGTGGTTATGTAGTGGTCTGGTGGCTGTGGTCTGGTGGCTGTGGTCTGGTGACTGTGTAGTGGTCTGGTGGTTATGTAGTGGTCTGGTGGCTGTGTAGTAGTCTGGTGGTTGTGTAGTGGTCTGGTGGCTGTGGTCTGGTGGCTGTGTAGTGGTCTAGTGGCTGTGGAGTGGTCTGGTGGCTGTGGTCTGGTGACTGTGTAGTGGTCTGGTGGCTGTGGTCTGGTGGCTGTGTAGTGGTCTGGTGGCTGTGGTCTGGTGACTGTGTAGTGGTTTGGTTGCTGTGTAGTGGTCTGGTGGCTGTGTAGTGGTCTGGTGACTGTTTAGTGTTCTGGTGACTGTTTAGTGGTCTGGTGGCTGTGTAGTGGTCTGGTGGCTGTGGTCTGGTGACTCTGTAGTGGTCTGGTGGCTGTATAGTGGTCTGTTGGCTGTGGTCTGATGACTGTGTAGTGGTCTGGTGACTGTTTAGTGGTCTGGTGGCTGTATAGTGGTCTGGTGGCTGTGTAGTGGTCTGGTGACTGTATAGTGGTCTGGTGACTGTGTAGTGGTCTGGTGACTGTGTAGTGGTCTGGTGGCTGTGGTCTGGTGGTTATGTAGTGGTCTGGTGGCTGTGGTCTGGTGGCTGTTTAGTGGTCTGGTGGCTGTGGTCTGGTGGCTGTGGTCTGGTGGCTGTTTAGTGGTCTGGTGGTTGTGTAGTGGTCTGGTGGTTGTGTAGTGGTCTGGTGGCTGTGTAGTGGTCTGGTGGTTGTGTAGTGGTCTGGTGGTTGTGTAGTGGTCTGGTGGTTGTGTAGTGGTCTGGTGGTTGTGTAGTGGTCTGGTGGCTGTGGTCTCGTGGCTGTGGTCTGGTGGCTGTGTAGTGGTCTGGTGGTTGTGGTCTGGTGGCTGTGTAGTGGTCTGGTGGTTGTGTAGTAGTCTGGTGGTGGTGTAGTGGTCTGGTGGCTGTGGTCTGGTGGCTGTGTAGTGGTCTGGTGGCTGTGGAGTGGTCTGGTGGCTGTGGTCTGGTGACTGTGTAGTGGTCTGGTGGCTGTGGTCTGGTGGCTGTGTAGTGGTCTGGTGGCTGTGGTCTGGTGACTGTGTAGTGGTTTGGTTGCTGTGTAGTGGTCTGGTGGCTGTGTAGTGGTCTGGTGACTGTTTAGTGTTCTGGTGACTGTTTAGTGGTCTGGTGGCTGTGTAGTGGTCTGGTGGCTGTGGTCTGGTGACTCTGTAGTGGTCTGGTGGCTGTATAGTGGTCTGGTGGCTGTGGTCTGATGACTGTGTAGTGGTCTGGTGACTGTTTAGTGGTCTGGTGGCTGTATAGTGGTCTGGTGGCTGTGTAGTGGTCTGGTGACTGTATAGTGGTCTGGTGACTGTGTAGTGGTCTGGTGACTGTGTAGTGGTCTGGTGGCTGTGGTCTGGTGGTTATGTAGTGGTCTGGTGGCTGTGGTCTGGTGGCTGTTTAGTGGTCTGGTGGCTGTGGTCTGGTGGCTGTGGTCTGGTGGCTGTTTAGTGGTCTGGTGGTTGTGGTCTGGTGGCTGTGTAGTGGTCTGGTGGTTGTGTAGTGGTCTGGTGGTTGTGTAGTGGTCTGGTGGTTGTGTAGTGGTCTGGTGGTTGTGTAGTGGTCTGGTGGTTGTGTAGTGGTCTGGTGGTTGTGTAGTGGTCTGGTGGCTGTGGTCTGGTGGCTGTGGTCTGGTGGCTGTGTAGTGGTCTGGTGGTTGTGGTCTGGTGGCTGTGTAGTGGTCTGGTGGTTGTGTAGTGGTCTGGTGGCTGTGTAGTGGTCTGGTGGTTGTGTAGTGGTCTGGTGGTTGTGTAGTGGTCTGGTGGTTGTGTAGTGGTCTGGTGGTTGTGTAGTGGTCTGGTGGTTGTGTAGTGGTCTGGTGGTTGTGTAGTGGTCTGGTGGTTGTGTAGTGGTCTGGTGGCTGTGGTCTGGTGGCTGTTTAGTGGTCTGGTGGCTGTGGTCTGGTGGCTGTGGTCTGGTGACTGTTTAGTGGTCTGGTGGCTGTGTAGTGGTCTGGTGGCTGTGGTCTGGTGGCTGTTTAGTGGTCTGGTGGCTGTGGTCTGGTGGCTGTGGTCTGGTGACTGTTTAGTGGTCTGGTGGCTGTGTAGTGGTCTGGTGACTGTTTAGTGGTCTGGTGGCTGTGGTCTGGTGGCTGTTTAGTGGTCTGGTGGTTGTGTAGTGGTCTGGTGGTTGTGTAGTGGTCTGGTGGTTGTGTAGTGGCCTGGTGGCTGTGTAGTGGTCTGGTGGTTGTTTAGTGGTCTGGTGGTTGTGTAGTGGTCTGGTGGTTGTTTAGTGGTCTGGTGGTTGTGTAGTGGTCTGGTGGTTGTGTAGTGGTCTGGTGGTTGTGTAGTGGCCTGGTGGCTGTGTAGTGGTCTGGTGACTGTGTAGTGGTCTGGTGGTTGTTTAGTGGTCTGGTGGTTGTGTAGTGGTCTGGTGGTTGTGTAGTGGTCTGGTGGTTGTGTAGTGGTCTGGTGGTTGTGGTCTGGTGGTTGTGTAGTGGTCTGGTGGCTGTGGTCTGGTGACTGTGTAGTGGTCTGGTGGTTGTGTAGTGGTCTGGTGGCTGTGGTCTGGTGACTATGTAGTGGTCTGGTGGCTGTGGTCTGGTGACTGTGTAGTGGTCTGGTGGTTGTGTAGTGGTCTGGTGGCTGTGGTCTGGTGGTTGTGTAGTGGTCTGGTGGCTGTGGTCTGGTGGTTGTGTAGTGGTCTGGTGGCTGTGGTCTGGTGACTGTGTAGTGGTCTGGTGGTTATGTAGTGGTCTGGTGGCTGTGGTCTGGTGACTGTGTAGTGGTCTGGTGGCTGTGGTCTGGTGACTGTGTAGTGGTCTGGTGGCTGTGGAGTGGTCTGGTGGCTGTGGTCTGGTGGTTGTGTAGTGGTCTGGTGGCTGTGGTCTGGTGGTTGTGTAGTGGTCTGGTGGCTGTGGTCTGGTGACTGTGTAGTGGTCTGGTGGTTGTGTAGTGGTCTGGTGGCTGTGGTCTGGTGACTGTGTAGTGGTCTGGTGGCTGTGGTCTGGTGACTGTGTAGTGGTCTGGTGGCTGTGGAGTGGTCTGGTGGCTGTGGTCTGGTGGTTGTGTAGTGGTCTGGTGGCTGTGGTCTGGTGGTTGTGTAGTGGTCTGGTGGCTGTGGTCTGGTGACTGTGTAGTGGTCTGGTGGTTATGTAGTGGTCTGGTGGCTGTGGTCTGGTGGCTGTTTAGTGGTCTGGTGGCTGTGGTCTGGTGGCTGTGATCTGGTGGCTGTGTAGTGGTCTGGTGGTTGTGTAGTGGTCTGGTGGCTGTGGTCTGGTGGCTGTGGTCTGGTGACTGTGTAGTGGTCTGGTGGTTATGTAGTGGTCTGGTGGCTGTGGTCTGGTGGCTGTGGTCTGGTGACTGTGTAGTGGTCTGGTGGTTATGTAGTGGTCTGGTGGCTGTGTAGTAGTCTGGTGGTTGTGTAGTGGTCTGGTGGCTGTGGTCTGGTGGCTGTGTAGTGGTCTGGTGGCTGTGGAGTGGTCTGGTGGCTGTGGTCTGATGACTGTGTAGTGGTCTGGTGGCTGTGGTCTGGTGGCTGTGTAGTGGTCTGGTGGCTGTGGTCTGGTGACTGTGTAGTGGTCTGGTGGCTGTGGTCTGGTGACTGTGTAGTGGTCTGGTGGTTGTGTAGTGGTCTGGTGGCTGTGGTCTGGTGGCTGTGTAGTGGTCTGGTGGCTGTGGAGTGGTCTGGTGGCTGTGGTCTGGTGACTGTGTAGTGGTCTGGTGGCTGTGGTCTGGTGGCTGTGTAGTGGTCTGGTGGCTGTGGTCTGGTGACTGTGTAGTGGTTTGGTTGCTGTGTAGTGGTCTGGTGGCTGTGTAGTGGTCTGGTGACTGTTTAGTGGTCTGGTGACTGTTTAGTGGTCTGGTGGCTGTGTAGTGGTCTGGTGGCTGTGGTCTGGTGACTCTGTAGTGGTCTGGTGGCTGTGGTCTGATGACTGTGTAGTGGTCTGGTGACTGTTTAGTGGTCTGGTGGCTGTATAGTGGTCTGGTGGCTGTGTAGTGGTCTGGTGACTGTATAGTGGTCTGGTGACTGTGTAGTGGTCTGGTGACTGTGTAGTGGTCTGGTGACTGTGTAGTGGTCTGGTGGCTGTGTAGCGAGGGCTGATTTCAAGGTTTTACTGCTAACCTACAAAGCATTACACGGGCTTGCTCCTACCTATCTCTCTGATTTGGTCCTGCCGTACATACCTACATGTACGCTACGGTCACAAGACGCAGGCCTCCTAATTGTCCCTAGAATTTCTAAGCAAACAGGTGGAGGCAGGGCTTTCTCGTATAGAGCTCCATTTTTATGGAACGGTCTGCCTATCCATGTCAGAGACGCAAACTCGGTCTCAACCTTTAAGTCTTTACTGAAGACTCAGCTCTTCAGTGGGTCATATGATTGAGTGTAGTCTGGCCCAGGAGTGTGAAGGTGAACGGAAAGGCTCTGGAGCAACGAACCGCCCTTGCTGTCTCTGCCTGGCCGGTTCCCCTCTTTCCACTGGGATTCTCTGCCTCTAACCCTATTACAGGGGCTGAGTCACTGGCTTACTGGGGCTCTCTCATGCCGTCCCTGGAAGGGGTGCGTCACCTGAGTGGGTTGATTCACTGATGTGGTCATCCTGTCTGGGTTGGCGCCCCCCCTTGGGTTGTGCCATGGCGGAGATCTTTGTGGGCTATACTCAGCCTTGTCTCAGGATGGTAAGTTGGTGGTTGAAGATATCCCTCTAGTGGTGTGGGGGCTGTTCTTTGGCAAAGTGGGTGGGGTTATATCCTTCCTGTTTGGCCCTGTCCGGGGGTGTCCTCGGATGGGGCCACAGTGTCTCCTGACCCCTCCTGTCTCAGCCTCCAGTATTTATGCTGCAGTAGTTTATGTGTCGGGGGGCTAGGGTCAGTTTGTTATATCTGGAGTACTTCTCCTGTCCTATTCAGTGTCCTGTGTGAATCTATGTGTGCGTTCTCTAATTCTCTCCTTCTCTCTTTCTTTCTCTCTCTCGGAGGACCTGAGCCCTAGGACCATGCCCCAAGACTACCTGACATGATGACTCCTTGCTGTCCCCAGTCCACCTAGCCGTGCTGCTGCTCCAGTTTCAACTGACCTGAGCCCTAGGTCCATGCCCCAGGACTACCTGACGTGATGACTCCTTGCTGTCCCCAGTCCACCTGGCCGTGCTGCTGCTCCAGTTTCAACTGTTCTGCCTTATTATTATTCGACCATGCTGGTCATTTATGAACATTTGAACATCTTGGCCATGTTCTGTTATAATCTCCACCCGGCACAGCCAGAAGAGGACTGGCCACCCCACATAGCCTGGTTCCTCTCTAGGTTTCTTCCTAGGTTTTGGCCTTTCTAGGGAGTTTTTCCTAGCCACCGTGCTTCTACACCTGCATTGCTTGCTGTTTGGGGTTTTAGGCTGGGTTTCTGTACAGCACTTTGAGATATCAGCTGATGTACGAAGGGCTATATAAATAAATTTGATTTGATTTAGTGGTCTGGTGGCTGTATAGTGGTCTGGTGGCTGTGTAGTGGTCTGGTGGCTGTGGTCTGGTGGCTGTGGTCTGGTGACTGTGGTCTGGTGACTGTGTAGTGGTCTGGTGACTGTTTAGTGGTCTGGTGGCTGTGTAGTGGTCTGGTGGTTGTGGTCTGGTGGCTGTGTAGTGGTCTGGTGACTGTATAGTGGTCTGGTGGCTGTGTAGTGGTCTGGTGGCTGTGTAGTGGTCTGGTGACTGTGTAGTGGTCTGGTGGTTGTTTAGTGGTCTGGTGGTTGTGTAGTGGTCTGGTGGTTGTGTAGTGGTCTGGTGGTTGTGTAGTGGTCTGGTGGTTGTGGTCTGGTGGTTGTGTAGTGGTCTGGTGACTGTTTAGTGGTCTGGTGGCTGTATAGTGGTCTGGTGGCTGTGTAGTGGTCTGGTGGCTGTATAGTAGTCTGGTGACTGTGTAGTGGTCTGGTGGCTGTGGTCTGGTGACTGTGTAGTGGTCTGGTGGCTGTGTAGTGGTCTGGTGACTGTATAGTGGTCTGGTGGCTGTGTAGTGGTCTGGTGGCTGTGTAGTGGTCTGGTGACTGTATAGTGGTCTGGTGGCTGTGTAGTGGTCTGGTGACTGTGTAGTGGTCTGGTGGCTGTGTAGTGGTCTGGTGACTGTTTAGTGGTCTGGTGGCTGTGTAGTGGTCTGGTGGCTGTGGTCTGGTGACTCTGTAGTGGTCTGGTGGCTGTGTAGTGGTCTGGTGACTGTGTAGTGGTCTGGTGGCTGTGTAGTGGTCTGGTGACTGTGTAGTGCTCTGGTGGCTGTGGTCTGGTGGTTGTGTAGTGGTCTGGTGGCTGTGGTCTGGTGGTTGTGTAGTGGTCTGGTGGCTGTGGTCTGGTGACTGTGTAGTGGTCTGGTGGTTATGTAGTGGTCTGGTGGCTGTGGCCCTTATGGTGTGTTATGGGAAAATGTAGAGACAGTACTTATTGAATTGTTGATACCGCTAGGTCACGACAAGTCAGTGGCTTAGCGTTCTCAAAGCAACACACTGCCTGAGGTGGATGAGTCATCCTTTTCACTGCCGGAGTATATTACATTGCACAGTACACTGTACATATCACATGTTCGTAGCAAGGATATGATGACCAGGTCGTCATAAAGAATTCAAAACCATTGAGAAAAGAAGAAGGGCAGAAATCAGAGGAGCATTACTCAAGTAGCGTCTAACGCTAGTTTGGCTACCTTACTCTGAGACATTTTCAGTAACCCGCAACACAGCGCAGCGCCCGGTGAAAGTGGGGGTGGTGGAGGGCTGCAGCCTGCCAGGCAAGTCAATATTGGAGCTGAAACAGAAGCCCTAGCTACAGTGGGTGATGGTGCATGTATACTGTAGTGCTCAAGGGATTTTATTGATGGATTGGGCCAGACTGAGCATCTCTAAACCTCCTCTACCCAGACTGGTCTGGCATCTCTCTCTCTCTCTCTCTCTCTCTCTCTCTCTCTCATATGTGTTAAATCCACATAACCATTTTGGATAGATAACTCTTTGTGTTGTTGTTGTCAAGTGTGTTAAAATTATCCCAGAGTGGTTAGATTCCGTGGACTATTCAATTACATTGAACTGATTTCTGACGTGCTTGTTCCTTCTTTTTCCGAAGTATTTCTGTATTGTTTTAGTGATTCACCGTAGTAAAGGCGTAGGCTCATAGACAAGTTTCCTGGGTCTCTATGTTTTTGGTTGGATAGGTTTCTCAATTTCGTTCTTAGGTTTTTGCATTCTCCATCAAACCATTTATCATTGCTATATTTTTTAGGTTGTCTGCTTGACATTATTATTTGATAGGGGTCTCCCCCAAGCGGATTAGTGCTAGATATAAATTCCAGGACCACTCATTATCTTCAAACTGACCTCATTATTTTCAGACTACATCAGACTGACCTTATTAGCTCAACGATGAGGATTTCTTCTCTCTTCTCGCCTTAGAGAACACTTTAAATGTAATAGACATCGCCTGGCTCATTGGTTTCTTTGTCATGGTCTGCATGGTAATCAATGTGTAGCTTAGAGCCTGCATAAGAAATTATGACTCATCTCTCTAGAAACTAAGTGCACTGAACGTTCTGAAACCATAAAACCATTTGCATATACTTGTCTTCTAAACTCATTAAGTAGTTGGAGTTGTTTCATTGTTATTTGCTCTCTGTAAACTTATAAAAAAAGGATCCCTTAAGTACAAAACTAAGAGTGATTAACGTATAGGTAACTATCCAAACAATTTTCCTCAGCAACATGCCACTCTCAGAAGCATGAATCTGCTTATTTCTCCAAAACTCAGTTTTCCTGAGTCTGCACAGCACTGCCAGGACCTAGGATCAACGGAGACACTCAAGTTTTTTAATCCTGTATCTCTCGACACATTCATGACCATAGTCATGGCCTCTTAATCAAATCAAATCAAATTTATTTATATAGCCCTTCGTACATCAGCTGATATCTCAAAGTGCTGTACAGAAACCCAGCCTAAAACCCCAAACAGCAAACAATGCAGGTGTAAAAGCACGGTGGCTAGGAAAAACTCCCTAGAAAGGCCAAAACCTAGGAAGAAACCTAGAGAGGAACCAGGCTATGTGGGGTGGCCAGTCCTCTTCTGGCTGTGCCGGGTAGAGATTATAACAGAACATGACCAAGATGTTCAAATGTTCATAAATGACCAGCATGGTCGAATAATAATAAGGCAGAACAGTTGAAACTGGAGCAGCAGCACAGTCAGGTGGACTGGGGACAGCAAGGAGTCATCATGTCAGGTAGTCCTGGGGCACGGTCCTAGGGCTCAGGTCCTCCGAGAGAGAGAAAGAAAGAGAGAATTAGAGAGAGCATATGTGGGGTGGCCAGTCCTCTTCTGGCTGTGCCGGGTGGAGATTATAACAGAACGTGGCCAAGATGTTCAAATGTTCATAAATGACCAGCATGGTTGAATAATAGTAAGGCAGAACAGTTGAAACTGGAGCAGCAGCATGGCCAGGTGGACTGGGGACAGCAAGGAGTCATCATGTCAGGTAGTCCTGGGACATGGTCCTAGGGCCCAGGCCAGTTGAAACTGGAGCAGCAGCATGGCCAGGTGGACTGGGGACAGCAAGGAGTCATCATGTCAGGTAGTCCTGGGGCATGGTCCTAGGGCTCAGGTCCTCCGAGAGAGAGAAAGAAAGAGAGAAGGAGAGAATTAGAGAACGCACACTTAGATTCACACAGGACACCGAATAGGACAGGAGAAGTACTCCAGATATAACAAACTGACCCTAGCCCCCCGACACATAAACTAATGCAGCATAAATACTGGAGGCTGAGACAGGAGGGGTCAGGAGGGGTCTTAACCATCAAGCTGCATATTTGACCATATTCCAACTAAACTACTGAAAGAGCTGCTTCCTGTGTTGAACATAATAAATGACTCCCTGTCCACCGGATGTGTACCAAACTCACTAAAAGTGGCAGCAATAAAGCCTCTCTTGAAAAAGCCAAACCATGACCCCGAAAATGTAAAAGTCTATCAGTGTATATCGTATCTCCCATTCCTCTCAATAAAAATTGAGATTCGTGAAGACAAATAATATATACAAAACGATTCAGTTTGGTTTTAGACCCCATCACTGAGACTGCACTCGTGATGGTGGTAAATTACCTTTTAATGGCGTCGGACCAAGGCTCGGCATCTGTCCTCGTGCTCCTAGACTTTAGTGCGGCTTTTGACACCATCGATCACCATATTCTTTCAGAGAGATTGGACACCCTAATTGGTCTACACCGGGACTGGGAAATGATTTTCCATGGAAGGTCACATTACAATATTTATTTTTTCCATCGCGGGCCAGAATCATATTCCAGGATTATACATCACGTGTATGAATGTGTTGATAGATATATCTACTGTAAATCAAGTCCAGATATGCTATTCATGTCATTCTTTAAACATGCACAGAAATAAACTACATCCATGTTCTCCTTTTCATTTTTAAACAATGAACTACACGGAGGGAAAAGTACACTGTGCAGAGGAGAGGAGAGGACTGCATTCAGTACCACGGACAGAGGTCTTGTTAACAGGTATGTACAAAAACACAAGAAAGAGAGAGAGCTCAACATTACATTTAAATGACTCAATCAGTGTGAGGAGTGAAGTCTCTGTTGGGCATTGACTAGAGCAGTGAAGTCAGGTATAGTTTCTGACGTCGCTATGTGCAGGATTGTTGAGATGGTGAACTCGTTCCTTCTTAGGTTCTTACCTTCCTAGGGAGTTTTTCCTCGACACCGTGCTCCTACATCTGCGTTGCTTGCAGTATGGGGTTTTAAGCTGCGTTTCTGTATAGCAATTTGTGACAACTGCTGATTTAAAAAGGCCTTTTATAAATACGTTTAATTGATTGATTTAGTCCCTTACCCCCTGTGTGATTATTACAGTTACAGTGTATATAGTTAGCAACTCGTTGTCTGTCTTCCAGCCTGTCTGTATAATTATTAGTTTATTATTAATCTGGGGCACAGTATCATAAACAAGCCTCCTCCTCACATCGACCCCCCCCCCCCCCCTTCTAGCTCTGACTCTCCTGATATCTACGTTATTGAGGAAGAGTGTACTTACTGTGCCTGTGATATGTGGTTCTCACCTAGCTATCTTAAGATGAATGCACTGTAAGTCGCTCTGTATAATAGCGTCTGCTAATTGACTAAAATGTCAAATATAAATGTACTGTGACAGTTTGTCATTGACAGTTTATTGTGAATATACTGTACTTGTACATGGCAATTACTTTTTCCTGTCCCCCCCCAGGTAGGACGGTTACCATCCAAAGAATCTTCCATCAGAAAAAAAAGGTAACTAGATGATTTCTAAACATTTAAAGTGATAGCTATACGTCATTAGCAACAGATGTTCTTCTGTTCAGACTGTAGAGGACAGTATTGTGTGGTCTATTCCTGTTCCAACGGTCTCTCTCTCCCTCTCCGTGTGGTAAAGGTAACCTTCCGTCAGCAAAACGGTACCGAGATGTTTAAGCAATGTATGACAGTTATACGTGTCATCAGGAGCTCTGTGTGTCTTTATATAACTGTGAAAACAGCAGATGAGTGTAAGGGCTCTACTTTTTCAAGCCTTTTCTACTTCCAGCTGCCGTCTTCCTTCCCCCAGGTGGCCAGCTTGGTTCGTCAGCAATGCATGTCATTAAAGCTGCTGAGAAAAACACATTTCAAGGGGAACGCTCACTGTGAGGGTCGAGGGGACACAGAGAAGTGTTGTGATTGGACAATAGGATCCCAGCAGCAAGCTATACAGTAGAAACTACACATGAATCTGAAAATTCCTGAAATGAAAGCCTAAAGATTTCATTAGAATGGGATATACTGTAGATGGTTTATTTTACAGTGGTAGTTACCGGTTTCCTTTTTTTGGCAAGAGGAACCCAGCATCTCCTCTAAAGATGACCATTTACCAAGGATAACAAACCAACTCTTATCGGAGCAGCATTTAGCAGCTCTGCGTATGGGTTGGGAGACCCAGGTTTGAGGCCCACTGTGGTCATTTGCTAAAATTGCTGTACTATCAAATAAAAACCACTCTTACATTCAACTATCATTATTTCATTAATCTTCAGTCACTTTATTAAGGCAATCCATTACAAAGCATTTCACAAACCACAGAAATGACAACAATTATGTCCAATGTCTGGTTTGGAAAAGAATTCTTCATTATCAGCATGCAAACCAGAGACCAAGAGGGAGGTACGCACTGTAAAGCATAGATATACAATGACATAGGATGACATGTCATTCTATTTCTAGGCTGTAAACACCCTAGGTCATGGTTTAAATAGAGACCAGGGGAAGCAAAAACATGACCTATTTAAGGAACTAAATATGAGGGGAAAACATGGATGCAACATGCTACGTGTCTGCTGTTTCTATTGTAGATACATTATCATCCTCATCGTCATACACAACAAATGGCTCACTCAGGGAGTCCCTGCCTATCACAGGCCATCAGTAAGGTGAGTTGAGGAGCAAGGACCACCAAACTTGTTGCCATTTTGGCACAAACATGCACATTATCTAAGAGGTTAATTTCAAACGGAACATCTTTTGGCTACCAAGTCGTCTTCATGTGGGGCTTATGTTAATGTTTCAGACTCCAGTGGAGATCGTTTTAAATGTTATTTTGAAAAGCATAATCTCTCTCAATTGCTTTGCTAACCATACACAAAAATATTTGAACCAAATATGATTAAAAAATAACTATAAACCCTCACTTTCATTAACTATTAGTCATGTATTTTCTAAATCACAGTGTCTATGTACATGGGGGGAATATAACCAACCTTCACTTTCCCTCACAACTAAAATAAACGAGAACAAATAAGTGAACAGATTCAAAACAAACTTTACATAAAGATAACATCCTTTCTTTAGTATGAATATTTGCTCATAACCTTGAGGCAATGTAAATATACAGGTGGGATCTTAATTTGATCGCCCTGTTGCAGGAGAACGTTTGCGGTTTAAAAAGGCTTCTGAAGTCTGGATGAAAAATGTATCATCCCCTAGAAGTATATTAGAATCCACATATTCATTCACATTTCCTGTTGCTGCATGATTATTTTCATTGCAGTAGCAAACTGGCTCAAATTAAGATCCTACATCTGATTCAATTGTAAACAAGTGTTGACTTTTTTTTGCCATACATGCAGTATACTGTCACTACATTTGTAAAATAGATTTGATGCGTGCATTGTTCTCATTCAATACGAAAGTGTAATAGCAAACTTTAAGGAACATACAGTAAGTATGTTGTTGCAGATGCAATGGTAATACTTAGTAAATGTCTTTTTTGTGTTCAGTTGGCTATACTGTACATATGAAACAGTTATCATTCTAGGCATTGGGAATCATATGTTTAATAATAAAACATGGGAAGGGAACTGGTGCTCACGAAATAACATAAGGGAAATCTAATCAGGATATGCAGGAGTTTCTATACTATAGGCACATTTGGATAGAGATATGGGATTACTGTGATCTATCTGTGAGTAAATAATGGGCATGCTGAACGCACCACTTACTGTATATTGTAGGGTTGCATTGGCATAGTGGCAATTTCATGTTTGTTTTAAACACATTGAAGAAGAAACTAAACACGTCGTTCCACTGTAGAAAAGACAATAATGTAGACATTTTAACCTTCTGGTGTGTCTACGGGACGGAACAGACAGAGACAGTGCTGCTCCGTTGTGTGCTCAAGAAACTATTCCTTCAAAATGGCAATATGGCAAGAACATAAATATGACAATACATCAACAACTTAAACGTGGAACTACATCAATAACTTAAACGTGGAACTACATCAACAACTTAAACGTGGCTAGATATAACAGGGCGGCAGGTAGCCTAGCAGTTAAGAGCGTTGGGGCAGAGATCAAAAGGACGCTGGAATCGAATCCCCAAGCCGACTAGGTGAAAAAGCTGTCAATGCTAATTGCTCTTGAGCGTCTGCTAAATGACAAAAACGTAAAATGTGTTTTGGAACAACGCACACACGATGAGTAACCTTGTCCGAAACTTGAAGACTTGCGTTGGCTACTTGAGCTAACTGCTTTATCTCAGTGGGCTAACACAGTCTTGTGGTGTGTAGGAAACCCAGATTTGAACCCCAGTCGGTCACATATATATCAACAACTTAAATTAAAGATGGCAATACATCCCTGGCAGCAAGTTTGAACTCTATCAGTAGTCCAGATGAAGTGAGTAAAATAGATTGTACACTGTATCAACTGCTCTTTATGCAGTTACTTTTTATATTGACTCCATTTAAATGACTCCTTACATGCTGACTAGACCGGGCACGCGCGTTTGTCTGAGTACGCCATCGCGCATGTTGATCTTGTCCATCCACACCAGACGTGATCATGACACGCAGTTTGAAATATCAAAACGAAGTTTGAACCAACTATATTAATTTGGGGACAGTTTGAAAAGCATTAAACATTCATAGCAATTTAGCTAGCTAGCTTGCTGTTGCTAACTAATTTGTCCTGGGATATAAACATTGGATTGTTATTTTACCTGAAATGCACAAGGTCCTCTACTCCAACAATTAATCCACAGATAAAAGGGTAAATCTAGTTTGTTTCTAGTAATCTCTCCTCCTTCAGGCTTCTTGTTCTTCTTTGGACTTAATATGGTGGTTGGCAACCAACTTTAAGGTGCATTACCTCCACCAACTGGACTGGAGTGTGGACCTCCGTTCATCTTTCAATCACCCACATGGGTATATGCTCCTAAAAACCAATGAGGAGATGGGAGAGGCGGGACTTGCAGCGCATCAAGCATCACAAATAGAACCAAGTTCTATTTTTAAAACCTGGCTATGCAGAAGCTCATTGACGGGTTTGAGTATGTTGGATGCAAGGCTTGAACACCATGTGTGCATACATTTATTTTGCAATGCTCGCGCACGTAATGCGAGTGGTGTGGTCAGCATGATAGAAATGCAATGAATATACAATCTGCAAAAGATAAAGTATAAAATGGCATAGGCTACAGTACTTATCCGATATATATTTTTTTGACTTTAGTTTATTTTATTAAATACTCTCTTAACTCTTATTTTTCTTAAAACTGCATTGTTGGTTAAAGGCTTATAAGTAAGCATTTCAGTGTTGTATTCAGTGTTCAGTGTTGTACACCTGTTGTATTCGGAGCATGTGACACATTTGATTTGATTTGATTATATTATGCTGAAAGTATTTCTCTCATTGTTTGATTTTCTCGGTGGGGAAAGTAAAAAATCTATTCCAACAAATTAATGAATGTAGTTGACATCACACTTCTCAAAAGTTGTTTCATCAACATCTGTTGCCTTCTCTGTGCTCTATATCCACTAAGAATTTCCATGGCACGGTGTGCAGGGGTTAAAGAAATAATCAAACAGAATCAATAACATCATACGAGAAGGATTATACCAAATACAACGAGAAGGATTATACCAACCAATATATGTGTATGTAGACGACATACATCGCTACATACTAATACTATGGAAATACTAAGCCTTTGAAGATGTGGCTCTGGTCGTGCACGAGCAGATGTGTAAACAATAATAACGCAGAATGTGAAGTAACTAGATTCTAGATTAATTCTCATTCATGACAAGGTTCTAGAACTGGAAGACATTTCATTTTGTTGCTGTGCAATCCTTTCCATTGTCTTTGAGGGGTAGCTGTTGGTCGCTAGTATATAATTGTGGTATATATTTCACTTGATCAGTATATGTATTGTATATGACCTTTGTGCTTTTTATTTGGACTGTTAGTGCATTTTGATGATACCTATTGTAAATATATAGGGTAAGAATGTCTTGTACAGGGTGCCTGAAGTTAAACGATCATACAAACATCTGATCATCTGTGTAACTGTCACAATCCAAAATGTAAAAGCATTCATCTTGATCTTTTACAACTATTCCTAAACAGTTGGAAAGTTTCTATCTAGCACATGCTTTATATTACAGTACTCTTCAAAGTATAAATTAAGAATAATTTATAGCATTGATCCCCCTCCTCCCCCCAAAAAGCATGATGGGAAAATATGAAGAAAAAATATTATCCCCAACATGAATAGATGCTGTAGTTTCTTACAATAGATACGACATTATACAGGTGATTCCTTAGTCCAACATACACCACCACTCTAAAATGTATCATATACACAAACGTGATGCAAACTGGCACGCTCTAATAATTAATGTCCTCAAAAACACCCTCTCCGTCTAAAACATGCTACCTGTTACGTCGCCACTTTGACAGCTCTGACTGCCAACGTCTAACATTAGTTTACATCAGTGCTCTGTTTTTCTCCTCTCTACTCCTCCTTCTGTGACTCTCCAATTCTCATCCCCCTCGTTGCCCTCCCGTCAGGAGATGAAACTCAAAAGGAAAACTCCCTGATCTTTAGCTTTTTCCCTCAAAACAGTCTCGACTCCAAACAAAATGGAGTCTTGTCAATTTATTCAGCATGAGAAAAAAAAAAGTGCCTTGAAAGCATTTTCACATTTACGTTTTGCATCCCTCCATGAGGGGGGTCCACCATCCAGTCTACCACCCATCCTACCGCGACCTCCTTCCCCAGGGTAGGCGCCTCAGATGGGGGTAGGTCTGGGGCTCAGACAGGGGTGGTCTGGGCGTGGTCCTGGTCTTCAGGGCCTGGTTCCTCATTGAGTGAAGGCAGGAGGCAGGGTTTGATGCCTCTACTCTTCATGTAGAGGATGAGCTGTTCAGGAATCTCAGCCAGGACGTCCTTGGCTAGCCGGGCCATACTCAACACGTGGTTTCCTGTCCGGTCCATGTAGTCTCTGAACGGAACAAACTATATGGGGACAGAGAGAGAGCGAGAGAGCGAGAGAGAGAGAGAGAGAGAGAGAGAGAGAGAGAGAGAGAGAGAGAGGGGGGGTATCGTTTCTATAGCACTTTGATCTGTTTCGAACTTGAAAGTGGCAATGTGTGACAATGGCAAATATGTTACAATGTTAATTGTTATTTAATTTCAGGACAATTTTGTCAAATGAAACTATGACTGATTTTTCCTAATATGTCAGATTGATGGGTTAGGGGTGAATAGGGGTGTGGAATATTTCACAAATGGCACCTCTGAGATTTAAACAATGATGCTATCAATCATGAGTAGTTTCCTTACTTGTATCGACGTAACCTTTCTGTGACATGCCCCCCATCATTCATCAGTGCTGTGTTATGGTCATATGGGAAGAACAGAAAGTGAGCTCTACCTGTACAATGTCTCTCTCTGCCAGCTTCCCT
The DNA here is from genome assembly GCF_034236695.1 of Oncorhynchus nerka. Classification (NCBI taxonomy): domain Eukaryota; kingdom Metazoa; phylum Chordata; class Actinopteri; order Salmoniformes; family Salmonidae; genus Oncorhynchus; species Oncorhynchus nerka. The sequence continues at coordinate 8,879,469 of NC_088415.1, read as the reverse complement.
CGGGAGGAGATTCTGATGTCATCACCGTCAAGCTCCACCATGGCTACAGAGAAGATAAAAAGAGACACCAGTTTAAACCTCTACTGTCTAGGTGAGTCACTACCCTTCATAATGGTTTATAACACCAGTTTAAACCTCTACAGTCTGGGTGAGTCACTACCCTTCATAGTGGTTTATAACACCAGTTTATACCTCTACTGTCTGGGCGAGTCATTACCCTTCATAGTGGTTTATAACACCAGTTTAAACCTCTACTGTCTGGGTGAGTCACTACCCTTCATAGTGGTTTATAACACCAGTTTAAACCTCTACTGTCTGGGTGAGTCACTACCCTTCATAGTGGTTTATAACACCAGTTTATACCTCTACTGTCTGGGCGAGTCATTACCCTTCATAGTGGTTTATAACACCAGTTTAAACCTCTACTGTCTGGGTGAGTCACTACCCTTCATAGTGGTTTATAACATCAGTTTAAACCTCTACTGTCTGGGCCAGTCACTACCCTTCATAGGGGTTTATAACACCAGTTTAAACCTCTACTGTCTGGGCGAGTCATTACCCTTCATAGTGGTTTATAACACCAGTTTAAACCTCTACTGTCTGGGCGAGTCACAACCCTTCATAGTGGTTTATAACATCAGTTTAAACCTCTACTGTCTGGGCCAGTCACTACCCTTCATAGGGGTTTATAACACCAGTTTAAACATCTACTGTCTGGGCGAGTCATTACCCTTCATAGTGGTTTATAACACCAGTTTAAACCTCTACTGTCTGGGCGAGTCATTACCCTTCATAGTGGTTTATAACACCAGTTTAAACCTATACTGTCTGGGTGAGTCACAACCCTCCATAGTGGTTTATAACACCAGTTTAAACCTCTACTGTCTGGGTGAGTCACAACCCTTCATAGTGGTTTAAAACACCAGTTTAAACCTCTACTGTCTGGGTGAGTCACAACCCTTCATAGTGGTTTATAACACCAGCTTAAACCTCTACTGTCTGGGTGAGTCACAACCCTTCATAGTGGTTAATAACACCAGTTTAACCCTCTACAGTCTGGGTGAGTCACTACCCTTCATAATGGATTATAACACCAGTTTAAACATCTGTCTGTGCGAGTCACTACCCTTTATAGTGGCTTATAACACCAGTTTAAACCTCTACTGTCTGGGCGAGTCACAACCCTTCATAGTGGTTTATAACACCAGTTTAAACCTCTACTGTCTGGGCGAGTCACTACCCTTCATAGTGGTTTATAACACCAGTTTAAACCTCTACTGTCTGGGCGAGTCATTACCCTTCATAGTGGTTTATAACACCAGTTTAAACATCTGTCTGGGTGAGTCACTACCCTTCATAGTGGTTTATAACACCAGTTTAAACCTCTACTGTCTGGGCGAGTCACAACCCTTCATAGTGGTTTATAACACCAGTTTAAACCTCTACAGTCTGGGCGAGTCATTACCCTTCATAGTGGTTTATAACACCAGTTTAACCCTCTACAGTCTGGGCGAGTCACTACCCTTCATAATGGATTATAACACCAGTTTAAACATCTGTCTGGGCGAGTCACTACCCTTCATAGTGGTTTATAACACCAGTTTAAACATCTGTCTGGGTGAGTCACAACCCTTCATAATGGCTTATAACACCAGTGTAAACCTCTAGTCTCTGGGTGAGTCACTACCCTTCATAATGGCTTATAACACCAGTTTAAACCTCTACTCTCTGGGTGAGTCACTACCCTTTATAGTGGATTATAACACCAGTTTAAACCTCTACTGTCTAGGTGAGTCACAACCCTTCATAGTGGTTTATAACACCAGTTTAAACCTCTACTGTCTAGGTGAGTCACCAACCTTCATAGTGGTTAATAACACCAGTTTAACCCTCTACAGTCTGGGTGAGTCACTACCCTTCATAGTGGTTAATAACACCAGTTTAAACCTCTACTGTCTAGGTGAGTCACTACCCTTCATAGTGGTTAATAACACCAGTTTAACCCTCTACAGTCTGGGTGAGTCACTACCCTTCATAGTGGTTTATAACACCAGTTTAAAATCTGTCTGGGTGAGTCACAACCCTCCATAGTGGTTTATAACACCAGTTTAAACCTCTACTGTATGGGCGAGTCATTACCCTTCATAGTGTTTTATAACACCAGTTTAAACCTCTACTGTCTAGGTGAGTCACTATCCTTCATAGTGGTTAATAACACCAGTTTAACCCTCTACAGTCTGGGTGAGTCACTACCCTTCATAGTGGTTAATAACACCAGTTTAACCCTCTACAGTCTGGGCGAGTCACTACCCTTCATAGTGGTTAATAACACCAGTTTAACCCTCTACAGTCTGGGTGAGTCACTACCCTTCATAATGGATTATAACACCAGTTTAACCCTCTACAGTCTGGGTGAGTCACTACCCTTCATAGTGGTTTATAACACCAGTTTAACCCTCTACAGTCTGGGTGAGTCACTACCCTTCATAGTGGTTTATAACACCAGTTTAACCCTCTACAGTCTGGGTGAGTCACTACCCTTCATAGTGGTTTATAACACCAGTTTAACCCTCTACAGTCTGGGTGAGTCACTACCCTTCATAGATAACACCAGTTTAACCCTCTACAGTCTGGGTGAGTCACTACCCTTCATAGTGGTTTATAACACCAGTTTAACCCTCTACAGTCTGGGTGAGTCACTACCCTTCATAGTGGTTTATAACACCAGTTTAACCCTCTACAGTCTGGGTGAGTCACTACCCTGCACTGTCTGTGTAACTTTAACCATTATGGTGGCTTATTCCACATGCTGTACATTGTCTGTAGGAGTGACTACCCATCACGGTGTCCATATTACTATAGTTTCAGACTCACAAGGAGGGGTCTCAGTGTCCCTCGGACTTGTAGTTGAAGGCTGTCCTAATATGGCCTTCAGACATAGGTGGTGTGGGTTTCAAGTTTGGGGAAGCTAATTTCCACCACAAAAATGCATTTAATAGTAAAGCATTCCATGCATTCCTTCACATTTGCAAACGTATGTAAGACGGCCTAATATTCCTAATGTGAATAATAAATTGAAATAGTCATAATTTCTTTGTGATTGTTTGGACTCTGTATTGTAATCTCTTCACAACAATAGCCATTTTCTTTTCAAACGGTTTTTCCACAATGTTGTTTTTAAATATTGTGATATGCCATGGCTGGGTCTCTCTGCTTTTCACTGACAGTCGCAACTCAACAATAATTTATTTGGTTTATTTATTTTTGCATTTCTTTAATGATCCTCTGTGGCTATATCATGCTTTCTGGTATAGTAGCCTATTATGAATATTTGATTTACTTCTGTATAGACAGGAGTAAGCTAATTAGGCTGCATAATTTTGGGCAATTTAATTCAACTTAATTTAGGGAAATCTTAGCTTCCCTTAGCCTTATGGATGCGCTGCCTATGCCTCCTAATCAATTATAATAACTGCCTTTAACATTCATGAGAACACTCCCAGCATCGTAAATAACCATGTAAAAGAAGAATATTTAAATCCAAACACCAGCCAGCGTCTGTAACAGCCAGCCACTGTTACAGTAAACAGCACACCAAAATGGCGAGAATCAAAGTAGAGACCATATGTTTAAAATATTCAGATTGTATGCAACAGCTGTGAATTGCTTATTAACTAGGGACTTCCACCAAACTGCCAATTAGCTAAGATCCCTCACACTGAAACTGCCCCCCTATAACCTCCTACCTTAATGCTATTGCATTATTTATTGTACATCAATGACAGAACACTTGGCATATTTGACAGAGGAATTTCTTATTTGAGTTGTGCTGATTATTTATGCAAATGTTTGAGTTGTTATTTCCCCAGCATAGGTCAAGGACGAAGTTAAAGACATTGTGTGAACATGTTTTCTTTCTCTTAGCCACATAGTGAAATAATACTCTTTCTGACCAGCAGCAGCTTATAAGAGTCTCTTTTGAATTAATTTCCATTTCCCATCTAAAAACATACACTGAGTATACAAACATTATGAACACATGCTCTTTCCATAACATACTGTAGACTGACCAGGTGAAAGCTTTTATTGATGTCATTTGTTAAATCCACTTCAAATCAGTGTAGATGAAGGGGAGGAGACGGGTTAAAGAAGGATTTTTAAGACTTGAGACAATTGAGACATGGGTGCCATCCAGAAGGTGAAAAGTGCCTTTGAAAAGGGTATGGTAGTAGGGGCCAGGCGCACCAGTTTGTGTCAAGTGCTGCAACGCTGCTGGGTTTTTCCACACTCAACAGTTTCCCGTGTGTATCAAGAATGGTCCACCACCCAAAGGACATCCAGCCAACTTGACACAACTGTGGGAAGCATTGGGAGTCAACATGGGCCAGCATCCCTGTGGAACGCTTTCAACACCTTGTAGAGTCCATGCCCTGACGAATTGAGGCTATTCTGCTGGCAAAATGTATAAAACATTTTTTTTTAAATTGAGCTTTTATTTAACTAGGCAAGTTAGTAAAGAACAAATTCTTACCTGGGGGTGCAACTCAATATTAGGAAGGTGCTCCTAATGTTTGGTATACTCAGTGTATTACCTTGACACCGCTATCTGCTAATTATAAATTAAAACAACAAAATAAAACCATTGAAAAATCATGAAAGCAGTATGACGGGGGTCAATCTCACCATCAAACTCAGCTTGGCCGACTCCAACAATGATGATAGACATGGGAAGCTTAGCAGCCTGCGGAGAACAAACAGAGTGACGAACAAAGAAGTAGATGTGATATTGTCAACATTCTGACAGGGTGTTTTTGAGTTCTTACGTGGGCAAAAGCTTAAGTCATTAAACGTTCATACAGGAAGTTGTCTTTGTTTAGTGTATTTTGCTAAATAAAAACAATGGATCCCCAAAAAAAGATTCTGAAGAGGACTGATCAAAAATATTTACAAAAACAAATGAGTCACAAACCCATCTGACACCCTCAAACAATGCAGTTGTTCACTATTGAAACTGTGTGTATTGTATTGGGTTTATTCAGTGACACAGTAGCAGTGCTACTTCCTTCACAACAGTATACACCAGTCTGCTAATCCAGTCGCACAGGGCAGCAAGACACAAGGAGGCCATTGGACGAAAGACAAAAAAATGTGCATTGCACAGAGAAGATAACCGAAACACTGCATTTGCTGACAATTCCCTGCTTGCTGCTCACACTGTTCAGCTCAGCTCTAGTTGATCAGTCAGTCTGGGGAAATGCATCAGAATTGCAAAAAACTCAGAACGATTTGTCCATATCCAGCAGAATTCTCTGGAGGTTGAGAAATACCTTCTCTTTAGCCATGTGTGGATGTATTGTTGACACAAGGAATATCAGTGTATAGCCAACGTAATAGTAAACGGTAGAATGTACAAAATAGCATAGGATATTGTCTACAGTGTTAATACAATGTGTTCTGTAGAGAGCAAGTACAGAGGAGGAGAACACAGCACAGCCAAAATGCTTACAGTGCATCACTCCCTCCCAACAGTGAAGTACACTTCCACCATCTCTTATTTAGGGTGCCTGGTAAAGCAGCATAGTAAATGTCAGGGACGCTACCTTCACTGGGGACGGGACGCTGCTTTGAACCCGCTAATTATGAACTGGTGCTTTGGAAGCGAAAGACGATGTGCGTGAGCTGGCATCAATGAGCTGGCATCAATGAGTTGGCATCAATGAGCTGGCATCAATGAGCTGGCATCAATGAGCTGGCATCAATGAGCTGGCATCAATGATCTAAAATGCCCTGCACTGTACACTGTAACTCTTACTCCTCTCTGCTTATCTGAACTGTGTCTCTATTCCACTACATTAACGTAATAGGACCAATCTATGATTTATCCTCCTGCCACCACCACCCAAAGTTTGATGCTGCAATATGTTATATTGGGAGATATACGGTGAAAGCTCTGTGGTATGAATTAATGATAAATGCCTGTGGTGAAAACACATTCGGATGTGGAGAAGATGCAGTGTGTGTGTGTGTGTGTGTGTGTGTGTGTGTGTGTGTGTGTGTGTGTGTGTGTGCATATATGTGTGCTCTTTCTCTCGTTCTCTCTCGTTCTCACTCTCCCTCTTTCACTTTCTCTCACACGGAAACTCTTAACATATTTTTCTTTTTAATCAACACACCTGTATCAATAAACGCCACATCATATTTTCATGAAGACTGAACCACAAACATACATGATTTCGTCAAACCCAGGGGATCCTACTCCAGCAAGCTGTTGAAATACCATCTATTTTTGGACTGCAAAAATAATTGCAAACCCAATAGTTTGATCTCTACCTGTCCCTGGCTGTAATAGTATTTTCCGGCCTGCAGAAGAAAACCTGGAAGTTCCTAAAATCTTTAAAATATTCATGAATTTTATTCCAACCATCCTCTCTGCATGACAAACCAGTCAGCGAGGCAGCCCCTCCCCCACCCTCCCCTGTGAGGGGTTGGGTATAAACTGCCAACACATTGACCGCATTCCAAATGGAAGCCTATTCCATATGTAGTGCACTAGTTTTAAGCAGGGTTCATAGGGCTCTGGTCAAAAGTAGTGCACTAAAAAAGAAATATGGTGCAATTTGAGACACAGATATACAGTGATGTAATAGTGGCCCAAATGAATTATGGGCCATGGTGATTCTGCTGTTCTGCCCTGACAGAAAAGGAAGAGAGTAGGCCCTCCTGTATAAACCACTGCCCTTAGTGGAGAGTTAAGTTAAGGAGAGATCTGTGAAACATCAAAGACAGGGGTTGGAGCTAATATTTAGCCCAAAGGCTGGCCTGGTAAACGGGCAGGCGAGTGGGGGACTGGAGGGCAATGGTGGACTCCAAAGAGACATGCTAAACTAAATCGGCAGGACAGTATGGACGAGTTCAAAGAAAACAACTGACAGCAGCAAAGGATTCAACTCCAAATAAACAAGTAATTCAGTCTTTTGTTCCTGTGTTGAGAATAGTGATTCTAGTTGACAGGACGGTAAATGCGAGGGTAGAACACAGAAAGCAGGGCCAAGGCAGCAGGTTAGAAGGCTTGGTTGAGTTAGTTGAGGTTGGTTAGAGGTAGAGCCTTGGCTGATACAGGAAAGAAGACTTGGCTGAGGCAAGTTAGAGGTAGAGGATTGCCTGAGGCAGGTTGAAAAGAGGCAGGTTGGAATGCTGAGACAGGTAAAAATTATTGGCGGAGGCAGGTTGGAAGGCTGAGACGGGTTAAAAGGCTTGGCTCGGTTTAGGCAGGTTAAAAGGGTTTGCTCGGTTGAGGCAGGTTAAAAGGGTTTGCTCGGTTGAGGCAGGTTCAAAAAGGGTTTGCTCGGTTGAGGCAGGTTAAAATGGTTTGCTCGGTTGAGGCAGGTTAGAAGGTTTGGCTCGGTTGAGGCAGGTTAGAAGAGTTTGTTCGGTTGAGGCAGGTTAGAAGGTTTGGCTCGGTTGAGGCAGGTTAGAAGGGTTTGTTCGGTTGAGGCAGGTTAGAAGGTTTGGCTCGGTTGAGGCAGGTTAGAAGGGTTTGTTCGGTTGAGGCAGGTTAGAAGGTTTGGCTCGGTTGAGGCAGGTTAGAAGGTTTGGCTCGGTTGAGGCAGGTTTAAAGGCTCGGCGGACGCAGGATAGAGCAGCAGACAAGATCTTAAAAGGAAGGTGTGGCTGTTCTAATGGTTTGACTAACAGTCGCAAATTCCCTTTAAACCCAGTCTGCTGTGAGGTCAGAGGTTAGAGGTCATCAGAGGTCAGGATGCCGTGCTGCTCCCCCATTGAATAGTAGACACACTGTGTATTCCCACGGCCAGAGATACAAAGTGGATTCAAGGAACTTTTCATGAACAAACAAACAATTTTAGAAGCCCACAAGCAAGCGTTAATGTAAAGTACAGCGCTATTATAAACAAATTGATGTTCCTATATACAAAAACTTAAGTTGGGTCAAACGAAAATAAAAGAACATCCAAACAACAGCGAAACAACTTGAGCAGATAATAGAACTGAACATCGGCCTACTTCTTCAAAGCAGCAGAAAAACATACATTGACTTTGGCTTGAAGCTAGCTGAGGTAAAAAGGTGCTATAGTGAGTTACAGTAAAAGCACCCGTAAAGCAGAGAGGGAGAGAAAGAGGGAAAAGAGAGAGAGAGAGAGAGAGAGAGAGAGAGAGAGAGAGACAGGGAGACAGAGGGCAAAGGAGGATTATGGGTAATGGGAGCATCCAGCAGACCACTCACGTTGACAATGGCCTCCTTGGTCTGGGCCATGTCTGATATGACTCCGTCTGTGATGATGAGCAGGACAAAGTACTGAGAACCGTCTTGTACGGCCACTGCGTACCTGGGAGAGAACAGAGCCACAACAAGTTAGGGGCTCAAAGATAAGAATTGCCCCCTTCCAATACTGATGATGACATACCGGGACATTCTAGAAGTCATTGGAGCAGTAGATGTTCAGTAACATAATGCAGGGCCTAACTAAATTGGTTGCGCTGAAGATCTGCGCTGAAGACTGACATTTAAAGGGATACTTTTGAGATTTTGGCAATGAGGCCCTTTAATCTATACTGAACAAAAATATAAACGCAACATGAAGCAATTTCAAATAGTTGACCGAGTTACAGTTCATATAAGGAAATAATCTATGGGTTTCACATGACTGGGAATACAGATATGTGTCTGACACCTTAAAAAAAGATAGGGGTGTGGATCAGAAAGCCTGTCAGTATCTGGTGTGACCACCATTTGCCTCATGCAGCGCAACACATCTCCTTCGCATAGAGTTGATCAGGCTGTTGATTGTGGCCTGTGCAATGTTGCTCCATTCCTCTTCAATGGCTGTGCGACGTTTTGGCGGAAACTGGAACACGGTGTCATCCAGGTCGATCCAGAGCATCCCAAACATGCTCAATCAGTTGTGTCGTCGGACGGCCCAGTTGCAATTTGATTTGATTTGATTTACTTCCCCCGGAGTCAGATGAACTTGTGGACCACTCACACGTCCCCATGGGGTAAAGATTCAGAGTCTCCTCATTGCCCCACATCAAAATTGTTCATACAGTACAGATCTAGGATCTTATTTTGAGCCATTTTGCTACAGCAATGTGGATAATAATGGAATGGACCTTTTTTGTAGGGGATGATGCATTTTTCGTAAGAAAATTAAGTCTGAAATTTCAATGTGGAAATTACAAACCTGAGAAGTCTATTTAAAACTCACATACACTGCATGTTTTTGAAAGTTAATTTTAAATTCTCCTGCAACAGGGTGATCAAATTAAGATCCTATATCTGTCTGTGTATATCACACTATGTTGAGGTAAACATCGGAGTATAATGCTTGTTTTGATGTCAACCCCATCGTCACCAATGAACTGCATTACACTTAAAAATGTCTTCAAGTTCCACCACCGATTTCTATATGGCTAGCTATGCTACCAGCTTATACGAATGGGAGTTAGCATTTAGCAGACATTTTTTTTCCTAACCCTGAAAAGGACTACTTGTAAATATTATGCAGTGAAAACAGCCAAATATATCCAAATCTGATTTTAGGAACCAGATTGTGGGCCTGTTAGAACACAAAAATCATCACGAATTTGACAAATGTCCACTTTGTAAAACCAGATTATTTCTAATGTGCGCCATTGACAGCATCCTTGTTCTTTCCTCTCACGGTCTGCTTTCCAATGATCTCCTCACCGCATGTATGAATCGAGCCCTAAAAGCTGATCTCTAACTCTGACCTGTCAAAGGCACACACACACACACACACACACACACACACACACACACACACACACACACACAACAACAACAACGTGGGTCCCTCCTGTCTATGTAATCTGATTCATTATGATCTAGGATCAGCTCCCTCCTGTCTATGTAATCTGATTCATTATGATCTAGGATCTGCTCCCTCCTGTCCAATGTAATCTGATTCATTATGATCTAGGATCAGCTCCCTCCTGTCCAGTGTAATCTGATCCATTATGATCTAGGATCAGCTGCCTCCTGTCCAATGTAATCTGATTCATTATGATCTAGGATCAGCTCCCTCCTGTCCAGTGTAATCTGATTCATTATGATCTAGGATCAGCTCCCTCCTGTCCAGTGTAATCTGATTCATTATGATCTAGGATCAGCTGCCTCCTGTCCAATGTAATCTGATTCATTATGATCTAGGATCAGCTCCCTCCTGTCCAGTGTAATCTGATTCATTATGATCTAGGATCAGCTCCCTCCTGTCCAATGTAATCTGATTCATTATGATCTAGGATCAGCTCCCTCCTGTCCATGTAATCTGATTCATTATGATCTAGGATCAGCTGCCTCCTGTCCATGTAATCTGATTCATTATGATCTAGGATTAGCTCCCTCCTGTCCATGTAATCTGATTCATTATGATCTAGGATCAGAATCCTCCTGTCCATGTAATCTGATTCATTATGATCTAGGATCAGAATCCTCCTGTCTATGTAATCTGATTCATTATGATCTAGGATTAGCTCCCTCCTGTCCATGTACTCTGATTCATTATGATCTAGGATCAGCTGCCTCCTGTCCAATGTAATCTGATTCATTATGATCTAGGATCAGCTCCCTCCTGTCCAATGTAATCTGATTCATTATGATCTAGGATCAGCTGCCTCCTGTCCATGTAATCTTATTCCTTGTGATCTAAAAGGCAAAACTGATCCTAAATCAGCTCTCCTACTGTACTCTGATCCTGATCTTTTTATTGTGACTAGAAAAGAGGAGACAACAGAGACACATCCAAGCGCTCATTATGCCAAAGCTAAGGACGTTTTGACATTTCAGCCGGACCTCTGGGGGTTGTTGTTGAGCCCTTTCTCCTGCTTTCTAATTTAGCTTGTCAGATGATTGGCTCGCTGGAGTCTGGAGCTGACACTTTAATTAAAGACAAGGAGGGGTTCAGCATCAGAAGGATGGTGTGTCCCCATGTGTGGGTGTGTGTGTGTCCCCGTGAGTGTGAGTGTGTGTGTGTGTTTGAGTGAGAGGAGGTCAGACAAACACAGACTTGAGACATTACTGTTGTTATGGAGATTAAAGGGACATCTAGCCTCATCAGGGCCACACACACACACGCACACGCACACACACACACACACACACACACACACACACACACACACACACACACACACACACACACACACACACACACACACTCACGGACACACACACACACACCCACACATGGGGACACATCATCCTTTACTATCCTTGTGGGGACCAAACAATTGATCGCCATTCGAAATAATGTTTTCCCTATCTTAACCCTAACCCTAAACCTCTACTGTAACTCAAACCCTAATTCTAACACGAATTCTACCCCTAAACCTAAAATATTTCCTTGTGGAGACCGGCGAAATGTCCCCACTAGTCTGAATTGTCCTTGTTTTACTATCCTTATGAGGACTTCTGGTCTCCACAAGGAAAGTAGAACCAAACACACACACACACACACATACACACACACACACACACACACACAACAACAACAACGTGGGTCCATGCACTCATAAGTCTGACCTGAGACTTGACCTCCACTTACATCTGTCACCGCGGCAACAGTTGATTGTTTATTTCCTCTTCATTAAGTCACAACGCACCCATAAAACAACAGTTATTTGCTGGTTTACAGGATCTAATGGCCTGTCTGATTCCTATCCAGTGTGGAGCTGAAGGTTGCCTGAAGGTTTGTTTTCAACTGGCTTTATAACCAAGGTTGAGATAAGGTTGAATGACGATCATCAGCCTTGTGATGTAAGACAAGTGCCAGATCTGCTTATCCTGTTGTATAGCCGACTCTTATAACCAGGTCCCAGATCTGTTTGTATAGCCGACTCTTATAACCAGGTCCCAGATCTGTTTGTATAGCCTGTGCTGTTGTATTGACCTTTTATTTCAATCTTTGCAATGTCTCTATGCACACTCATAGGACCCTACACACTCATAGGACCCTACACACTCACAGGGCCCTACACACTCACAAACCCTACACACTCATAGGGCCCTACACACTCATAGGACCCTACACACTCACATGGCCCTACACACTCACAGGGCCCTACACACTCACACACACTGTCACTCAAACACACACAGAGACACTCACTCCACCATCTGCTCACTCATACATAATAAGCACATTCATTTATACTGACTTTACACACACCCACACTCACTCACATACAAGTTGCTATTACTCTGTTTATCTTATATCCTGTTGCCTAGTCCCCTTTTACCCCTGTACATACAGCATTCGGAAACTTTTCAGTTGGACTTTTTTCACATTTTGTTATTCAGTCTTTTTCTAAAATGGATTAGATTGTTTTTCCCTCATCAACCTACTACACAATACCCCATAATGACAAGGCAAAAACTTTTTCTTAGATTTTATTTATTTTAAATAAATAAACTGTAATATCACATTTACATAAGTTTTGAGACCCTTTACTCAGTACTTTGTTGAAGCACCTTTGGCAGCGATTCCTCTTGGGTATGACGCTACAAGCTTGGCACAGCTGTATTTGGGGAGTTTCTCCCACTCTTCTCTGCAGATCCTCTCAAGCTCTGTCAGGTTGGATGGGGAGTGTTTCTGCACAGCTATTTATAGGGTCTCTCCAGAGAGGATAGATTTAAGATTTAAGGTTTAAGTCAGACCTCTGGTTGGTTCACTCAAGGACATTCAGAGAGTTGTCCCGGAGCCACTCCTGCGTTATCTTGGCAGTGTGCTTAGGGTCGTTGTCCTGATGGAAGGTGAACCATAGCCCCAGTCTGGGGTCCTGTGCGCTCTGGAGCAGGTTTTCATCAAGGATCTCGCTGTACTTTGCTCCGTTCATCTTTCCCTCAATTCTGACTAGTCTACCAGTCCCTGTCGCTGAAAAACATCCCCACAGCATGATGCTGCCACCACCATGCTTCACCGTGGGTATGGTGCCAGGTTTCCTCCAGATGTGACGCTTGGCATTCTGGCCAAAGAGTTCAATCTTGGTTTCATCAGACCAGAGAATCTTGCTTCTCGTGGTCTGAGAGTCCTTTAGGTGCCTTTTGGCAAACTCCAAGCAGGCTGTCATGTGCCTTTTACTAAGGAGTGGCTTCTGTCTGGCCACTCGACCAGGCCTGATTGGTGGAGTTCTGCATAGATGGTTGTCTTTCTGGAAGGTTCTCCCATCTCCACAGACGAACACTGGAGCTATGTCAGAGTGACCATCGAATTCTTGGTCACCTTCCTGATCAAGGCCCTTCCACCTGATTGCTCAGTTTGGCCGGGCGGCCAGCACTATGAAGAGTCTAAGTGGCGCCAATATTTTTTCATTTAAGAATAATGGAGGCCACTGTGTTCTTGGGGACCTTCAATGCTGCAGAAATTTGTGCCTTGACACAATCCTTCCTCGGAGCTCTACGGACGATTTCTTCAACCTCATGGCTTGGTTTTTGCTCTGACATGCGTTGTCAACTGTGGGACCTTATATAGACAGGTTTGAGCCTGTCCAAATCATGTCCAAGCAATTGAATTTAACATAAGTGCACTCCAATCAAGTTGTGGAAACATCTTAAGGATGATCAATGGAAGCAAGATGCACATGAGCTCAATTTTGAGTCTCATAGCAAAGGGTCTGAATACTTATGTAAATAAGGTATTTCTGTGTTTTCTTTTGAATAAATTTGCACAAATTTCTAAAAAAACAGTTTCGCTTTGTCGTTATGGGCTATTGGTAGATGGGTAAAAAAAAGCAGACATTGAATATCCCTTTGAGTACCCTTAAAGTATGGGTCGCGGACCAGTTAATGGATAGGTCGCGACATGTCAGAGTAAATTTATAATTATTTTTATTAATGACTGGAATTGATTTTGGCCAAATGCAACTGCACTCTCTGTTCAGTGTGCACTCTGCTTAGCAGCGGTGTCTCTGCTCAGTTTGGCAGCTGTGTGAGTGGGTGGAAGATTCCAGTGTGCTTCACGGTTTACCGGATCTTTTTCCGGCAGTTTTCACTCCACGACTCACACGCTTCAGTGCTGTTGTTCAGCAGCAGATGATGCGCTGTCAGCCACTGGCTTGTCATTCCCACTCGTCATCACTCACCGCTGTCATCGAATGGACTCAAGCTAGCAACAAGTTTTGACTGAGCTCAATTGTAATGAAACGCAAATACAGCGATGAGTTTCTCTCTCTTGGTTTAATACAAACCTTGAGAAATAACGAGGAGTGTTTTGTGCAGGGAATTGCTTAGTAATGAGTCTCTCAAAACGAACAAATTAAAACTATAGGTCCTGACCAAACATCCACAGCATGACGGTAAACTCAGGCAATTATTTCAGAACAGGGCAGAATGCTTCAGGAAACAATGCGTCAACAGTGGAAGAGTCAGTCAGCTAGCAAGTCATTTTAGTCATTTTATAACAGGTGATGGATGATAAGCTGAAATAAGGGAATACCATCTCTCATAATAGTAGATGTGAGTTTCTCTTTTAAACAATCCACTTGTACACAGCTATTAGCTAACGCTAGCCAAAGCAAGCTATCTAGCTACTGATAGTGCAACCCTAAGTAACCATACCGATGAAGATGGAGAAAATAAACTGTTGCTGTTAAAATACAATAAATCATTTGTATTCTGAACTGGACTACACTGATTGACGCAAGATTATTTTTGAGACAAACACACTCACTCAGTTCTGGGTTGCTCATCTATAGCAGGAAGCAGTCTCCTGCCTAGCTGAGAAAGCAGTAGTTGTTCTGATCCAGTTTGGCACCCCATACGGTGCCTTTGGGAAGGTATTCAGACCCCTTGACTTTTTACACATTTTGTTAGGTTACAGCCTTATTCACAAAATTGATTAGATTGTTTTTCCCCTCATCAATCTGCACACAATAGCCAATAATGGCAAAGCAAAAACAGGTTTAGAATTTTTTGCTAATTTATATAAAAAAAACTACTGAAATATCACATTTACATAAGTATTCAGACCCTTTACTCAGTACTTTGTTGAAGCATCTTTTGGAGGGATTAAAGCCTTGAGTCTTCTTGGGCACGATGCTACAAGCTCGGCACACCTGTATTTGGGGAGTTTCTCCTATTCTCTGAAATCCTCTTAAGCTCTGTGGTATTGTGTGTAGATTGCTAAGGATTTTTATTTATTTAATCCATTAAAAAAATTAGTCTGTTTCGTAACAAAATATGGAAATAGTCAAGGGGTCTGAGTGCCTTATCCAGTGCCTTTTCCGTAAGGCACTGTACCTATGGCAGTCAGGGTTCTCAACTATAGCATGCTTTAGAAACAAGTAAAGAAACTGACTCAATGCTGGGCATCACCTCAGTGTTGCACTGTCACTAACTGAGCCCTGAATAGACCTGCTTGTTGAAAAACCAGTCACACACCTCTCATTAGGACTGTGTGTGTGTGTTTTCTGGTCTACATCTGTGTGATGTGATCAATCAGTTCAGAATTTAAATTATTTATTGTATTTTAACAGCAACAGTTCCAACCTAAGAGTCTTAGGTTTCGTCAAAGAATCCTCCATTTGCAGCAATTACAACCTTGCAGACCTTTGGCATTCTAGTTGTCAATTTGTTGAGGTAATCTGAAGAGATTTCACCCCATGCTTCCTGAAGCACCTGCCACAAATTGGATTGGCTTGATGGGCACTTCTTACGTACCATACGGTCAAGCTGCTCCCACAACAGCTCAATAGTGTTGAGATCCGGTGACTGTGCTGGCCACTCCATTATAGACAGAATACCAGCTGACTGCTTCTTCCCTAAATAGTTCTTGTATAGTTTGTAGCTGTGCTTTGGGTTATTGTCGTGTTGCAGGAGGAAATTGGCTCCAATTAACCGCCATCCACAGGGTATGGCATGGTGTTGTGGTATCCCTTTTACCCTGTACAAATCTCCCACTTTATCAACACCAAAGCCCCCCCAGACCATCACATTGCTCCCACCATGCTTGACAGAGTGTTCTTCTTTGTGATCTGAACAACTCAAACTTAGATTAGTCTGTCCATAACACTTTTGCTTTCCTTTTAAAAACAAGGACATTTCTAATTGACGCGCTATATATATATAGGTATTTCATTTAATTGTTATTTGTCTATGTTGCATTTGTTAATTGGCATAAGTACAATGAAATGTAACAATATCTATGTTTAGTCGCATGTTTTCGTAAGTTTAGGTCCCAGGAAAAGACAGAATTTCTAAATTGGGTCCCAGGCTGAAAAGGTTTAAGAAGCCCTGCTTTTGAGCATGGTGAAGTTATTAATTACACTTTGGATGGTGTATCAATACACCCAGTCACTACAAAGATACATGTGTCCTTTCTAACTCAGTTGCCGGAGAGGAAGGAAACCGCTCAGGGAATTCACCATGAAGGGAAAGGGTGACTCTAAAACAGTCACAGAGTGGTGGCTGCAGCATGTTATGGGTATGCGTGTCATTGGCAAGAACTGGGTAGTTTTTTTGTTGTTGATGAAAATAAAGGGGATAGAGTTAAGCACAGGCAAAATCCTAGAGGAAAACCTGGTTCAGTCTGCTTCCAACAGACACTGGGAGACAAATGCACCTTTCAGCAGGACAATAACCTACAACACAAGGCCAAATATACACTGGAGTTGCTTACCAAAACAACACTCGTTCCTGAGTGGCCTGGATACAGTTTTGACTTAAATCGGCTTGAAAATCTATGGGAAGACTTGAAAATGGCTCTCTAGCAATGAACAATCACAAACTTGACAGAGCTTGAAGAATTAAGACAATAATAATGTGCAAGTATTGTACAATCCAGGTGTGCAAAGAGATTTAACCAGAATGAATCACAGCTGTAATCGCTGCCAAAGATGATTCTAACATGTACTGGCTCAGGGGTGTGAATACTTATATGAATTTGATATTTCTGTATTTCATTTTCAATACATTTACAATTGAAACATATTTTTTCCCACTTTGTTATTAGGGGTTATTGTGTGACGATGGTTGAGAAAAATAAAACAATTTAATACATTTTTAATTCAGGCTGTAACACAATAAAATGTGGAATAAGTTTATGAATACTTTCTGAAGGCATTGTATTTATTTTCCAAGCTAAAGCACACAATATTTTACATACAGCAGCTTAAGACCAAAGAGTTGGTCCTTTATCTCAGTATTATTTTAAACACCAGCAACGGTATTCTCTAGATTAGTATTCGCATACTTTCATCAATGACTCACTTTGCCACGTGGTTGACGACCGGAGCGAAGTTGGTTGGTCCGTAGAGTTGTACAGTCTTTAGACTCTGATGGTATGCTTCTAGAATCCCCTCCATTCCGTTGCAGTAGGGGTTCTCTATGTTGCCATTCTGTGAAGGAGAAAATACAAACATGTTACCTGAATTAGTTAATCAGGTATATACCTTTTTGAATGGTTCATTTCTGAAATATAATCAGGATAATATAGTGAGGGAATCGACGACGTGAGTGTAAAGGAGTACGCATATATCGGTTTATTTTGCTCCTAGCAGAACATCTGTGCTTGCATACTCCCTAAAGACCTCACTTGTAAAACGAGAAAAAAGTGGCAATATTACTGCTGTTTGTCCCTCTTAAGCCACCGTAGCAACAACATTGCCAGTAACACTTCCTCAAAAAAAGATAAATCAAGAAATCTGTAATTAATTTTGCTGCCAGGAGGCAGAATCATTAGATCATTTATTTTGAATTGCAAAATTTACCTGGAGCTACACTAACGCTGCAGATTCCAATACTGGGTGATTTGAAAAATCATTGTCAATCGATCAATAATATAACAATACTTTTAGCTAAAATATTTATAATGAACTTACAATCTGTAGAACCTACGAGAATAGAAAGGTTCAGAACATTTGTGAAGCATCACAGCAAAGTTTAAAAATATATGGCAAATCAAATCCAATATGGATGAGGTTAAGAAGTAGATGGGAGGGGTTGAATGGAGCTGAAGGGTGGGACTAATAACAACAAGATAACAAAATGTAAAATATACTTTGTCTGTAAAATGTATTTAGATTCAGCACTTTTGTGAAATAGCACAGTTAAAAATATATAGCAAATAGAAATCAAACTACATGGACATCAGAAATAGTGGAAGGCCAGGGCTAAAAACAAACAAAGTATAAATATTTAAAATAGATTGTGTCTGTAAAATGTATATAGCACTGTATGCATAAACTGGAAGTGGAAGCCTAGGTGTTGTTGTTCATTAGTTTACTCCAATTAGGGGAGGGGTGGTAGGTTGTGCAGCAAATAATAAAGGAACAAAATTATATATATATATAAATGTAAAGGTTCAGGGCAGTACTTCTCAAGTGAAAAAAATGTCCATAAAAACTAGTAGTCTACTGCAGAAAGAAGGGACTAGCTGCTGCACTCTCACCTCTCTCTCGTTGAATGACAGCAAACACATCATTGAAGAATCCGGTTCACAGTTCCCACCCCTACTGTTGATCAATCAAACAGCCGAAGAAAATAACCTGCCGAACCCCTACTGTTGATCAATCAAACAGCCGAAGAAAATAACCTGCCGAACCCCTACTGTTGATCAATCAAACAGCCGAAGAAAATAACCTGCAATCACCAACGAACCCCAATCAAACAGCCGAAGAAAATACTGTTGATCAATCAAACAGCCGAAGAAAATAACCTGCCGAACCCCTACTGTTGATCAATCAAACAGCCGAAGAAAATAACCTGGCGAACCCCTACTGTTGATCAATCACCAACGAATGTGCGCAAACAGCCGAAGAAAAGAACCTGCCGAACACCAAAATTAATAAAAACGTTCATAATGTATGCACAAACTGTTTCGACTGGGAAGCATGCGACAGGCTTTAAGCTCCGCAGATAGGGATTTTGATAGAACTCCAATCTAAAACCAACATCATTCTACCTTCACTGTACAGCAAATGAGAATAGAAACCCTTGAAAGTGTGCTGGTTGGTTGGTTTTCATCATATTGTCAGATGTGTGAATAATCTTAATCAGAAAGGAGGGTGAGACGGTGCGGTGGATACCCTGCCGATGGGCTGCTCACCACCATCCACATTAACTGGCTGATTTAAGCCTAATTGATTTAAGAATCCTTAAGGCTTACAGAAGCCCATTTGCACTATAAAAGATTTAAATTAAACCCGTGTTTTAATTTATGCATGCTCATATCTGTCACGCCCTGACTTTAGAGATCCTTTTATTTCTCTATTTGGTTAGGTCAGGGTGTGTTTAGGGTGGGCATTCTAGGTTTCATTTCTATGTTGGCCTGGTATGGTTCCCAATCAGAGGCAGCTGTTTATCGTTGTCTCTAATTGGGGACCATACAGCCTTTTCCCACTGGGTTTTTGTGGGATCTTGTTTTTGTGTGGTGCCTGTGAGCACTCCAATACTTCACATTTTGTTTGTTTCTGTATTGTTTTGATGAGTTTCAATAATTAAACATGTGGAACTCTATGCACGCTGCGCCTTGGTCCATTTATTCTTCCAACGATCGTGACAGAAGATTCCACCTCCCACGGACCAAGCAGCGTGCCCAGGAGGAGCAGACATCCTGGACGTGGGAGGATATATTGGACGGGAAGGGATCCTGGACGTGGGAGGATATATTGGACGGGAAGGGATCCTGGACGTGGGAGGATATATTGGACGGGAAGGGATCCTGGACGTGGGAGGATATATTGGACGGGAAGGGATCCTGGACGTGGGAGGATATATTGGACGGGAAGGGATCCTGGACGTGGGAGGATTGGCCTTCCATGGGAGCAGACGGGGTCAGCGAGGGAGCAACAGCGACGACACCGGGGTTCGCGGCCACGACGGAAGCCCGAGAGGCAGCCTCAAAACATTTTTTGGGGGGAGCACACGGGGTGGTTGGCAGAGCCAAGGTGGGAACCAGAACCAACTCCCTGTACTCACCCTGTGGAGTTAGTCACCGTTCAGGTGCCATGTTTTCCGGTTCTATGCACTGTGTCTCCAGTGCGCCTTCACAGCCCGGTGCGTTCTGTGCCAGCTCCCCGTACTTGCCGTGCGAAGGTGGGCTCCCCAGAGGTGCAGCAGTCTAAGGCAATGCATCTCACTTCTAGAGGTGTTACTACAGACCCTGGTTCGATTCCAGGCTGTATCACAACAGGCTGTGATTGGGAGTCCCATAGGGCGGTGCACAATTGGCCCAGCGTCGTCCGGGTTAGGGTTTGGCCGGGGTAGGCCGTCATTCTAAAGAAGAATTTGTTCTTAACTGACTTGCCTAGTTAAAGGTTCAATTAAATGTCTATTTACCCCTGCAAACTGATGCTGGCACTAAGGCCGCACTCAACGAGCTGTATAAGGCCACAAGCAAACAACACATTTGCTCATCCAGAGGTGGCGCTCCTAGTGGCCAGGGACTTTAATGCAGGGAAACTGAAATCCGTTTGATCCTATTTCTACCAGCATGTTACATGTGCAACCAGAGGAAAATAAACTCTAGACCACCTTTACTCCACACACAGATACGCGCACAAAGCTTTTCCTCGCTCTACATTTGGCAAATATGACCATAACTCCTCCTAATTCCTGCATACAATAAAAAACTAAAGCGGGAAGTACCAGTGACTCGCTCAATACGAAAGTGGTCAGATGACGCAGATGCTAAGCTACAGGACTGTTTTGCTATACCGGAATATGTAGGATTCTTGCAATGGCACTGAGTAGTACACCACATCAGTCACTGGCTTCATCAATAAGTGCATCGATGACGTCATCCCCACAGTGACCATATGTACATATCCCAACCAGAAGCCATGGATCACAGGCAACATCCACACTGTACTAAAGGGTAGAGCTCCCACTTTCAAAGAGTAGGACTCTAACCTGGACACTTATAAGAAATCCCGCTATGCCCTCAGACAAACCATCAAACAGGCAAAGTGTCAATAAAGGACTAAGATTGAATCGTACTACACCAGTTCCGACACTCGTCGGATGTGGCAGGGCATGCAAACTATTACGGACTACAAAGGGAAGCAAAGCTGTGAGCTGCCCAGTGACACGAGCCTTCCAGACGAGCTAAATGACTTTGATGCTCACTTCGAGGCAAGCAAAACTGAAGCATGCATGAGAGCACCAGCTGTTCACGATGTGAGCAAGACCTTTAAACAGGTTAACATTCAATAGGCCGCAGGGCCAGACGGGTTACCAGGACGTGTACTCAGAGCATGCGCAGACCAACTGGCAAATGTCTTCACTGACATGTTCAACCTCTCCCTGACCAAGTCCGTAATACCTACATGTTTCAAGCAGACCACCATAGTCCCTGTGCCCAATAACACCAAGGTAACCTGTCTAAATGACTACAAATACATAGTACTCACATCTTTAGCCATGAAGTTCTTTGAAAGGTTGGTCCTCAATACCATTATCCCAGAAACCCTAGACCCTCACCAAGTTGAATACCACCCCAACAGATCCACATATGACACAATCTCTATTGCACTCCACACTGACCTTTTCCACCTGGACAAAAGGAACACCGATGTGAGAATGCTATTCATTGACTAGGTGGCACTATGGTGTTGAACGATGAGCTGTAGTCAATGACTAGCATTCTCATGAAGGTGTTCCGTAGGTGTTACAGGATAATTAACTGGGGGGAACTCATTGGACATCAGATAACACCCAGCTGTGTCTGTTGTGTGTGCGCATGTGTGTGTGTGTGTTTTTGGGTGTGTGGGTTGTGTGTGCAGTCATATGATGATGATAGATAGTTACCAAGGGGAACTCATGGGAGACTTGTCCATCAGGGGGCAGCTTGGCCCCGAACCCCAGAGCAGGGAACATCTTATCACTGTCATAGTCCTGAATGATCTCTCCTACAGCCTTCAGGGCCATGGCGTATGCATTCATCTGGTACGGGTTCATGTAGTGGAGGGAGGTGGACTGGGATGGGTTACCTAGGGAGGGTCAGAGGTTAGAGGTGAGTGATGCAGCATACTGGACTGAAGACTCTCACAGTGAGACATCCAAGACCAGAAACATGGAAACTCTTAATTCAGTAAAGCTAACACAGTCAGTAAAGCTAACGCAGTCAGTAAAGCTAACGCAGTCAGTAAAGCTAACGCAGTCCGTAAAGCTAACGCAGTCAGTAAAGCTAACGCAGTCAGTAAAGCTAACGCAGTCCGTGAAGCTAACGCAGTCAGTAAAGCTAACGCAGTCAGTAAAGCTAACGCAGTCAGTAAAGCTAGCACAGTCAGTAAAGCTAACACAGTCAGTAAAGCTAACCATGTCAGTAAAGCTAACACAGTAATGGTATTGTAGTGTGATTTTCAATAGCTTTGTAAATGGGATGGCATTGGGATTGCATGTTTCATTATAGACTTTGTGTTTGGTGAAACCACAACGTTACCCAGTCTTTTGTCATAAATTGGTAAGAGCGGAGTGTAGTAGAAAGGTACCAGCCCTCACCATTGGATGCAGTGAAATCAATGGCCACCGTGAAGTGAATCTGGGTTCTGGAAGAAAAACAAAGAGAGAAGAAGATTGATATTAGAGAACTGTTGTCTGCTGGTGTTTCATTTTATAATTATGTTGAGCTAGTGTTGCCCACCTTGACTAGTTAAACAACCACTCTGTCTCCCCACTCTGGGTGTTTCTCAATATGCATACAACTGTGCTTCAAACTCTTATACTCCGACGATGTTCACTTGAGTACGTTCTTGTGAGGACAAGAGTGTGGACAATGTACAAAACATTCCATTTGAGAAGCACTCACACTCCCCCTTACGCTGCTCCTGCCCATTCACTGAGCCTTCTTCCAGCCAGGAAAATGGCAATAATAGAGACCAAAACAACATATGCACAAAGCAAAACGTTTTATTTTATATCTATCAGCTATATGTGAATTGTAATAATGTAGCTAACCAGATTGTTTAACAGGCAAAAATCTCTTAAATTGAATATTATGAAAGATAGATGTGAATTCTTTGTGGGTAATTGGCTAGCTAGCAGTGCTCCGTAGTGGCGCCGCTGTCTAAGGAACTGCATCGCAGCTGCACTTGTGGGTAGTGTGCACATAGCCTGTCTTCTCTTGAGAGCCAAGTCTGCCTACGGCAGCCTTTCTCAATAGCAAGGCTATGCTCACTGAGTCTGTACATAGTCAAAGCTTTCTTTAAGTTTGGGTCAGTGACAGTGGTCAGGTATTCTGCTACTGTGTACTCCCTGTTTAGGGCTAAATAGCATTCTAGTTTGCTCTGTTTTTTTGTTGTTGATTCTTTCCAATGTGTCAAGTAATTATCTTTTTGCTTTCTAAAGATTTGGTTGGGTCTAATTGTGTTGCTGTCCTTGGGCTCTGTGGGGTCTGTTAGTGTTTGTGAACAGAGCCCTAGGACCAGCTTGCTTTGGGGACTCTTCTTCAGGTTCATCTCTCTGTAGGTGATGGCTTTACTATGGAAGGTTTGGGAATCACTTCCTTTTAGGTAGTTTTTGAATTTAACAGCTCTTTTCTGGATTTGGATAATTAGCAGGTGTGTGTTTTCTCTACTTTTGTCGATTGGGGTGATCAGTTCTTAGTTCCAAATATTGGGGAAGATTTCTCTCTCTCTCTCCATCTCTCTGTTCTACTTCTCTCTCTCCTTTTCCCTCCCAACCTCTCTCTATCTCACTGTTCCACCTCTCTTTTTCTATTCACCTCTCTGTTACACCTCCCCCCCCCTCTCTCTGTCTCCCTCTCTCCACATCTCTGTTCTACCTTTCTCATGCTCTCTTTGTTCCTCTCTCTCCCTGCTCTTCTCTCCATCTCTCTCTCTCTCTCTCTCTGCCTATCCTCTCTCTGCCTGTCCTCTCTCTGCCTGTCCTCTCTCTGCTCGCTCTCTCTCTCTCTCTCCCTCCTCCTCTCTCTCTCTCTGTTTCTCTCTCTCCACATCTCTGTTCTACCTTTCTCTCACTCTATTTGTTTCTCTCTCTCCCTGCTGTTCTCTCCATCTATCTCTCTCTCTCTCTTACAAAGTTACCGTTATGTCCCGTTGGATCGGCTTAAATACATAATCCTCCCCATCTGTCCGGGAGACCACCGCAATTACCCAGAAGCCATCACTTCACTCTCTGCCCCAGCTCTCACCTGGGAGAGGAGCACAGACCAAACCGACCAAACCGACCCAACCTCCTTTCCTGCTCAAGCGAGGAGACTTCTCAAAAATGAAGGTCGATTTTTTTATTTCCCCCTCCCCCGTCTCCCAGCAGTGTAGGATAAATGAATTCACATTTACAGCAGCAGCCGGTCTGTTTTCCAAGCCCAGTTAGGCAGCAAGTCAGTCATGTTCAACCCCGTCTGAGGCCCACTACTGTGGAATATTAACATCATCCATTTTAAATTCAGTCCTGTGCTAGTCATCTCTGTCCCCATTGTATTTTTCCCACAGTGAATAATCATGCATGACCATTTAGGCTGTCAGCAATATGCAAACAGCATCACAAACATCTAGGAAAACCTAGAAAACAAATTCCCCAAATGGTTTATTATAACCTGGGGGGGCAGGGTAGCCTAGTGGTTAGCGTGTTGGACTAGTAACCAAAAGGTTGAAAGTTCATATCCCTGAGCTGACAAGGTACAAATCTGTCGTTCTGCCCCTGAACAGGCAGTTAACCCACTGTTCCTAGGCTGTCATTGAAAATAAGAATTTGTTCTTAACTGGCTTGCCTATTAAAATAAATAAATAACCCAATAAGCCAAGGGAGGTGAAAGTACTCATGATTTGACAGGAAAGTAAGTGTCCATAATGAGAGAAAAGGGATTAGTGCTACATAACATTGTATCGAAGCTACACTGACAAAAACCTAACAAGTGTGCAGAATTTGATTTGACAATTTCAGTATCTCACTACTGTATGTATATCATCGTCATTATTATCTAAATTCAGCAGTGCTATACGTAACTCTGTCCATGTATTCTGGTTAATACACTTGGATTCCTTTCACATAAAGTATGTCTATCTGTAAACAGCATCACACACGCTTAACAAAGCACTAAGTCATATATTATTCATGAGAAAGGCAAAGGATGACAACCAAGGACCTTGAAACAAAGGAAGATAACTGAAAATCGAGGGAAAACGACTCCATCTAAATGTCCAAATTCATTCCCTAAGGGGTTAGACTTTAGCTACTGTAGTTTGTGCCTCTTCTATGGTGATCAACAGTGATTGGCTCTCCGCATATAGCCTGGTAAACCAGATTGAACGATGTGCTTACCATTGTTAGTACTGCGTAATCTGATCTAATCAGGCTCCTCCTCTGATTTCCACCCGAGAGGAAGTAGAGGCCCCTAGTGCTTAGTCCCTAGTCCGTAGACCCTAGACCCTAGTTCCTAATCCCTAGTCCTTAGACCCTAGTCCGTAGACCCTAAACCCTAGACCCTAGCTCCTAGACCCTAGTCCGTAGACCCTAAACCCTAGTCCGTATACCCTAGTTCCTAGACCCTAGTCCCTAGTCCGTAGACCCTAAACCATAGTCCCTAGTCTGTAGATCCTAGACCCTAGTTCCTAGACCCTAGTCCGTAGACCCTAGTCTGTAGACCCTAGTCCGTAGACCCTAAACCATAGTCCCTAGTCCATAGACCCTAGTCCGTAGACCCTAGTCCGTAGACCCTAAACCCTAGTCCCTAGTTCCTAGACCCTAGTCCATAGTCCGTAGACCCTAAACCCTAGTCCGTATACCCTAGTTCCTAGACCCTAGTCCCTAGTCCGTAGACCCTAAACCCTAGTCCGTAGATCCTAGACCCTAGTTTCTAGTCCGTAGACCCTAGTCCGTAGACCCTAGTCCCTAGTCCGTAGACCCTAGTCCGTAGACCCTAAACCCTAGTCCGTAGACCCTAGTCCGTAGACCCTAGTCCTTAGATCCTAAACCCTAGTTCCTAGTCCGTAGACCCTAGTTCCTAGTTCCTAGACCAAGGGTGGGGCAAAGTACGGCCCACCGGGCACTTCAATCCAGCCAGAGAGACATTTTTAAAATGTATTAAATATTATAATATTTTAGTTTCAATTTTTGGCCTAAAATTACTAATTCCACAATATACAAACAGTCTCCGATAGACAGCTCTGTGGCCTGGCAGCAGGCTCTGTATTTGGGCCTATAGTCAGATTCAGAATGTGCTCAGTCATCATAGCCACTTCATTGCTTGATAACTTTTGACGTGCAAAACGAGTGCTGCGAAAATGAGAAAAGTGGACTCTGAATGTCGTGTGTTTACTAATATTGGACATAAGGCGATATGTCTGATATGCCAAGAAAGTGTTGCCGTTTTTAAGGAATACAATCTCACTTGTCATTTTTCAAGCAAACATGCTAACGGTGCTCTACTCAAGACTCCGTAACTAAGGCAAGCTACGTAGTGGCACACCAAATGGTAAAATAGCATAGCTAGCATACGGGCAAGGGGGCTTAACCATTGTCAGTTCATTCAGCTGTTCAATGGACTTGTTATACCATTCAAATGTGTGTTGGCTAAGCCTGGGGAAAGTATTTTGCCGTGTGTGAGAACAGGGGGGAGATAGGTATGTTCGTTGATACGGTTCGTAAAGCTGACGACTTCTCTGAGTTGAAAGACAGACTGGCTGGGCGACTTTACTTTCGGTGTGGACATATTGGTGCATCTGAATGATCTGAATGTGAAACTGCAAAGGAAATTGTGTTTTTTGTGCATTGAACTGTATTCCAGCATGATAAGCATTCAAGACCAAACTTATATTGTTCTCCGGACAAATGAGCAGCCGGTCTCTTGCTCATTTTCCAACACTGGGCCTCACTGAACTCGCCCACATCGCAGCGCCGCACTGAGACAAACAGTAGCACTTCGATGGATCTGAATGTTCTCCCGCCTCTTCTCAGACTTCACCCAGATTGAGACTGAGCTGGAGCTTGTATCACGGCCCCCTTGTCTTTCGACAGTGAGAAAGCACCACCAGACACACAATTGGCGCTCATCGACATCCAACGTGACAGTGCTTTGAAGGAGGAGTACAAAACGGCAACAATAGACCAGTTCTACGGCTCCCTGAATGAAACAAAGTTTCCAAATATTAAAAAGCCTAAAGGATGCTTGTTTTATTCGGATCCACATACGTGTGTGAACAAACGTCATGTTTTACCACAAATCCCATCACAGGTCAAATTTAACAAATGACCACTTGTCAGCTGTTCTGAGAATGTCTACATCAAAGATGTCACCAGACTTTGATGCTCTTGCCAAGAGAGATGACCAGACCCAGTGTTCACATTAAGACTCGAACAACCATAACTGGGGTAGGCAAGGATTATGCTTTTTCATGGTGATGGTTGTGCAGTGAGAATTATCCAGCGATGCACTTGGACACAGGTCATTTGTCCCCATACATCTGACAATGAACACTTTTTCAGTCAGATTTGGGCTGAGGTGATTGGATAACTGTAAATATGCCTCACAATGGTGATGAGAATTGTTCCTTAATATGCTTTCAAAAACAGACCATTCCAAATTAAACGGATTCTCTTACCATATGTTTCACTCAAATTTAAGAAAAGTTATTTTTTAACACATCTGCTGTTACATTTCTCCAGTCATATAAAATATACATATTTTTAAGTTTTCATATTGTGAATGTGAGTTTGATTGTACTTCACAGCAGTAGAGATGCAGGATCTATGTTCTTGACTGTGTCTGTGATGTTATAACTTATATACATTTTGTGATCATTTTGTGAAAAATGTGTTCACGAAAAAGGTAGAATTGGTAGAATTGTTCTGCAAGCATATGTGCACCTACAGTACACTAGTAGTTGCGTGTCAATGTTAAAATGAATAAAAGCTTCACGTTTTGTCACGCATATATATACCATATGCGTGACAAAACGTGAAGCTTTTATTCATTTTAACATGGCCCTTCACTTGGTTGCAAAAACTCAATGTGGCTCTTGAGCCAAAAGGTTTGCCCACCCCTGCCCTAGTCCCTAGACCCTAGTCCCTAGACCCTCATCTCTAGTCCCTAGTCCCTAGATCCTAGTCCCTAGACCCTACTCCCTAGTCCCTAGACCCTCATCCCTAGTCCCTAGTCCCTAGACCCTAGACTGTAGACCCTAGTCCCTCATCCCTAGTCCCTAGTCTCTAAACCCTAGACCCTCATCCCTAGTCCCTAGACCCTAGTCCCTAGACCCTAGTCCCTAGACCCTCATCCCTAGTCTCTAGACCCTAGACTGTAGACCCTAGTCCCTAGCTCATGAATCTTTATTAAGTTAGTTAGAGCTCTGGCTGTTCAGCTGACAGATGGCAATGCCTTCCCATGATAATACTACCCCATGGAACTCAGTTGATTCCCTAAATTAGCTCAGACATACGGATGTCTTTCACAGAAAAAGCAAGGTGGACGCGTGAGTTGAATTCTCTAGGCTAGGGCCTCATTCAACCCATTAGTAAAGTATAGGCTATCCCCTGACTTGCCTGTTCTAATTTCCTACAGACTCCTTCCTCACAGATTGGTTATATTGTTTGGTATGTTTAGATTAGTCTTTTTCTCTCGACCTCTCTCTTTCAGCCATTTCCTTTCCACTATCTATTGTTTTCATCTTCAAATATAAGTGCTTGCTGTTGTTTCCCAAAAGTTTATTGGTATACCAATGCCCTGGACTAGAGTAAACCCCAGCAATCTCACACACTTTTCATAGAACAGAATTGCTGTTCTTGCTTCTAGGCTAAATGAACAGGGCCAATGGTATATCAAGTATGTTCATGCTACAGCAATGGCAAGGACCCAGAGGAACGCAAATAGAAACCACATATCACTTAGATGCTAATCACACAATTTATAGCAATGAACATTCTCTCTCTCCTTCTGTTTCTCTCTTTCCCTCTGGATGACAAAAACCAAATGTATAATAAAACACCATTACAAGACAACACAACACAACACGACACGACACGACACGACACAAGACGACACGACACGACACGACAACACACGACACAAGACGACACGACATGACACACGACACGACACGACACGACACAACACACGACACAAGACAAGACAAGACGACACGACACAAGACGACAAGACGACAAGACAACACACACGACACGACAAGATGACACGACACGACGACACAAACACACGACAAAGACAAGACACGACACGACAACACGACACAAGACGACACAAGACAACACACGACGACACGACACGACAACACACGACACGACAACACAACGACCTACGACACAAGACACGACACAAGACGACCACGACACACGACACAAGACCACGACACGACACAACACACGACACAAGACAAGACAAGACACGACAACACAACACACGACGACAACACACGACACGACACACGACACGACACGACACAAGACAACACACGACACGACACGACACAAGACAACACACGACACGACAACACAACACACGACACGACACGACACAAGACGACACGACACAAGACGACACGACACGACACACGACACAAGACAACACGACACGA
Organism: Oncorhynchus nerka; assembly: GCF_034236695.1. Taxonomy (NCBI): domain Eukaryota; kingdom Metazoa; phylum Chordata; class Actinopteri; order Salmoniformes; family Salmonidae; genus Oncorhynchus; species Oncorhynchus nerka. The sequence goes on along the minus strand of NC_088415.1, from coordinate 8,849,946 downwards.
CACAAGACGACACGACACACGACACAAGACAACACACGACACGACAACACAACACACGACACGACAACACACGACAACACAACACACGACACGACAACACAACACACGACACGACAACACAACACACGACACGACAACACAACACACGACACGACAACACAACACCACGACCACGACAACACACACGACACGACACACACACCAGACACAAGACGACACACGACACAACACAAGACACGACACAAGACAACACACAACACGACACAAGACAACACACGACACGACAACACAACACACGACACGACAACACAACACACGACACGACAACACAACACACGACAACACAACACACGACACGACACAAGACGACACACGACACAACACACGACACGACACAAGACAACACACGACACAACACACGACACGACACGACACAAGACAACACACGACACAACACACGACACGACACAAGACGACACGACACGACACAAGACAAGACAAGACGACACGACACAAGACAACACACGACACGACACACGGCACACGACACGACACGACACGACAACACAACACACGACACAAGACGACACGACACAAGACGACACGACACGACACGACACACGACACGACAGCACAACACACGACACGACACAACACACGACACGACACAAGATGACACGACACGACACAAGACGACAACACAACACAACACAAGACAAGACAAGACAACGACAAGACGACAACACAACACAAGACAAGAAAAGACAAGACAACACAAGACAAGACAACACAAGACGACAACGACGACACGACACGACAACACAACACACGACACGACACAAGACGACACGACACGACACGACAACACAACACACGACACGACACAAGACGACACGACACGACACAAGACAACACAACACACGACACGACACAAGACGACACGACACGACACGACAACACAACACACGACAACACAACACGACAACGGCACACGACCATACGACACGACACGACACAAGACAACACACGACACAAGACAAGACAAGACAAGACGACACGACACAACACACGACACAAGACGACACGACACGACAACACGACACGACACAAGACACGACACGACACGACACACGACACGACACAACACACGACACGACACAAGACAAGACAAGACGACACGACACAAGACAACACACGACACGACACACGACACGACACCACAACGACACGACACGACACAAGACAAGACAACACAAGACAAGACAAGACGACACGACACAACACGACACAAGACAAGACGACACGACACAACACACGACACGACACAAGACAAGACAAGACGACACGACCACAAGACAAAGACGACACGCGACCGACGACCACGACACGACCAAGACAAGACACACAAGACAAGACGACACGACACAACACACGACACAAGACAAGACAAGACGACCGACCGACGACCGCGACGACCACGACACGACACAACACACGACACAAGACAAGACAAGACGACACGACGACACGACACGACACAAGACAACAACACGACACGACACGACACACGACACGACACGACACGACAAGACAACACACAACACAAGACAACACAACACAAGACAAGAAAAGACAAGACAACACAAGACAAGACAACACAACACAACACAAGACAACACAACACAACACGACACAAGACAACACACGACACGACACACGACACGACACGACACGACACGACACAAGACAAGACAACACAAGACAAAACAAGACAAGACAAGACAACACAAGACAAGACAACACAACACAACACAAGACAACACAACACAACACAACACAAGACAACACAACACAACACATGCACAGACCAACTACACACATAACACAATTGCAGAGCAAACCAGTATCAATCATTGTGTGATATCATTCTTACAACCCTGTATTTTCATATAATACTATAATATCAAATAACAAATCATTTTGTATTTAGGCTTCAAGTCCATTCGCGTGTGTTTATTTCATTTTAAAGTGGAACTGACAGCATTTTAACAACATTAAATCTTATTAAAATCTGTTCATTTACACCCCCAGGAAGAATATGACAATTTAAAAATATATATATTCTGACAAGCGAGCACTTAGATAAGTTCCTAGATTGTTTTGTAGCGACGTATACCAAGTCATTTGTGAAAATTCTATAGCAATATAGAGTAGGGAAAGGGGCCGTGCTTTTGGACAATTAATAGCCACTGCAGCAAATAAAACCTAATAAAAATATCTGTCCCGTCCAGGACCGGAGTCTACGCAGACCGGTGTGCTATAGCCAATCAGAGCTACAGTAGGCCTTTATGCAAACAAGACATTTGCAAGCACAGGCCTGTCATCAATCACTTTGAACTGGACTGTGTGTTTACAGGCAGTAGGCCCTGCCATCATTCACTATGAACTGGACTGTGTGTTTACAGGCAGTAGGGCCTGACATCATTTGAACTGGACTTTTTTACAGGCAGTTGGAACTGGACTGTGTGTTTACAGGCAGTAGGGCCTGTCATCATTCACTTTGAACTGGACTGTGTGTTTACAGGCAGTAGGGCCTGACATCGTTCATTTTGAGTTGGACTGTGTGTTTACAGGCAGTAGGGCCTGTCATCATTCACTATGAACTGGACTGTGTGTTTACAGGCAGTAGGGCCTGACATCATTCACTTTGAACTGGACTGTGTGTTTACAGGCAGTAGGGCCTGACATCATTCACTTTGAACTGGACTGTGTGTTTACAGGCAGTAGGGCCTGTCATCATTCACTATGAACTGGACTGTGTGTTTACAGGCAGTAGGGCCTGCCATCATTCACTTTGAACTGGACTGTGTGTTTACAGGCAGTAGGGCCTGCCATCATTCACTATGAACTGGACTGTGTGTTTACAGGTCAGTAGCAACAGCGTGACTTTAGATCATTAGAACACATTCGCTAAAAGCCACAAAATACACCTGAATGGATTTCTGTAGATACTGTTTGTAAATCCCACGGTGAGTCCTCTTATATTTGTGAACTTTACAGTCCTATTGATGAAACAACCATGAAAAGGTAGGTTATCTCTTATGCACATCAACAACAAAAGAGCAACAACTAATGCTAGCAGGAGCAAGATTAGCTAAAATCCAACAAAGGAACATTAGATAAACCCCCCCCAAAAATGTCAGCTAGTTGGCCGTCAAAATTGCACTGATAAACAATGGGGAATTGTAGCCTACTCATCCTTCTGTGTGTGTAATGAACACGATGGGAGACAGAGAGCTGGTTTCAAGCACAGGACGCACTAGGTGTTTATTTGTAAAGGACCACAGGAGGAGGCAGGTAGCTGGGTCCAGGGGCAGGCAGAAGGTCATACACAGAGGGTCCAAAAAGGCAACAGTACAGGCAGGGAAAAGGCTAGTAACGTCGCCCGGGAGATCAGGCAATAGGTAGATAACAGGAAATCCTAAAGTACAGGCAGGGAAAAGACTAGTAATGTCATCCAGGAGATCAGGCAATAGGTAGATAACAGGAAATCCTAAAGTATAGGCAGGGAAAGGCTAGTAATGTCATCCAGGAGATCAGGCAATAGGTAGATAACAGGAAATCCTAAAGTACAGGCAGGGAAAAGACTAGTAATGTCATCCAGGAGATCAGGCAATAGGTAGATAACAGGAAATCCTAAAGTACAGGCAGGGAAAGGCTAGTAATGTCATCCAGGAGATCAGGCAATAGGTAGATAACAGGAAATCCTAAAGTACAGGCAGGGAAAAGACTAGTAATGTCATCCAGGAGATCAGGCAATAGGTAGATAACAGGAAGTCCTAAAGTACAGGCAGGGAAGGCGTCGTTGGTGAGGCAGGCTAAAACTATCATACATGGGAGGATTAAGTTACAGGGAAACACAGAGCTCCTAATAGAAGTGTGTCACAAAACAAACCATACCTCACAATGACGGGGTGCAAAGAACTGAACTAACATTGATCATGCATTGAACTGCATTCATCTATTCTGCCAACAATGCCTTAGTGTACGTTATGGAATGTTGAGTCAAATAGAACACATTTTTAAAACCGCTAAGTTGATTTGCATAAACTGGGAATTTGATACTTTTGACTGATATTGTGATTGTTTGTTTGTTTCATATCTGCAAAATAGTTAAAACGCTGTCAGTTCCACTTTAACCACTAAGGCCAGAGGTGGTGTGGTATATGGTCAATATACCATGGATAAGGGCTGTTCTTAGGCATGACGCAACGTGAACCCCCGAGGTGCGTTAATGCTATTATAAACTGGTTACCAACATAATTAGAAGAGTTAACAAGTAGTTTTGCTTCATACCTGTGGTATATTATCACATATACCACAGCTTTCAGCCAATCAGCACCCAGGAGCCAAACTACCCAGTTTACAAAATGAAATAGATCATTTAGGCCTCATCCCCAAAACTGTCCCCCATAGGAGAACACTTTGAGGAACCCTTTTTGGTTCCAGGTAGAACCCCTTTGGTTTCAAGTAGAACCCATCCGGGTTCCATGTAGAACCCTTTTCTACAGAGGGTTCTACATGGAACACAAAAGGGTTATTTCTACCTAGAACCAAAAAGGGTTCTCCTATGGGGACATCCGAAGAACCCTTTTTGAACCCCCTTTTTCTAAGAGTGCAGTGTGTTCATTCAACATGAGATACATTGACTTCCACCCCCATTCCACTGACAACCTTAACCAGAACCAAATGAAAAATCTAATCTGTGGTAAAAAAGGCTATATCATGCCTTTTCACTTAATCCGCAGACTATATTTCGCTCCATCTATTTAAACATTAAATAAAAGACTTAAAATACAACAGAAGTCTTAAATAATCCATTCCTCCAGGCGAGATTTTATTAATTAAAAAAAAGATTTAATTCAAAAAAGAAACATTCAATAAAAGGGTAATGAAAGACGATAACTCTCTCTGAGGCAGTGTGTGTGTGTGTGTGTGTGTGTGTGTGTGTGTGTGTGTGTGTGTGTGTGTGTGTGTGTGTGTGTGTGTGTGTGTGTGTGTGTGTGTGTGTGTGAGAGAGTGTGTGTACGTCTGGCGCAAGTGTGTGTGACTTAATGACCCCTATTATAATCCACATATCACTTCAACATTAATCAAAAACCTATTAAACTCCCAGAATTATCATATGGAATCTGTGGCACCGGGAAAGAGAAATCACCTCTTATCCTCTAAGAGCCCATAAATCATACTAAATTGATCAAAGTCAATATGTGTTTGGTTGCCTGTTAGTACGTGAGTGGTTTTGTGAGTCTAACACACAGGAGACTGAAAGGAATCCAAAGCAACCGTAGTGTCATCAATATCCACTTTAACAGTCTGCTTCTTGTAGTGTAGCGTGGTGAGTCCTATTCACTCACTCACATAGTAAAAGCACAGGATTAGTGGTTGAGTCTTAGATACTAGTGGTCAGCATAGGTAGTCTGAATCCCAAATCAACTCTTGCCTCTACCTCCTAGACACTTAGCGGTAGAGGTACATCTGAGAGGATTGGATAGGTCGAAGCACAATGGTGCCATTTGATAGGCCAGATGGAGTTGTTGTCAGATGGAGTATGTCTGTCTCTTGACAGACATATTTAGTTCTGGGTGCCGAGAGGGATTATCATATTGTGGACACCTGTTCAATCCTTTCAGATCTCTCAAGTCTCTGGGGTAGGGGCTTGATTTGGAATGGTGTGATAAACTGCCTCCTTTTCTTTATGGGTGGATGGATGGAATGTTGGGTGGGTGGATGGAATGTTGGGTGGGTGGGTGTATGGATGGTTGGATGGATGGGTGGAATGTTGGGTGGGTGGGTATGGGTGGGTGGGTGGGTGTGTGGGTGAGTGGGTGAGTGGATGGTTGGGTGGATGGGTAGATGGATGGTTGGGTGGGTGGATGGATGGATGGTTGGGTGGGTGATTATAGTTGGGTGGGTAGGTGTGTGTGTGGGTGGATTAATGTTTGAGTGGGTGGGTGGAAGATGGGTGGGACAGTGAGAGGCCATGAGGGTCACTGGCAGATGCAGGACACAGTCGCCAAACAACCTAACACTGACCAGAACTGACAGTGCAACACAAGGACTGCTACAGAGCTGAAACCAGGACAGCTACCACAGATCCACTGCGAGGAAGCGTTTTCATATAGAGTATGTGACAGGTTGAATGAAGCTTCCCGTTAAAGGCCTAAAACCCACTTCATATTTTATACAGTCGTCACACTCCATACTCCTTACTCCATATTTCATGGTCATTCATCTTAATTCATACATGTTCTGTCAAGGGTTGACAGTAAGAGTCAGACCACCTTGTCTCCTTCGGCAGAGACTCACCCAATGGAGAATTTATATCATTGCATATCTATCAATCAAACCGATTCGCAGGAAGACTGGCGGTTCTAGAAATGGTAATTAGGGCTGTGACAGTCATGAAATGTTGGATCATGATAATTGGCAAGCCAAATGACTGCAGTCTCCGTTCGAATAGAAAAAAGAAAAGAATAAACGTTAAAAGAATGAATCATTTGGATGCACATTTTTGGGGTGTTGCACATGTTCTCCATTTCCTCCTGACTGTATGTGCTGCCATAGAAATGGAACGAATAGAACGCGTGGACTGGATAATAACTAATAATAACCCTGCCTATTTTTACAATTTCTCTTTTTAAAACGTAATTTTAAACCTAACCTTAACCCTAACCACACTGCTTACCTAAAGCCTAACCCTAACCTTAAATTAAGACGAAAATGCTCATTTTTGTTTTCATTAATTTTTACAATATGCCTGTGCTATCTAGTTGAAACTGGACTGGAAGCCATTGTAAGTGCACCCATAGGAGCAAAGCAGGAAATAAAAGCAGGAAGTAAAAGCAGGACATAAAAGCAGGAAGTGAACTCATCAATATGTGCTGTGATTTGTTGATTCAACCCAACTGACATTACAAAAAATACAATCCATTGCATGAACCACATCAGTTAACATCATTTGAATGAACATTCTACATTACCATGGAAATGATTGCATCACAATACCAGGCAGCCATTGTGAGTGTACCCTTGAGTTTACCAGTCAAATCGCCAGGGTTAGAGGTTCCAAGCCCATTTTATTAATGGTTTGCTACATGGTGGGGCTGGCACAATGGTTATGTATGGAAGACCGTCATGAAAATAAAATAATTGTCATAAACGTACAAAAATGTATTAGGGAACGAACAGCTGACTGAAGACGGGAATGCCAGGCATTTGTGCGGTTGAGTTGGTTTCTGCGATAACGTGGCCCCTCAACAACGTGATCAAACTTTGTTGACGCTTGCTGAAACAAGCTACCGCATAAACATTGCAACGTTATGTCACTGGCTGCTTTATGTGAATCTAACAGCAGCTAGGTGTCAGGAGCACAGGTGCTAGCTATAACGTAAATAATCAATCACAATCATCAGTGGGCGTTGAGTGGTGGTGGAGAGAGAGGCTGCTCTCCTCTGTAAAACAACTCTGAAGGTGAGTCTGTGTCTGACAGACAGGCAGAGCATTACAGTTGGCAGCAAGCATACCAAAAGGCACCCTATTCCCTATGTAGTGCACTACTTTGACCAGTGCCCGTAGGGTGTAGTGCACTACTTTGACCAGTGCCCGTAGGGTGTAGTGCACTACTTTGACCAGTGCCCGTAGGGTGTAGTGCACTACTTTGACCAGGGCCCGTAGGGTGTAGTGCAATATAAAAAGGGAACAGGGTGTGTCAGACAGACAGGCAGTACATTACAGTGTTGTCAAGTTGAACTTGTCTACAGCCACAACAGAACAGGAGGAAGTACATTTTTGACCGGGGCCCGTAGGGTGTAGTGCACTACTTTGACCAGGGCCCGTAGGGTGTAGTGCACTACTTTGACCAGGGCCCGTAGAGTGTAGTGCAATACATAAAGGGAACAGGGTGTCTCCGACAGCCAGGCAGCCACAACAGAACAGGAGGGAGTACATTTTTGACCAGTGCACTATATAGAGATTATCGTGCCATTTGAGAAACACATAAAGACATACTTAAAACAGTAATAGGTTTCATTTAGGGTCTTATACATGTCATTTTATCTTTTGATCACATGCCACCTATCACCAATATTTTTTCACATATCACCAATCATAAATTACAGCTCATGGGTTTCTCAGAAACCAATGTGTAAACACTGGCCTAAATCAAACAGACAACTACTATCATTCCTTGTGGACATGCGCACCTGTACAATCATTCTGTTTGGGGTCATGAACAAGCTGTTCGATATCCTTGGCCTCAGCATCCCTGTCTCCCCTCCCTCTCCCTCCTTGATGATCTGTCCATAACAAATACCCCACCTCAATACAGAAATGTTCTATTTGATCCAGGGGCACCCTACTACTATGACTGACTCTGTGAAACAACACATTTCACTGCGCCTATCCGGTGCGTGTGACAGTAAAACATGTATTGTTTTTGTATTACTTTCCCACACAATGAAAAAAAAAAGGATATTACAAAACTGGAAACGATCTTCAATACTGGATCTCCGTACTGGAACAAGGATCTTCCATACTGGATCTCCGTACTGGAACAAGGATCTCCATACTGGATCTCCGTACTGGAACAAGGATCTTCCATACTGGATCTCCGTACTGGAACAAGGATCTCCATACTGGATCTCCGTACTGGAACAAGGATCTTCCATACTGGATCTCCGTACTGGAACAAGGATCTCCATACTGGATCTCCGTACTGGAACAAGGATCTCCATACTGGATCTCCGTACTGGAACAAGGATCTTCCATACTGGAACAAGGATCTCCATACTGGATCTCTGTACTGGAACAAGGATCTTCCATACTGGAACAAGGATCTTCCATACTGGAACAAGGATCTCCTTACTGGATCTCCGTACTGGAACAAGGATCTTCCATACTGGAACAAGGATCTTCCATACTGGAACAAGGATCTTCCATACTGGATCTCCGTACTGGAACAAGGATCTCCATACTGGATCTCCGTACTGGAACAAGGATCTCCATACTGCATTGGCTCAATCTGTTAACTGACCACTTCCCTTAACAGACACAATCGTACTACGACACCTGGTCCCCCGTCCTTCACTTCTAGGATGTTAACTGATACTGCCCTCCCCTAAATATGTCAAAGTAAACTATTGTACTAAATCTGTTTTACGGTTATTACCATTATTATTATTATTATTATTATTATTATAATTACATTTTTACAAGGTAACTATGCAATGTGATGATGCAATCTCCCCACCACCATTGTCATGTTTTGTTTGTCTTGTATCTTCTAAGTTGTATTCCCCTAAATTTTTTAAAAATAAATTACAATTCTATAACACTGCCTGCCTGCCTGCCTGCCTGCCTGCCTGCCTGCCTGCCTGCGTCTATAGTACATGTTCACAAGACATAAAATATATCTCATCTCCTCTCACTAAAGAGTTCAACGGGTATTTCTCAAATCTGTCAGATTCAACACAAAGTGGGCTCACGAGTGGCACAGCAGTCTAAGTCACTGCATCTCAGTGCTAAGAGGCTTAACTGCAGCTTCTGGTTCGAATTCAGGCTGGGAGTACCCATACAACAGTGCACAGTTGGCCCAGTGTCATCTGGCTTAGGCCGTCATGGTAAATAAGAATTTGTTCTTAACTGACTTGCCTAGTAGAATAAAAAAGTGAATTGGAGATTATGCAATGCCTTTGAAGGACAGTAGAAGTTGTCCTTCTGATTTGAGCCTAGTTGCCATGTTTCTGAATATTGAAATATTGTAATGAAGGGCCTCCCGGGTGGCGCAGTGGTTAAGGGCGCTGTACTGCAGCGCCAGCTGTGCCACCAGAGACTGGGTTCGCGCCCAGGCTCTGTCGTAACCGGCCACGACCGGGAGGTCCATGGGGCGATGCACAATTGGTCTAGTGTCGTCCGGGTTAGGGAGGGTTTGGCCGGTAGGAATATCCTTGTCTCATCGCGCACTAGCGACTCCTGTAGCGGGCCGGGCGCAGTGCATGCTAACCAAGGTCGCCAGGTGCACAGTGTTTCCTCCGACACATTGGTGCGGCTGGCTTCCGGGTTGGATGCGCGCTGTGTTAAGAAGCAGTGCGGCTTGGTTGGGTTGTGTATCGGAGGACGCATGACTTTCAACCTTCGTCTCTCTCGAGCCCCTACAGGAGTTGTAGCGATGAGACAAGATAGTAGCTACTAACAATTGGATACCACGAAATGGGGGAGAAAAAGGGGTAAAATTACAAAAACAAAAACAAACAAAAAATACTGTAATCTATACTTCTGGACCAACTCACCCTCCTTTGATGTAGTCCAGGAAGGTGTGTTCTGACTCCACCGTGAAAGACAGCAAAGTCACCTGGGTAAAGATGACATTCAAAACAAGGGTTATTTTCACCACTTAGGTAATCAACACAAACATTATTTATTTACCCAATTAAACAATTGTTCTCAACAGTAGTGTCATCAAGGTAAAAAAAATACATTCAAAACAGTTTACTTTTCTGAAGGTCGCTTACCCACTTAGGTAATCAACACCAAAACAATTTATTTACCAACCACATCAGTAATCAACATAATCCTGGATAAGAGCGTCTGCTAAATGACTTAAATGTAAATGTAAATGTAAATGTAATGTAAATGTAAATGTAATGTAAATGTAAATGTAATGTAAATGTAAAAATGTAAATGTAAATGTAATGTAAATGTAAATGTAAATGTAAATGTAAATGTAATCCCAAATGACCTGTTGAAATATTAAACACATTACTCGTTAACCCCAGGGCCCGAAGGCTAACAAAACCAACTGCCACCCAGGAATGATTCATCTAGGTAGAAGGAGTTTGTTTGATATCAGAGCGGCGCAAGCACGCGCACACACACACACACACACACACACACACACAAACACACAAACACAAACAAACAGATCCATCCATCTCAATGAGTTATGAGAGCAACATGATTGATGACTTGCTCTGTGATTTTAATCATCTAGCCACAGTCATCCTATTGAGGCTCTGCATCCCAAACGGTGTGCGTTTGCCCAGGCAATAATAACAATTCACTGTCTCCTAAACATCAGCCACTGCCTGGGCATGGCAGCCACTCAGTCACTGAAACTGTAGAACAACGGGACATGTGGAAGAGGACTGATTGGACAACAAAACACGGAGGAAGAGTGAAGTTGCAGCAACTCAGGCACTGATTGGACAACACGACATGGAGGAGGAGTGAAGAAGCAGCAACTCAGTCACTGATAGGACGATAGGACACTGATAGGACAAAACACCAGCAGGTGGTGAAGGTAGGAAACAACATCTCCACTCCGCTGATCCTAAACACTGGGGCCCCACAAGGGCGTGTTCTCAGCCCTCTCCTGTACTCCCTGTTCACCCACGACTGCGTGGCCATGCACGCCTCCAACTCAATCATCAAGTTTGCAGACGACACTACAGTGGTAGGCTTGATTACCAACAACGGCGAGACGGCCTACAAGGAGGAGGTGAGGGCCCCTCAGACTGTGGTGTCAGGAAAATAACCTCTCACTCAATGTCAGCAAAACTAAATAAATGATTGTGGACTTCAGGAAACAGCAAAGGGAGCAGCCCCCTATCCACATCGACTGGACAGCAGTGGAGAAGGTGGAAAGTTTTAAGTTCCTCATTGTACATATCACCGACAAACTGAAATGGTCCACGCACACAGACAGTGCGGTGAAGAAGGAGCAACAGCGCCTCTTCAACCTCAGGAGTCTGGAAAAATGTGGCTTGTCACCAAAAACCCTCACTAACTTTTACAGATGCACAACAGAACATCCTGTCGGGTTGCAGGTGTAGAGTAGGTGTGATGGAGAGCATCCTGTCGGGTTGCAGGTGTAGAGTAGGTGTGATGGAGAGCATCCTGTCGGGTTGCAGGTGTAGAGTAGGTGTGATGGAGAGCATCCTGTCGGGTTGCAGGTGTAGAGTAGGTGTGATGGAGAGCATCCTGTCGGGTTGCAGGTGTAGAGTAGGTGTGATGGAGAGCATCCTGTCGGGTTGCAGGTGTAGAGTAGGTGTGATGGAGAGCATCCTGTCGGGTTGTATCACCGCCTGGTACAGTAACTGCTCCTTCCACAACCGCAGGGCTCTCCAGAGGATAGTGAGGTCTGCACAACGGATCACCGGGGGCAAACTACCTGCCCTCCAGGACATCTGCAGCACCCGATGTCATAAGAAAGCTCATAAAGATCATCAAGGACAATAACCACCCGAGCCACTGCCTGTTCACCCTGCTCCAATCCAGAAAGCAAGGTCAGTACAGGTGCATCAGAGCTGGGACCGAGAGATTGAAAAACAGCTTCTATCTCAAGGCCATCCGATTGTTAAACAGCCACCACTAGCACAGAGAGGTGGCTGCCTACCTACCGACTTGATATCATTGGCCACTTAAATAAATGGAACACTAGTCACTTTTTAATAATGTTACTTTAAGAATGTCTACATATCTCGCATTACTCTCATATGTATATACTGTATACCGTATCCTTCACTATCTATTCTTTACTATCTATTGCATCTTAGCCACTCTGTCACTGCTCATCCATATATTTTATACTTACATATTCTCATCCCATTCCTTTACTAGATTGTGTGCATTAGGTTTTGAGGTGGAATGTGTTAGATATTAGGATTTGTTGTGGAATTTGTTAGATATTACCTGTTAGATACTGCTGCACTGTCGGATCTAGAAGCATAAGCATTTCACTACACTCGCAATAACATCTGCTAACCATGTGTACGTGACCAATAACATCTGATTTAATTTGACATGTGGAGGAGGAGTTAAGAAGCAGCAACTCAGTCACTGATAGGACAACAAGACATGTGGAGGAGGAGTTAAGAAGCAGCAACTCAGTCACTGATAGGACAACAAGACATGTGGAGGAGGAGTTAAGAAGCAGCAACTCAGTCACTGATAGGACAACAAGACATGTGGAGGAGGAGTTAAGAAGCAGCAACTCAGTCACTGATAGGACAACAAGACATGTGGAGGAGGAGTTAAGAAGCAGCAACTCAGTCACTGATAGGACAACAAGACATGTGGAGGAGGGGTTAAGAAGCAGCAACTCGGTCACTGATAGGACAACAAGACATGTGGAGGAGGAGTTAAGAAGCAGCAACTCAGTCACTGATAGGACAGTTATCATCTCTATAGACTCTCACCAATTAACTTTGTTTGAGGCCATTACAACTTATTTATCTTCTAGTGATGTTAATTTAGCCTGGTCCCAGATCTGTTTGTGTTTAGTATTGCATGCCAAACATCGCAATGGTCCGTAGGAGTTAGATAGACAGCACATGTAGATCTGGCACCAGGCTAATGTTTATTATTTGGACCATAACGAAACAAAGTATCTATCTTGTCTAGGAATCAGATAACAAACAATTAGCTACAGAAATGAAACCATTGCAATCCTCGTACTACAAACATAACAGTCATTAATGAACACAACAAACAGAGATGATGGGGAAGAAATATCCAGTCGCACCAGGCAAGAAGAGACGTAGATTTTAACCTGGTGTTTTTTTTACAACAACAAAAATGTTCTATTGACTCACCGTCCCAGAGTTGATGTATCTCTTCTTCTTGAACTTCTTCTTGGCGTTCACCACCTAGGATTCCACAGGCACAACATGAACATACATGATAATAATATCACGTAAAAAATGATCCCATTAAATGTCTCCATTCCTCTGGGCCAATAAAGAACATCAGGTATTTTATTTTACCTTTATTTAACTAGGCAAGTCAGTTAAGAACAAATTCTTATTTTCAATGACGGCCTAGGAACAGTGGGTTAACTGCCTGTTCAGGGGCAGAACGACAGATTTGTACCTTGTCAGCTCAGGATATGAACTTGCAATCTTTCGGTTACTAGTCCAACGCTCTAACCACTAGGCTACCCTGCTTCCCCTGTCCCCATCCCCGTCCCTCCATCCCCGTCCCTCCATCCCCATGTTATACTGTAGGTACAGTATATGTAACGGGGCATGTGAACTCAGTCCCATAACGGCAGTGGGTAACGCTGAAATACCAGACCCTCAGGCTTAGTGTAGTACACATGTTATTCCAGACGGATCATTCCTGGGTGTATTACATGTGTGTAATAACGAACGGGACGGAATCCACCAAGGTTTGTGTCTCCGAACGACACGTGTCAATATACATGTGTAAACACACACACACACACACACACACACACACACACACACACACACACACACACACACACACACACACACACACACACACACACACACATACACACACACACACACACACACACACACACACACAGCGAGAAAATGAACTGATTGCAGATGAGGGTGGGGAAGAGAGACACTATAACACTATAACATAACTGAGATCCTTATTGTGTATTCAGCACCTGAGGCCACAGGAAGACGTGTATGATGCAGAAGCTGGTCACAAGAGGATCAAGGTTATGTGAAACATTCCCAGCGCTCATTCTACAGGATCCACACATGGAAACACACAGCGCATGAAGTGCTGAATATCAAGTCAAAGGTAGCATTCCCTTCCCCTGTCTCCATCCGCTCCTTCCACTCCCTCGTCTCTCCCCCAAGGTTCTTCCGAATGATTCTCTATCCTATTTGTCACAGTGTCGTGGTTTTCCCCCATTCCTCTCTATCCTCTCTTTCACAGTGCCACCATTCTTCCCCATTCCTCTCTATCCTATTTGTCACAGTGTCGTGGTTTTCCCTCATTCCTCTCTATCCTCTCTGTCACAGTGCCACCATTCTTCCCCATTCCTCTCTATCCTCTTTGTCACAGAGTTGTGGTTCTCCTCCAGGCCTCTCTATCCTCTCTGTCACAGTGCCACCATTCTTCCCCATTCCTCTCTATCCTCTTTGTCACAGTGTTGTGGTTCTCCTCTAGGCCTCTCTATCCTCTTTGTCACAGTGTGGTGGTTCTCCTCCAGGCCTCTCTATCCTCTTTGTCACAGTGTTGTGGTTCTCCTCCAGGCCTCTCTATCCTCTTTGTCACAGTGTTGTGGTTCTCCTCCAGGCCTCTCTATCCTCTTTGTCACAGTGTTGTGGTTCTCCTCCAGGCCTCTCTATCCTCTTTGTCACAGTGTTGTGGTTCTTCCCCATTCCTCTCTATCCTGTCTGTCACAGTGTTGTGGTTCTCCTCTAGGCCTCTCTATCCTCTTTGTCACAGTGTTGTGGTTCTCCTCCAGGCCTCTCTATCCTCTTTGTCCCAGTGTTGTGGTTCTCCTCCAGGCCTCTCTATCCTCTTTGTCACAGTGTTGTGGTTCTCCCCCATTCCTCTCTATCCTCTTTGTCACAGTGTTGTGGTTCTCCTCCAGGCCTCTCTATCCTCTTTGTCACAGTGTTGTGGTTCTCCTCCAGGCCTCTCTATCCTCTTTGTCACAGTGTTGTGGTTCTCCTCTAGGCCTCTCTATCCTCTCTGTCACAGTGTTGTGGTTCTCCCCCATTCCTCTCTATCCTGTCTGTCACGGTGTTGTGGTTCTCCCCCAGGCATCTCTATCCTCTCTGTCACAATATTGTGGCACCTATATCACTGAGTCAGGGTTCTGACATGGTTCTTTTCCTGGCCTGGCTAAACAAAATAGCCAAATAGCATTAAAGTTTGCTCAGTTTTTTTGTTGATTCTTTCCAATGTGTCAAGTATTTATCTTTTTGTTTTCTCATGATTTGGTTGGGTCTAATTGTGTTGCTGTCCTGGGGCTCTGTGTTGTCTATTTGTGTTTGTGAACAGAGCTTTGTTATGGAATGTTTGGGAATCACTTCCGTAGAATTTAACAAATCTTTTCTGGATTTTGATAAATAGCGGGTATTGGCCTAATTCTGCTCTGCATGCATTATTTGGGTTTTTACATTGTACAGAGGATATTTTTGCAGAATTCTGCATGCAGAATCTCAATTTGGTGTTTGTCCAATTTTGTGAATTATTGGTTGGTGAGCAGACCCCAAACCTCACAACCATAAAGGGCAATGGTTTCTATAACTGATTCAAGTTTTTTTTGACAGATCTTAATTGCTATGTCACATTGTTTGTTCCTTTTGATGGCATAGAAGACACTTCTTGCCTTGTCTCTCAGATTGATCACAGCTTTGCAGAAGCTTCCTATGGTGCTGCGGTTTAGGCTAGGGTATGTATAGTTTTTCTGTGGGCTCTACGGCAATGGAGTCTAGATGGAATTTGTATTTGTGGTCCTGGCAACTGGACCATTTTTGGAACACCATTATTTTTTATCTTACTGAGATTTAATGTCAGTGCCCAGGTCTGACATAATTTGTGCAGAAGATCTAGGTGCTTCTGTAGGCCCTCCTTGGTTGGGGACAGAAGCACCAGATCATCAGCAAACAGTAGACATTTGACTTCAGATTCTAGTAGAGTGAGGCCGGGTGCTGCAGACTGTTCTAGTGCCCTCGCCAATTCATTGATATATATGTTGAAGAGGGTGGGGCTTAAGCTGCATCCCTGTCTCACCCCGTGGCCCCGTGGAAAGAAATGTGTTTTTTGCCAGTTTTAACTGCACAGTTGTTGTTTGTGTACATAGATTTTATAATGTTGTATGTTTTTCCCCCAACACCACTTTCCATCAATTTGTAAAAGCAGACCCTCATGCCAAAATAAGTGAAAAGTGAAATCAAAAAAGTATGAAAAGACCTTGCCTCTTTTTTTGGCATGTTTCTTTGTCAATTAGGGTGTACAAGGTGAATACGTGGTGTGTCGTACGGTAATTCTCTCGCTCCCTTCCCCTATTGGTTAGAGCGTTGGGCCAGTAACCCGAAAGGTTGTTGGAACGAATCCCTGAACTGACAAAGTAAAAATCTGTCGTTCTGCCCCCTGATCAAGGCAGTTATCCCACTGTTCCCCTAGAGCCGAAGACGTGGATGTCGATTATGGCAGCCCCCTGCACCTCTCTGATTCAGAGGGGTGTGGGTTAAATGGGGATGAAACATTTCAGTTGAAAGCATTCAGTTGTACAACTGACTAGGTATCCCCCATTTCCCCTTTCCAATGTCAGGACTTAATGTAACGCGCCAACAGTTTTAATTATCAGGGACCAGCAGTAGACTCAGAGGGCCAATGACTATTATCCTTATATTCACTTCACTGTACAGTACCCTATTCCCTATATAGGGCACTACTTTTGACCTGGGCCAATAAGGATCTGTTCAAAAGTAGTGCACTATGTAGGTTACATAATACGTAACCTAAGTAGGCCTAATACCCATGCAAGGTTGTGGGAGGGAAGTGTAGTCTAGGCCTGGCTCTCTAGCACTGCACTGTAACTTTTCATCTCCTTCTAATCCCTTACATCATCCACTAGGATGTCCAGGTTGCTATATTAGCATAGCCAAACTCAGTGGGGTTCAGTGTGAACCAGGGGAAGTTATGCTAATGCTAGCATAAGGTTGTTTAGACACTAGCACTAATGCTAATATTGTAGTACTGTAATATACTGTATGTCTAGCTAACTGAGTTGCAGAGATATTATGTCAGAATTGCACTTGCTATTCTCCTTCCTCCTACAAGGGCCTGTGGTCTATTTGATATGTTTTTGGTTTGGTTTATTACGTTATTCTCTGTTTTATCTGTATGCCTTTGGGAGACAAATTGGGTGAGTGCCCTGCCTCCCACCCTCCCTACCTCTCCACTCACCTCGTACACATTGAACTGGCTCTGGCCCCGGGACAGGTCTCGGTAGCTGGTGGTGAATTCACCGATGAAGTCATGGCTGGAAGTTAAAGTACACCACAACAACAAAATGTCAGACTGTGTACATAGACATTCCCTCTGGGGTGTAGAAATGTAGAAATATGATGGATGTATTGTGTATTTGCCTCAAAAGAGCAGGAATTAAGCTGCTGAAACACATGACAGTGTTGTAGCAGTGAAACACATAACAGTGTTGTAGCAGTGAAACATGACAGTGTTGTAGCAGTGAAACATGACAGTGTTGTAGCAGTGAAACACATAACAGTGTTGTAGCAGTGAAACATGACAGTGTTGTAGCAGTGAAACACATAACAGTGTTGTAGCAGTGAAACATAACAGTGTTGTAGCAGTGAAACATGACAGTGTTGTAGTAGTGAAACATGACAGTGTTGTAGCAGTGAAACATGACAGTGTTGTAGTAGTGAAACATGACAGTGTTGTAGCAGTGAAACATGACAGTGTTGTAGTAGTGAAACAAATAACAGTGTTGTAGCAGTGAAACAAATAACAGTGTTGTAGCAGTGAAACATGACAGTGTTGTAGCAGTGAAACATGACAGTGTTGTAGCAGTGAAACAAATAACAGTGTTGTAGCAGTGAAACATGACAGTGTTGTAGCAGTGAAACATGACAGTGTTGTAGCAGTGAAACAAATAACAGTGTTGTAGCAGTGAAACATGACAGTGTTGTAGCAGTGAAACATGACAGTGTTGTAGTAGTGAAACATGACAGTGTTGTAGTAGTGAAACATGACAGTGTTGTAGCAGTGAAACAAATAACAGTGTTGTAGCAGTGAATCAAATAACAGTGTTGTAGCAGTGAAACATGACAGTGTTGTAGCAGTGAAACATGACAGTGTTGTAGTAGTGAAACATGACAGTGTTGTAGTAGTGAAACATGACAGTGTTGTAGTAGTGAAACATGACAGTGTTGTAGCAGTGAAACAAATAACAGTGTTGTAGCAGTGAAACATAACAGTGTTGTAGCAGTGAAACATGACAGTGTTGTAGTAGTGAAACATGACAGTGTTGTAGTAGTGAAACATGACAGTGTTGTAGTAGTGAAACATGACAGTGTTGTAGCAGTGAAACATGACAGTGTTGTAGTAGTGAAACATAACAGTGTTGTAGTAGTGAAACATAACAGTGTTGTAGCAGTGAAACAAATAACAGTGTTGTAGCAGTGAAACATAACAGTGTTGTAGTAGTGAAACATGACAGTGTTGTAGCAGTGAAACATAACAGTGTTGTAGCAGTGAAACATGACAGTGTTGTAGCAGTAAAACATAACAGTGTTGTAGCAGTGAAACATGACAGTGTTCATGCACAAATAATTTCTCGTCTGGAAACTAATCAAGTGGAAACATTATTGAGTGTGGGTGTGTGGGGGTGTGTGTATGGGGGTGGGGGGTGGTCTGTAGTGTCCTTACCTTCCATCTCTGTCCCAGTCGTACACCTCTGCCTTGATTGTCCTGAAAAAGAAAACACACCGAAGGATGAGGAATGTGCGTGTGTGTTAGTGTGTGTATATCTGTGTGTGTGTGTGTGTTAGTGTGTGTATATCTGTGTGTGTGTTAGTGTGTGTATAGCTGTGTGTGTGTTAGTGTGTGTATATCTGTGTGTGTGTTAGTGTGTGTATATCTGTGTGTGTGTTAGTGTGTGTATATCTGTGTGTGTGTTAGTGTGTGTATATCTGTGTGTTAGTGTGTGCATATCTGTTTGTGTGTATATCTGTGTGTGTGTTAGTGTTTGTGTATCTGTGTGTGTTAGTGTTTGTGTCTGTGTGTGTGTGTTAGTGTGTGTATATCTGTGTGTGTGTTAGTGTGTGCATATCTGTTTGTGTGTCACAACTTCCGCCGAGGTTGGCTCTCTTGCCCGTTCGGGCGGTGCTCGGCGGTCGTCGTCACCGTCCTACTAGCCACTACCGATCCCTTTTCGTGTATCTGTTGGTTTTGTCTGATTGGTTGCACCTGTGTGTTGTTTAGTTAATTAGTGTCTGTATATAATGTAGGTTGTCCCACCCTTGTTTTGTGCGGGATTGTTTATGTTGTCATTCATTTCGTCTATCGGTGTTTTTGTGTTTCTTATTCTCCGGTTAGTCTGTTATCCTGTGTTGGATAATTTCACCCTGTGTGTGTTTAGGTTGACCGTGTTTGTTTTGTTCACCGGAGAATAAACTTTATATCGCTATCTGCTCTCTGCGCCTGATTCCACCCACCTTGATTAGACGTGACATTGTGTGTATATTTGTGTGTGTGTTAGTGTTTGTGTATCTGTGTGTGTGTTAGTGTGTGTATATCTGTGTGTGTGTTAGTGTGTGCATATCTGTTTGTGTGTATATCTGTGTGTGTGTTAGTGTTTGTGTATCTGTGTGTGTGTTAGTGTTTGTGTATCTCTGTGTGTGTGTTAGTGTGTGTATATCTGTGTGTGTGTTAGTGTGTGTATATCTGTGTGTGTGTTAGTGTGTGTTAGTTCATATATCTACTTTCACTGGACCTCCCCCAGAGTCCTTCAGAGCAGGATTCTGGAATTCTCAAAAAGCTTCAATAGAATGAGTTTTTAGAATTTAAAGGGCCAATCTGAAATTCAAACAACAACAATGTGGCTTCTTGTTTGGTAAACTGAGTGATGGGGCTGGATAAATGAGATTTTGGATTGTGATGGAGTAAGACCGCTGAACTAAGCTCATGAGGCATTTATAAGTTATATTCTTCAATAATAATACACCTTTAAAAAAATAGATGTACCAATCAATTCTAGATTGCCCCTTTAAAATGCCTGAGAGCTGGACTCTTAAAAGACTCTGAGTTTGGTTTCCATAGCAGTGAGACTGGCCATTAAAGCTCATTACGCATTTAGTACCTGATAATTAAATTGATCTTAGCCAGAGCAGTTCACATAACACCCTTGAGACAAATGTTTGTGTGATTGCACATGAAAAGGTTTCAAAAGAGCATTTAAAGGGAGATGGAATTAAAACCAAACCAATCATCGCATCAAGAGAATTTAACATTTTTTTATGAAAAAAAGATGAGTAGATTTAAAAACCACATTAGCTAAATTACATACTTTGAAAATAATAATCAAAGAAACCAATTAAGTCTGAAATGGCATATAGGATTGGAACAGACTCCTTTGTAATTACAATGAATGTGAAGTTTAAATTGAACTTGTGTTAGACATAAAGACACTTACTGCTGCAACACGTACTGCTGCATCACGATGTGAACAAAACACTCAGAAAGTGCACTTCACAAAAATGGATGACAGACTTTAAATCACAATTTAATGGAAAATGTAACATTTGTGAGTGCAGAATGAAGTTTATATCAGAGGAAATAGAGATATAATAGAATGAGTTTCCAAAACTTTTGGGGTGAGTTATTTCCCTCCTCCCACCTGCCAAAGGTAGACAACAACCCCCTAAGGGGGGAACACATCATGATGATAAGAGTTCCCAAAATAAGTAGGAAGAAGTGGAGAACCCAAAATAAGCCCTCTGTGCCCTAGTCAAAGTAGTGCAGTTGGGATGCATCTACTGCCTGGAAGACAGACACATCCTCTCCTCCTCCACATCACTCAGACACATATCATATGGGTTTACCCCACAGGCCCTGTCAATCAACTATCATCACCCAAACCAGGAGGGAGAAAACACTCTGCTTCAGTCTTAACCTGCTATCCCTGTCTGAATGTACACTGAGAGAGAGAGAAAGAGAGAGAGGGGGGGGCAAGTGAGAGAGCGAGGGAGAGAAGAGAGCAGGAGAGACAGCGAGAGAGAGAGAGAAAGGAGAGGGAGGGAGGAGAGAGAGAGGGGGAGAGAGGGACAGAGAGAGAGACCAAGATAGAGACAGAGAGAGAGAGGGACAGAGGGAGAGAGAGAGAGACCCCTGTCCTAACCCTTTGATAGACTTGAGATTAGGCTAGTATCCCTGATGATTCCCTACTGAAGCCAGTTAAAGTCAATTTGATCTCATTTCCCTTCTATGTCAATGTTGAAACCAAGGTGAAACAGAAAACCATCACTACTCAATAATGTGTATAACACAGTGTTACACAGTGACTACATAACACAGCATTACACAGTGACTACATAACACAGTGTTAAACAGTGACTACATAACACAGTGTTACACAGTGACTACATAACACAGTGACTACATAACACAGTGTTACACAGTGACTACATAACACAGTGACTACATAACACAGTGACTACATAACACAGTGTTACACAGTGACTACATAACACAGTGACTACATAACACAGCATTACACAGTGACTACATAACACAGCATTACACAGTGACTACATAACACAGTGACTACATAACACAGTGTTACACAGTGACTACATAACACAGCATTACACAGTGACTACATAACACAGTGACTACATAACACAGTGTTACACAGTGACTACATAACACAGTGTTACACAGTGACTACATAACACAGTGACTACATACTACAGCATTACACAGTGACTACATAACACAGTGACTACATAACACAGTGTTACACAGTGACTACATAACACAGTGTTACACAGTGACTACATAACACAGTGTTACACAGTGACTACATAACACAGCATTACACAGTGACTACATAACACAGTGACTACATAACACAGTGTTACACAGTGACTACATAACACAGTGACTACATAACACAGTGACTACATAACACAGTGTTACACAGTGACTACATAACACAGCATTACACAGTGACTACATAACACAGTGTTACACAGTGACTACATAACACAGCATTACACAGTGACTACATAACACAGTGACTACATAACACAGTGTTACACAGTGACTACATAACACAGTGACTACATAACACAGTGACTACATAACACAGTGTTACACAGTGACTACATAACACAGCATTACACAGTGACTACATAACACAGTGTTACACAGTGACTACATAACACAGCATTACACAGTGACTACATAACACAGTGACTACATAACACAGTGACTACATAACACAGTGTTACACAGTGACTACATAACACAGTGTTACACAGTGACTACATAACACAGCATTACACAGTGACTACATAACACAGTGACTACATACTACAGCATTACACAGTGACTACATAACACAGTGACTACATAACACAGTGACTACATACTACAGCATTACACAGTGACTACATAACACAGTGACTACATAACACAGTGACTACATAACACAGCATTACACAGTGACTACATTACACAGTGACTACATAACACAGTGACTACATAACACAGTGACTACATAACACAGTGACTACATACTACAGCATTACACAGTGACTACATAACACAGCATTACACAGTGACTACATAACACAGTGATAAACAGTGACTACATAACACAGTGTTACACAGTGACTACATAACACAGCATTACACAGTGACTACATAACACAGTGTTACACAGTGACTACATAATACAGCATTACACAGTGACTACATAACACAGTGACTACATAACACAGTGACTACATTACACAGTGACTACATAACACAGTGTTACACAGTGACTACATAACACAGCATTACACAGTGACTACATAACACAGTGATAAACAGTGACTACATAATACAGCATTACACAATGACTACATAACACAGTGTTACACAGTGACTACATAACACAGCATTACACAGTGACTACATAACACAGTGTTACACAGTGACTACATAATACAGCATTACACAATGACTACATAACACAGTGTTACACAGTGACTACATAACACAGCATTACACAGTGACTACATAACACAGTGTTACACAGTGATTACATAACACAGTGTTACACAGTGACTACATAACACAGTGTTACACAGTGATTACATAACACAGTGTTACACAGTGACTACATAACACAGCATTACACAGTGACTACATAATACAGCATTACACAATGACTACATAACACAGTGTTACACAGTGACTACATAACACAGTGTTACACAGTGACTACATAACACAGCATTACACAGTGACTACATAACACAGCATTACACAGTGACTACATAACACAGCATTACACAGTGACTACATAACACAGCATTACACAGTGACTACATAACACAGCATTACACAGTGACTACATAACACAGTGTTACACAGTGACTACATAACACAGTGTTACACAGTGACTACATAACACAGCATTACACAGTGACTACATAACACAGCATTACACAGTGACTACATAACACAGCATTACACAGTGACTACATAACACAGTGACTACATAACACAGCATTACACAGTGACTACATAATACAGCATTACACAGTGACTACATAACACAGCATTACACAGTGACTACATAACACAGTGTTACACAGTGACTACATAATAAAGCATTACATAACACAGCATTACACAGTGACTACATAATAATTACACAATGACTACATTATTACACAGTGACTACATAACACAGTGACTACATAACACAGTGACTACATAACACAGCATTACACAGTGACTACATAATACAGCATTACACAGTGACTACATAACACAGCATTACACAGTGACTACATAATACAGCATTACACAATGACTACATAACACGGCATTACACAGTGACTACATAACACAGTGACTACATAACACAGTGACTACATAACACAGCATTACACAGTGACTACATAACACAGCATTACACAGTGACTACATAACACAGTGTTACACAGTGATTACATAACACAGTGTTACACAGTGACTACATAACACAGTGACTACATACTACAGCATTACACAGTGACTACATAACACAGTGACTACATACTACAGCATTACACAGTGACTACATAATACAGCATTACACAATGACTACATAACACAGTGTTACACAGTGACTACATAACACAGCATTACACAGTGACTACATAACACAGTGTTACACAGTGACTACATAACACAGTGTTACACAGTGACTACATAACACAGCATTACACAGTGACTACATAACACAGTGACTACATAACACAGCATTACACAGTGACTACATAACACAGTGACTACATAACACATTACACAGTGACTACATAACACAGCAT